>NW_006286303.1:3548291-3601502 GCF_000327345.1 Myotis davidii | reverse complement strand
TGAACGGAAACATTCCCTGAGATTGCTCCAAACGCACATCTGAAGAACCATCAGAGAGGTGCTCCGCATGACCCCGGGTCTCTCCTCCGCTCACTCACCGCAGTACCGCCCAGAGCACCCCTCTGGTGACCCGTGGCTTTCATCATCGGTCCCTCCGCCCCTCCTGATTCCAGCCTCACCACCATGATTCATTCATTTCTTGAGGAAAACTTCTCAGGGTTCCAGTCCCCTCCACCACACTCCTCGGGGCCATGCTCCCTAGCTTCTCCCCCATGCACACAGGAGCTCGAGTGTAAAGACAGGACAGTTGTTGCTGCCAGCGTCTGACCACAAGAGATGGCACAGGCTCACAGACCAGGAAAACAGCCCTTGAGTTGACCTCAGACGGACGCCTATGCAGTTAGGCTCGGGGCTTCTCCACTTGCATTTCAGGCAGCTATTCAGCAGGCTGCCCACATCTTCCCTCCAGCAGCTGCAACTCCCCATTTCTTTTCTCACTGGCTGCCTTTGTCTCTCTCTCCGCTCTATTTATTTTCCTTACCTGCACACCTTGTTTTTCTTGCAGGAAACCCTTGCCCAGCACTGCCATATGGTTCTCCTTTAAACAAAGTGTGGAGTGTGCGGAGGCAGCTGGCGGGGCCCCTGACATGCTCGCTACACATGGGCCCCTTGGAGCGCGAGCTGCTGTCTGGCAGAGAGGGGCTGAGCCCCAGCTGTGGGGAGGGAAGGGGGCGTCCAGGAACAGTCCAAGGCAGGCCACACACCTCATTAGTTCATTTTGATTCGTTTCTTTGATTCAGTTGTTAGAAATAGTGAACCGTGATAGATGAGGCAGGCCTGAGTTTTTTACCCCCTGAGTTATATACAATTTGGCAAAATGAGATAGGCCACGGAGAGAGTAGACAGAAGGTGATTTGTATAGAACCAGGTTGACTTGTTAGATTACATAAGATTGCCTGAAACCCACAGCCTTTCCTCATTTTTCCTGAAAATTCTTAAGGGCTTTTACTTTGACAGCCTTCGTTACCTTTTGGCTTCTTGTCCGTCTGTGCAATTTGTTCTTCTGTTAACCTGGGCCCAGAACCGGGGCAGCTATACACTGGCACATGGAACCAGGGGGACCCTGCACACAGTGCCCTGTCCAGGGGCAGGCGGCAACTCAATGTGGCTCCAGCTCAGCTCTCCAAGGCACGCCCAGAGGGCCCGGTGTTTGGGTAGTTCCTCCACCCGGAAAGCACCGTTTTGTAATTTGTTGCAGCCGAGGGGTTGCTTTTCCAATTAGCACAGAGGTGTCACCTAGAGTAGCTGAGGGTCCTGCATGGACCCTGACCCTTCATGGATTCTCAGGAGGGAACCTCCCCTCACATTAGACAAAGATGACCTAGTAAACTGAAGAGCGAGGAGGTCACTGTGCACAATACACAATCTGTCACTCCTTTGTTCAGTCCTCTTTGTCCCCATCTCCTGACCTTGACCAGGAGCTTAGAGTCATCCTTGATGTTTGGCTATGTCCTGGGAGTCTCGCCCTCCACCTTCAGGGAGTTAGCCAACTATTACTGTCAAATAAATGCAAAGCTGCCCCTACGGTGATAAGAGGCGACTAATATTTTCTCTGTCTCGATGTGTTGGTGGTGACCCAAACCAGACACTTTATCTTTGCTGCGCTGGAATACACTGCGCACACCACTTGGCTAACCAGCATTGGTTGTGGAAGTCGAAGCAGAAAACCACCCAACCAAGCTCCCCTCCACTCCCCCGCTCACTATTGAAACTTGTCCCGTGGAATTATGTTTTCCTTCGGTCTCGTGGTATATCTGTTTATTTTCCATATAAGAATAGTAGTACTTCCGTGATTATACTGTCCGGTTATATGTAACAGTGAAAACTTGGATTTTCCTTTGAAGTGAAGGCTCCCTCCAATCCTTCAGGTCTGCTTGATGAGGTTCACCTGTCAGGGCGCCCCCATTCCCCGCCTTCCCCCAACTAGGTGGCCCTGGGTCCTCCAGATGGAAGCAGAGGAGGCAGGAGAGGCAGGGGCTGGAGAGGTGTGTTTGCCTGACACCCAGGTAAACCGGTGTTGGTTTCCTCTGGCCCTGGCCGAAATTTAAAGCTGAGTTTATTTGACCCTGATGGGTGTTCATGGATTAAGCTGCCCTTGAAGTACTCTAGCACTCCTGAAAGACGGGCATGTGTCCTGACAGGGAATCAAACTGTGACCTCTTGGTTCATAGGTCAATGCCCAACCACTGAGCCACACGGGCTGGGCTGGGCTCTTTTTTTTAAAGTGCATTTTGGGGCTCTTATAACCCTTGCCAGACCACTCCAACTGAAACTTCAGCTGGCTGCTGACATGCCCCCTCAGTGTTGCATCAAAGGCTCCTCTCCAGCCTCCTTTTTTGTAGTAGTTTCCCTGCCTTTGGCAGGGTCCATTCTAAGATGACCACAGGTCCACCCTCTCTCCAAGGTGGACCAGATATGGGCCAAGGAAACACCATCTTTTGCCCGGACAATGGCCTGAGCACCGTCCTCATCCCTGCTGCCCCGGGCACCTCAGCCAGCTCTTCCCTGGCAGTCATTTGCCCCAGCCTGGCTCCACTGTGTCCCCCCAGCTCTCTCTTGATGCCACTTGATAAACCTTTATCAAAAGATACTTGGTTTTGTTTTTAACTTTTTATTACAGAGACTTTCATAATTCCAAAAGTAAACAGATTAGTATAATAAACATATAATAATCCCACAAACCAAGCACTCAGCCTAACAATTGTCAATCCAGAACCAATGTCATCTGTGCACAGATGTAGTCCTCTCTCCACTCTTCCACAGAACACCGAATTATTTCAAAGCAATTATAACTTTTTACATGAAATTCGTTGGTAAGTATCCCTAAAATTTAAGAACGCTATTGAAAAAACTATACACAACCACTCAACTAAATTAACAATAATATCTTACTACCAAAGTAGTGTCCAAATTTCCCTTTCTTATCATTTTTGGTTGTTGTTGCCCTTCTAAAGACTTTACTTTTTAGAGAAAGTTTAGAGTCTCAGCAAAATTGAGAGGAGGGCATGGAGATTTCCCATACACCCCTCAACCCCACACATGCATAGCCCCATTATCAATGTCCCCTACCAGAGTGGTACATTTGTACAACTGATGGAGTTATATTAACACATAATAATCATAGTTTACTTTTGATTCATTCTTAGTGTTGCATATTCTATAGGCTTAGACAATGTATAGTAAAATGTACCACAATTATATTATCATACGGATTATTTTCACTGCCCTAAAAACCCCCTGTGGTCTGTCTATTCAACCCGTTCATCCTCCCTACAACTCCTAGACACCACTGAGGTTTTTACTTGTCTCCATAGTTTTGCTTTTATCATCATTTTAAAAAACAGTTGTTTCTTCAAATCAGGATCACAAAGTCCATACAATGCATTAGGTTGATATGTTTCTTTTAATCTATAGATTCTCCCATTTCCCCTTTTTTTCCTTGAGACTTATTTCTTGAAGGAACAGGGCTATTTGTCCTACACAATTTCCTAAATCTCCATTGTTGCTGATTGTATTGTTATTTAATTGGTATTTTACCAACATTTATTATGTCCCTCTGTCTTCTGCATTTCCTGTAAAAAAGCACATAGAGTTCAAGGTTTGATCAGAATCTGTTTCCATTTGTTGTAAGATTACTTTTTGGAGATTGCTTTTTATATATTGCATCATGTCATGTCTGGTAGTCTTTCTTTTTATGAGGCTAAGATTGGCCAGTGGGTTCTAGATCCATTACCTAGATCCATTGTTTCATTAGAATATCACCTTTTTATGTCTACTAATGAAAAAAAAATGAGTGCATTCTAATTCTAATAGCCATTCATTGACCTAATTTCCTCTATCAGGGAACTTTCCCTCATAAATTGTTTGGTTACCCTGGGATACAATCTATAGAAGAAATGTAGGAAAATACTTCATTGTTGCCATTATGTACCAGTTTCTAGAATAATGAGTTGGTTCCCTATCAATCTCCACAGATTACCAATTAGAGGATTTTTTAAGGGTTATCATTATAAACTCATAGATTTTAATATAGTTGCTGTCTCTCAATCTACTGATGGAGAGACATCATTTATTATTTTTATTGCTGTTTATATTCTTCCATCTTTGGTCTCTGGGCACCTCTTCAGATTGGCTCAGGGGTCATTATGACATAATCCCAGTGGTCTTTGATACCTTCCTTGGTTTCTGACAGACAATTATTTTGGGCCCATTTTTAAATATTTTCTGCCCCACATCTGAACTATTTTTTTTACAAAGAGCCCTGGTTAGTGGGAAACAGTATTTAAAGAACACATCTGGGTACTAGCAGTACTTATTATTATTGGTTTGGTCATAATTTCTATACCTTTTTCATTGATCAAGGCCAGGAGATGTGGATTTAAGAAAATACTTATTTAAATGGGAAGGAAACCAGAACAATTTTTTTTTCAGTAAAAGAATATAATAGGAAGTACCAGAGCATATCACATATAGAAAGGGTAAGTATTCTTTTATGAAACTGTACTTAGTATTTTATTTGTGTGTGTGTGTGTGTGTGTGTGTGTGTGTGTGTGTGTGTGTGTGTGAGAGAGAGAGAGAGAGTTTTTTGAGAGAGAGAGAGAAGAGAGAGAGAGAGAAAGGGAGAGAGAGAGAGAGAACTCATGGGTCACATCCAAGAAAAGGTTTGAAAGCACTCGAATAGATCAGTTTGAGCCACAATAAAGAAGAACCTCATACCCTGGAAGACTGCTCATCCTCTCAATCAAATGGTCATTTCGTGATGAGATTTGAAAATCAAAAAGCCTTTGTTTTTATTTTATGTTTTTATTCTATTACCAAGAATCATATTTGTAATGACAAAAATAATAAAAGGGAAACTTTACAGGAATAAAAGAATGAGTTTAGAGCCACATCAATGTCCTCTGAATGTCCCCCTCCTCCCCACAACCAGGCTTTTAATTTGGTCATAACACTGATTTACCCCATTTCTTTTGTGGGACTTTAAGAACCAACATTCCAAATGTCCTGAAAGGGGAAGAATAAGAATGGTCCCTAGATAGGAGGGAGGAATAAAGGAGGAAGTAACAAGCCTACTCCGTAGGTCAACAACGAGTGACTTGACTGTCCTGGCTACTTCATTTGCCTTCCACATTGGAAATAGTTTGCCTGTTAACCCACTTTTAACTTGAAGTTTTTAAAAAGGGAATTACACAGAATGCGGTGGAAAGCAGAGTGCCCTCTGCTACTACCAAGGAGAGAAAAGATAGGAGAGTGCGGGGTCAGCTTTTAATAGGAAAGTAATTCAATGGGGCTAACTGTTCCCATTTGCTGACAGTGTAGACATCAAGCAGTGGATACAGGGCTGTTTCCGCTTAAGTGCTAATGTATGTCGCAGGTGCACGGAGCAGAAGATAATGAAATTTTAAAGCCACACCGGATTGGCTGCCTAACAGAATTCAAAATTGGGGTAAGAACTATAAAACTGATGGGATTCGTTTTTAGATAGAAAGCTTAAGAGAAACATATTCTTGAAACTTGAAGTTTGCGAGCTCTGCCACTGCTACACATTTCAGAAGCAGTGTGTGAGAAGTCACAGACAGCTTTCAGCAAGGCACACCAGGAAATGTGCAATAAAACTCAAACTGCACAGGGGCGTGCCCTTGGGCACCGACTCCCCAGCCCCCTTACTCTACACCAGTTCTTCCAGCCACCTGCACTTAAAACAGCCCTGGGGACACTGCTCACCAGACAGGGGGGGAGCGCATTTAAGAGAGAGATCTCTCTCTATCTCTCTGGTGTTCACTTACATACCTGTCACTTTAGTCTTCCACTCCTGTGCGCTAACTTGCTCTCTCTCTCTGCTCCCCCTGTGCAGACATGGAGGGAGGGAGAACACAGCACCTCTTTGAGTCCTCCCACCCACCAAAGAATCCACTCACACAAAAGCTCTAGGCAGCCTTTGCTGAATGCTTTGAAGGGAGATGGAGGAGAGGGTTTATGCTGCCATCCTACATCGAGCAACTTAAAAAATTCCTTTAAGATGTTTATGTTCTGCAAGCCCCATATCAATGTCACCCTCCACCCTGAGTGATCTTCCCCCTCTGCTTCTTCTACCCGAAGTGCCAGCCTACGCATTCTCTTTACTCTCTCCCTCCAGGATTGTCCCAGGAAGCTCAAATTCCTCCCCTCTCTATTTGGCAGGTCAACTTAGCTGCCTCTGTCCCTGCCCCTAAACTGGGGACGTTATTGCATGGACTCAGTGAAATAAAAGATTCTCCAGGTAAGAGAACCTATACTTCTTAGAAAGCAGATCCCATGATTTAAATTCACCCATTCAACAAATAATTGGTAAATGAGTGCCTGCCATGTACCAAAAATTGTTCTAGGAGGTGAGAAAGGGTATTATCTAAAAATGCATAAGCTTGACGCACAAATTTTTCCCTATAAATAACTTGTCCTAAATCTGTGCATATTAACATACTGGTAGAAAATTCACTCTCATTAAATAAAAACAATATATACATAAATAAATGTATATATGTATATGTGTGTATGTATTGCGTAGGTTTCTTTTTTAAATACTTTTATTGATTTCAGAGAGGAAGGGCGATGGAGAGATAGAAACATCAATGATGAGAGAGAATCATTGATTGGCTGCCTCCTACACCCCCCCATCCCTCCACTGGGAATCGAGCCCGCGACCTGGGCAGGTGACCTGACCCAGAATCAAAGCCTGACCTTCTGGTTCATAGGTCGACACTCAAGCACAGAGCCATGCCGGTAGGGCTATAGGCTTCTTTGTTCTACTTTTCTGTATTTTTTTAAAAAAATTCCATAATGAACTTGCATTATTTTCATAAGAAAATAATTTAGCAATCTTAGTTCATGAAAGAAATTCTGTCTCCAAACGCTCCTTCTTGCACAACATGTTTCTTGGTAATTTCATCCTTTTACTTTTATGGTTTTCTGCTAATTCCACAACTCTCTCTGCACTTTCACATTGATTTTCATTTGTTTGTGGATATTCCCTGTGTGTGTTTAAAAACTGTCCTCCCTATTAGAGTGAAAACTCTGCAAGAGGAAGAGTCAGTCTTCAATTTCCTCTGGATTTTGTTGTCTCCCTATATAACTGCTATTTGTTGCATAAATGCTCTGATTGCATTTGACTAGGACAGCATTTCTCAAATTGTGTGCCATGGTTCTCTATTTCCTGGAGAAGCTCTACAAATGAAGTTCCTAAACAAATAACGTTAGGAACACGGAATGCTTTATGTCCCCTTGACTATTCACAATGCATATTAGCATATTTAAGGCTCTGAAAAGTCCTGTAGTAAATAAACCTGCTTAACTTACTGTAACACAGCACTTCCCAAACATACTTAATTTGAATACCTTAAAAAAAGATACCTATTGACATTGGGAGTTTCCTGGGACACTTTATGGGAAATAAATTATTAAACCCTATAAGACAGGGATAGAGATTATATCTTATTTGTCTTTGTACTTGACATATTATAATGTTGTCTGATGTAATAGTGTTGGACACAATAAATGTCTTTGTGTGACTGATGTACCTGAAGGTGAGCTTCTATGAACAAACCTGTGTGATGTGTAGTTAAATAACTGTAGACTAGGGGCAGATGGATCAGGTTTTACAAATACATTCCAGAAGTTTTTAAACCTGAGTTCATATGAAGTTAATCACTAGAATAATGTATGAAAACGCCCAAATCCCAGGATGAAGACTCAATCATTGACCTGGAAGATTTGCTAAGGTTATCATGGCTTATATGCCATGAGCCACGTAGCCTCAGAACATCCGGTGTTGCTCAGGGGTTTCAGATTCAACCCCTGGCCCCAGTCAGGGTGCATGCAGGAGGCAGCCAATGGATGTGTCTCTCTCACATTGATGTTTCTCTTTCTCCCCTCCCCTCTTCCCCACTTCCCTTCCATTCTCTCTAAGAATCAACGGAAAAAATATTCGTGGGTTAAGATGAACAAAACAACAACAATAGCAACAAATCATCTAGTTTGATTCTTCTCAAGCTTTTTCATGGACACACCCCCATTGGCCAAGGAGAGTGAACTCACATTTTGAGGGAGGTCTGTGGGAGAAGTCTAACTGGCCAAATACAAGCAAAAAAATTCTTGGAAGTTTTATACTTTATCTTAAAAGAAAAATGCCAGTTCCACAGTTGCTCCACAATATTCCTGAATTTATTCTAATATAAAAGTAATGCTTTGCATTTTTTAGGTATAGTTCTTCCACTTGAGAGGCAAGGACCTGTTCCTACTCTCCCATTTGACCACAAAAAAACTCACCTCCAGAGAGAGGAAGTGATTTGTTCAAGACCACACAGCAAATCTCTGGCAAACCTGAGGTTGGAAGCAGGGCCCATGCTCTTTCCTGACCAGAGGTAGCCCTCAACCTCACACCACACCCACAAAGTGCCACTGGCTCCAGTAACCCCACTTCGAAGAATCAATCCTAAAGAAATAATTAGAGATGCAAAGGAAGATACAAAGATGTTATTGTTTTAGCATTAAACTAGAAACAATCCCAATCTTTAAAAATGGGAAAATGGCTAAATGAAGCCCATATGACAGACTATTTTGTAGCCATTAAAAGTGGTGCTTATGAGGAATTATATAATATCTGTGTGTGTGTGTGTGTGTGTGTAATAGAGAAATATGCTAATTAACCGGGATGCCACAACTGGTCGACCCAACAGGAGGAGGTTGTGTGCACAGCATCCGGGGCGGGGCGGCAGGGGCCTCCACACTTGGGGGAGGGCGGGACCAGCAGTGGCTGCTGCAGAGCCGGAGCCGGGAGAGCAAGGCAGGGCCAGACCGGCGACTTGAGGGTGGGCAGCGCCGTGCGATTTCGAATCGCAAACTGGGCCCCTAGTTAAATAATAAAACAAAATCAGGATTATCTACTCTGTAAAAATAGCATATAGATTATCCATTATACATTTTTCTGTCTCAAATGCAATGTACCAAAATATTATTGTGGCTGTCCCAGTGCCTTGGAAGGGGCCTATGCAAGCAAGGGCCCCAATGCCTACGCTCAGAGAGCTTCACAGTGAATGTACAGTGGGGCCTTGACTTACGAGTGTCCCGACTAACGAGTTTTTCAAGATACGAGCCATCTCTCGGCTGATTTTTTGCTTTGAGTTGCGAGTTAAAATTCGGGTTACGAGCCAGCTTCAGATACCCCACCACTAGTTTGCACAGCGAACGTCACAGTGAATGCCACAACATCAGCCCAGTGTCACATGTCTCACTCATTCACTTTTGATTTGACATACAACTAATTTGAGTTACAAGCTCCGTCACGGAATAAATTAAACTCATAAGTCAAGGCCCCACTGTACCTTAGCTCAATTGATCCTCACAATCCCTGTATTACAGTTCCCTTGGTTGCAAGGAACAGAAACAACTCCAAGTGGGTTTATTAGCAGCATATTCAGTCCTCCCAGAACTGAAGGAAAAGCTGAGTAATCATTTTGTGGAAAGCAGATCTGGGATCCAGAAAACAAAAATAGTTAATTTTTTCAGAGCTTCCCTGTTAGTGTAAATGGAATTCAAATGTTTTGCAGCCTTTGCTTTAATAGCTCAAAAATGTAAGCAGAGACATAATAACTGATTGGATTAGCAGGACCCACTCATTGGCCAGGGGAGAGCTGTGCATCTTGATTGACACTTCCACCGAGACTGGGTCCAATGGGAGAGGCTGAGTTACCCAAAGCTGAATATCAGAATAAGGGGGAAATGGCGCTGGGCAAATGTCCTCCACGTTTTCTCCTGTGGGCTTCTATCAGACTTTGTGTAGCACTTACCACATTATATTGTAAATGTGTGTGTGTGTATGTGTTTCTAATTCTCACAAATTCCTATACCACACTGTACATAGCAGGTATACCATACATGTTTATTAAATGCATGAGTATTGTGATTGAAGCAGTGGGCAGGTATAACTACTCCAATGTTACTTGAAGCAACTGTGGTCTAGAAAAGGCTCACTAACCTTCCTGGAGCTGCATGGTTATCTGGTCCAGGGATAGGACCAGATAACAGATCTGGTATACATAAGGAGTTGCCTGTATCCTCTTCCCACTGGGGTTTGAACCTGGACCCATTAGTAAGTGTCTGGAAACTGAGAATCCTCTCATGAAAGGAAAGTCACAGGCTTGGGAAACTTCCGTACCTCTCTACCCCATTTCTGCTTGAACTGCATCCCCTGAGGACCTTCCAGGTAGAGAGAGTACACCATGTGGCAGGGCCAGGGAACCTGGCACCGGCCCCTCGCTAGGGAGAGCTGAGCCCACATGCTGCTCTGCTGTGAGAAGCCCATCATCCCAATACCTAACCAAAACTGAGTGTGTGCCATCTGGCGGCATTGCTCCCAGGTGGCTCTCAGCCAGGCTCTTGTAATAGGAGGTCTAAGTCTTAATGACATTTGCTTTCTGCAGCTAGAGGTTGCCTCAGCTCCTTGAAGCCTGGAGGAGCTAGCAGGACGATTCTTGGGATAAACATATTGCCAGGAGTCCCCACAGCTAGGCCCAAGCTAATGCGTTCTCCAAGTGCAGTGTGGCAAGATCTGAACTGTGACTACTCTTTAGTCAGCGATTCTCAACCTATCGCAAGTATTTGAGTCAAATACACAGATTGCTGGGTCCCACCAGTTTAGCAGGTCCGAGTGGGGCCCTCGTCTTTGTATTTCTAACAAGCTCCCAGGGGATGCCGATGCTGTTGGTCTGAAAACCACGCATTGACAACTACAGGGGTCTCCCTCTATCCAAGCGGGATACATCCCAAGACCCTGCCTAGAGGATGCCTGAAACCTTGGGTAGTACCAACCCTATATATTATGTTTCTTCCTATGCATACATACCTTTTCACTGAAAGGAAGTACTCTATGGTTTCTCTTTGGCATATCCAAATTGCCAACTTCACTACCTACACTTGAGCTTTGGGCCATTATTAAGTGAAATAAGGGTTATTTGAACACAAGCAATGCAATACAGGGACAAGTTTATCCTAGAGAGGATTTAATGCCAAAGCCCATATGAACACAAAACAAAAACAGACTCACAGAAGCAAAGGTCAAACTAACGGTTGCCAGAGCAGAGGAGGTGGGGGATGGGTGAAAAAGATGAAGGGGAATATAGTTAATCATATTGATACACGTTTGCACAGTGACAGATGATTACTGGACTTAGTGAGGTGATCACTTTGGAAGGTATACAATGTTGAGTCACTTTATTGTACACCTGGAACTAACATAATATTGTATACTTAAATAAAATAAAAATTCCTCCAGGCAGAGAGTCCAGTGGGTAGCAGAAACTGAGGATCCAGGTGTCTTTATGTGTAGACAATACACTGCTACCTCCCACCATACTACCAACTTGCACTCCACTGCAATTTGTCCCTCCGGGTTGTTGAGGTGAATCTTTAGGCAAAGACCATGCCTTGGGGGCTACAGCTATCTGTGGGAAGTATCACCTTAGTTTAGTCTTCCTGCCTATCTGACCTCCTTGTTTACTCTCCTGGACAGACAGCAATATGCACTTGAGTTTGAGCAAAGAAACTTCAAATAAGGACCAAACCAGGAAATTAAGAATGTAGCCTTGTAAAACACATGTATGGAAACCAATCATAGCCTTTGCATTTTTATATGATCACTAGTGGCCCGGTGCACAGATTCGTGCACATTGAAAGGTAATTAATTCTAAGAAATATTCTAATATCGTTATTCACCTTTTCTCTATAATAGAAGTGTCAACCAAATTCACGATTGACAATGACAGATTGAAACACACACATGCAATTGGCGCAGAGAGCTTTATATGTATAGTGCATGCGAGTCAACTTAGCCTTTTATAGATATAGAATAACCTCCTTAATTAAACCTGCTTTCTGATTTAGCTAAACTTTTTCCAGCCCAGAACTTCTCTTTCAGGTAATTGTCAGCAACACAGGAGTAAATATCAACATGAAGCAGATTATTATTGTAGATCACACAGGGAGAACAAAGGGTAAAATATTTAACTGCAGCAGTGTTTGACAATATTCTGTGCAGTGACAAAATCTGAAGTCATTTCAAGGTCCACCGTTTTTCACTTCTTTTCAGTCGGATCAAGTTTCTAAGCTTTCTAAATCTCCGTTTTCCGGCTAATGAAAAGAAAATAGGATTCTACTGAGTCTCCTATCTGCCTACTCCAGGACCTCTGTGAGGATCAAATGAGATGAGGCATGGGGAAACGCTTCACAGACATTAAAGTGTAAAAGGTTATAAAGCAAGTTGTGTTCCTGGGCTGAAGAAACTGTAAGGAGGCTAGTTGTTGCTAAGGAGAGGCATTGCTATGTGATGTCATTACCTGGTGCCCACAGCCACCATTTCCGGGCTGGGCTGGGCTGCGGGCCACATTTTGTGCCATGGGGTCTCAGCAGCATGGGCTGTGATTTGGTGGGGTGTCGCTCTGGGGTGGTGGGGAGGGGGGCCTGTGTCCCACTTACGGGAAGCCGAGTGTTGCTTTGTTGGTGCCAGGTCCGGGCTGCTGTTGCCCTGTAAATGGCAAAGGAACGTCATGGCAGCTCCTGCATTGAGCATCTGCCCCCTGATAGTCAGTGCGCATTATAGCAACCGGTCGGACAGTGGGAGGAACCCTTAACATACTAGCCTTATATATATATATATAGATAGATAGATTTGAAAGTGTCACTATTAAAGGAATTGTGTGTATAGGTGTGGTTTGTGTATATGTGTTGTGTGTGTGTATGTGTGTGTGCATGTGTGTGTTGAAGGATTATTACAAAGATGGAGTGAGACTTCCTGGTGAGACTGATGAATGAGATTTGTGCACAGTTTTCAATGCTGGTTGTTGTTTATATCTCTTGCCTCTTTGGCTCAAGAAAAGCTTTCAATATGAAGCTAAAATGGGAGGGTTGCTGAGTGAGCTTTCAGGGAGAGAGAGAGAGAGAGAGAACATGAGATCAAAACAGAACTCCCAGCTGGAAAGCTCTCCATAAGCCTAGAGTAACGCAGCAATGAAAGAGCTTGGATTCTCCCCTGAGGTGACTCTGTCTCAATGCTCCAGCATGCTGCTGTAGGCGCTGGTGGTGCCCGGCAGATGGAATCACAAAAATAGTCACTGGGACAGGATGTGGCAGCGAGTTTGTGTTGTGACTGTACTTGCCAGAGTGATTTTACCGTCCAAACACCACGAAATGACTCGAATGGCTCCCGCTCAGCTCCATATGGCCCCTCGATGTTCATATTCCCCGAGGGGGCTTCTCTTTGGTCATGTTTCTTTCTGTGAAATTTATTAAGGGGAAGAAAGGAAGAAATGATGAAAGCAAACCCTTACTTACCTGAGTCTGGCTTAGGTTTTCACTAGCACATCTTTGACCACACCATCTATAAAACAAGAGCTTCTTGAACTAACATTGTACGATGTATTTTCTTCTAGATATCTTGTGTGTCTGTTAATGCATTTGAAAAAAAGTTGTGTAATATATATAAAGATCTCAAGTCATTAACAATATCAGTTTCATTGGAAATGTTCAAATAATTGAGGCAAGGGGTTAAGAGTATTGGGTTACCAGTTTTAACAGTTTCTAGCTGTGGGATCTAGCCCCAGTTACTGAAACTAATAATGCCTTCATTCATTCATGTATTTGTTCTTTTATTCATTCAACAAACATTTATTGGGTTCCTACTATGTGCTGGAGATATAGTGATAAACAAGAAAGACAACTTCTCTCATGCATTTCACATTTTGGATGTGCTATAGAGACAATTAAAATATAAACAGCTATATATGTATATATATATATAAATTTAAAAAAATAAAATAAAATATAAACAAATAAATTAATTAAAATAATTCCAGTTATTAAGTGATCCTGATAGCTCTTCGTTGTCATTCAGACCACAGTTGAAATATCACCCCCAGAGGAAAATTGCCTCTTCATTTAGTATATCCCTTTGTATTTGATCTAAACACAGTTGATCTAAATACAAATGGAAGGACTGAATGACAAGTGAGAGCCAGGCATGAACACAGTGGCAGAAGAGCTCTTGAAATCGATGGAATGAAAAATACAAAGTCACTTACTAGTAGGTGAGAGCGAGCCTGGTGAGCTCAAGGATGAAAGAATGCAGCCGGGCTAGAGCTCAGAGTTGTGAGAGGAGGGTGGTCCATGGTAAAGAATTGGATGGTGTTCTGACTGTGATGGAAAGTATGTTCTCTCTTGCTGTGTAACAAATTATGGAGTGCTGCGATCGATTTGTTTGATGTTCGCCTCAAACTATTTCTTTGTCTTACTCTTTGCCATTAGAGGAAGCTGAGAATTTTCAATATGTACCTTTGGGTCCAGGCTTTTGTCTGACAACCCTTCCTTGATCGTATCTCTTTCCTCTTATATTTAAATAGAAGTAAGAAGAAGAAACCAGGAGGCACCGGAAACACCGCCTGGAAAGCTCCTTACCTAGGCCACCCAGTTCACTGGGCACCGTTTCTACTTTCCACTTTATCAGTTTAGCGTCGCTAAACTTTCTGCCACGCGTGACAGGGCTCCCATTTCTTCTGGTTTCCAATGCCATTTTCTCTCTTCCCTTATGTGTCTCTGGTAGTCTCCTCAAGGGTCACTGGGATCATGCTAACACTTAGTCGAAACACCTTAGGCTTTCACTCGCACACTTTCCTAAAAGTTCTTTCAGCTTTTGTCCCTTCCCAATTCCAGTTACACTCACATTTTGTTTTTGTTATGGTAGCACCCAACTGTCACATACCAAAATCTACATTAGTGGCCAATTGGCATGTGAAAAATTGTCTCCAAACCTAGGAGTGTAAAGCAACACATTTTTAAAAATTTCACATCCCTTCTGAGAATCAGGAACCTAGGAGGCATTTAGTTAGGTGGTTTCACCCACTGTCTCTCATCAGGTTTCAGTCAAGGTATTAGCAAGGGCTGCGGTCATGTGAAGCCCTGACTATAGCTAGAGCACCACTGCCAAGAGGGCTCACTCAGCTAACCAGCAGGCAGGTGCTGGTTGTAGAAATGAAGCCTCAAAACCTTGTCATGCAGTCCTCTCCATAGGTTGCTTGAGTGTCCTCATGACATGGCAGCTGGCTTCCCCAGGACCAGTGATAGAAGACAGAGCAAGCCACGATGTCTTTATGTCCTAGCTCTGGAACTTTCAACCCATCAGTTCTACGGTATCCTGACAGTTGCACAGCTCAGGCCTACCCACTGTGGGAAGCACACAGGGCATGAAAACAAGAAACCAGGAACCATGTTAAAGACTTGCTAACCACAAAAACTCATTAAGGTTTTAAAAGGTAGTTACATGATTTAATTTATACATTTAAGAGTCTGTCTGCTGCTGTGGAAAGAATGGACTTTATAGAGGCAAGAGTAGAAGGCAGGAGATTAGATCAGGGCCCAGCAGAGGAGTCCAGGTGAAAGACGGTATTGACTGGGACTAGGGTGGTAGCAGGGATCGGGCGTAGGTAAAGGAATATGTTTGGGAATCGTGTAATCAAGACTTGCTAAGAAATGTGGGGAGGAAGATTGTAATGAGGATGGCACCTGGGTTTTTGGTTTGCCCAGTTGGGTGAATGGTGATTCCAATTGCTGAGAAAGAAAAAAGTGGAGGAGAAGTATATTTGGAGAGAATCAAGAGTTCAATTCAGGGTATGTACAGTTCGAGAGACCTACTGAAAATTCAAGTACAACACTATAGACAAGAATCAGGAGGAAATCACTCAGCCTTTCACCTTTAAGTATGACATTAGCTGTCAGTGCTGCATAGATGCCTTATAAATTTGAGAAAGTTCCTTTTTATCCCTAGTTTGATGCCTGTTTTTATAATAAAAGAGTGTTGGGTTTTGTCAAATACTTTTTCTTTACCTATTGAAATTATCATTTGGTTTTTGCCCTTTATTCTATTTATGTGGTATATTATATGAATTGATTTTCAGATGTTAAACCTACCTTGAATTTTTAATTTAAATCCATTTGGTGGTGGTGTATAATCCTTTTTATATTACCTTGCTAGATTCACTTCATTAGCATTTTGCTGAGGATTGTTGCATTTATGTTTATAAGGGTGCAGGTCCATGGTTTTCATCTATGTGATAGTAACAGGATTATACTTATCTCAGAATGAATTGGAGAATATCTCCTCCTCTTCTATTTTTTGGAAGAGTTTGTGAAGGCTTAGTATTAATTTTTCTTTATGTGGTAAGTAGAAAATTCAGTGGTAAGTCAAACCTCTTTAGTTATTATAAGGCTATTTAAATTTTCTTTGTTTTTTTTTTTTTAATTTCCTATTTTTCTTGAGCCTGTTTTGGTATGTTGTGTTTTTTAGGAATTCCACCATTTCATTCAAATATCTGGTTATTGATAGCATGTCTTTTTAATCTTTTTTTGTTTCTGTAAGGTCAATACTAACATTCCCTTTTTTTATTCCTGATTTTAATAATTTGAGTTTTTGCCCTTTGGTTCTTATTAGTCTAAAGTTTTGTTAATTTTGTTGATCTTTTTGAAGAGCCAACTTTTGGTTTTGTTGACTTTCTCTATTATTTTCAGATTCTCATATACTGAGAGAGGCTCAGGGACTCCAAACTTTGCCCTCCGGGAGAGATCCAAATACATAACACCTCATTGTGTATAGCAGTAGATTTAGAGATTAATTTTCTATGGGTTTCTTCTGTGTCTGAGGTCAAATCCAAAGAATCCAATATGATCTGCTACAGAGGCAAAAAACAAAACAAAAAAAAGACACCCCCCCACACACACACACACACACAGGGAAAGCCAGTGGGGAGAAATAGGTGTCCAGTGTTTGCGCTGACTGCATTCCCTGCATCTTGAATGCTCCCCATTTTAATAGTGACGCTTTTCACTGGAGATTCTTATTCACTTCAAGGCACTCAAGACAATGGCCATAAAATTTCTCCTCCTAGAAATGCAGTTCCATCCAACATGTAAGATGAGCTCAAGGAGAAACAAAAGTCTTACTTAAGATAGCCAGGTGCAAATTTTAACAGGAGGGGCCAATACAAAAATTCCAAGTGTTGGAAGAATAATTGCAATTGCAATTATCCTTACAAAAATATTAGCACAGTCACTCCTCTTTGCACCCCAAGTGTTTCTAATTACCTCACTCATGTACAGACTCTGCCTCTCTGCATAGTTTTGTTATAAAGACAATAGTTATAACACCCACACCTAATACTTTGGATTGGCCACTTTCTTCTGCTAATTACTGAATTGTTCACTAAACCCTGAAATCTTAACAGGAGACTAGAACATTTATTGAGTGTTTACTGTGTTTACAGGGCATGGGGTTAAGCACATAGAAGGAAATCTCAAAGAAATTATACATCAAAACAGTAAATATAGTGTTTTGGGGAGAGGGTACATTGGAGGATGAGTTGGACACATACCTTCCTCACACTACAAAAAGGACAAAGATACACAACACAGAAGCACAATAAAACATCCGAAGTACATTAAATCTTCCGTATGTGCTGGCATAGGCGGGTTTTAGTTGTTTCTTCAACAGGGTGAAAGTAAAAGTTACTCTTGGAGATAGAAAAAGAAAGCAAGGAAAACATACTATAGTTGCACTTTGCTGGAACAGCAGACAATGTCTACCGAGACATGTAGTCCAGATAACTATCACTTCAACGTTCAACATGCGTGTGTCCCCCTGTCCCTAAACATCCCAGTCTCTCTTGCCTAGGACGATGCCCAGTGTGAATACACAGGCCTGGGAGAAATTATTCACAAGGCAGATCCTTGCTCCACATCAGTGACATGGCATGGATGCCAGGTGCTGCGTTTTCAAAGCATTCACATGTGGATGCCGGTGATCCCAGGACCTCACGTGGAGTCACGTGGACTCACTGAGGCCCTGCTCTGTGCAAGGCAGGAGCTTAACATTTATCTGGACAGTCAAAACACAGTAGAAAAACACACTACAAAAAAAGAGATAGCAATACTTCTTCGTTCAACAGAATGCGTCAAGTGTCTGCAAGTATGTCAAGTTACCAGAGAAATAACCCCGTGTTAAAACTGCATTCTTCTTGCCTCGGTGTACCTGAGGTGTCAAGATAGAGATGCCACGTTCCAAAGGGAGAGGTGAGACCACGAGGCAGGACTTGCAACAGGAGCTTGTGGAAAACTGGGATTTTGCTTAACTGACCCCCCATCTCCAGCCTTGAGGCCGTGGGAAGTTGGAGCTATAAGGACTGTCAGAGAGAATTGCTGCGGTGGGGAGTCCGACCCTCCCTCACTTCCAGGAAGGGGTGGTGCTTCCTCTGTTACCAAAAGTCAAAAGAGAGGGGCTCTGAGGCAAGTGGGTCACTGCAGGGGGCGGAGAGGGGGGGCAGACAAGGCGGCCTGGTTTCTGGCGAAGTCCTGAGGAAGGGGAAGGCTGGTTTGCTGGAGGGCTTTTCCTGCCACATGGCTCTTCCTTTCCTGCCAAAGGGGGTTCTCGCTCCTGCCTGGGTCTCTGGGCACTTTCTAACCAAGGGCCACAAAGTGATTAATTGTTGAATTCCTCAATGCCCTGGTGAGGTCCTTAAGTATCATTTCCCCAAAGTCCAGCTGAACAAACAGAGGAGGTTGGCTGCACTGACCTAACTCACAGGGGGAGCAGGTTTGGGAAGAGAAATGGGCTGTATTTGTCCTACAGCTAGAGTGGGAGCTTCGGTCAGGCCTCCAGGAGAAGATGCTGGGGGTGGGGGGATAGAGGGGTGGAGGGCAGAGGGGAACGGGCCAGCCCTTGGAGCACGCCTCCTTCAAGTGCAACGGCTCACAGGGTGTTTTGTCATGGTCACCGTGTGTGAGCTGAGAGCAGCTGTGTGATGAAATCGGAGGGAGGGAACTTTCTAAAATATCCTGTTTCCAATTTGCACCTGGTTGGCAGTCAGAGATGAAGAAAATGGCGCTCCTTTAATTGGCAAGGGAGATGTGCACACGAGAGACTGAGGTTTCCTGGCTTTGTGTTCATTTTTCAATGAACAAGGTAAATATATGCTAGAAGGACTGCTTACACACCTTCCTTCGCTGGCACGCCTCTGACAGCAGCAAACTGTCCCCAGCGCGCTCCGGAAATGCCGCCCTGTGCAATGACGCGCTTAATAACTACCGCACAACTAAGCAAACCCAGTGTCTCCTAATTTCAAAGCTGAGCGTTATTGGCCCCGGATTTCTGATGGTGACATAAAACTTGAATATTGCGGATCATAAGTATCTGGAAGTTAAGGTCCAAGAAAAATAATTGTGGGAAGCTGTCCCCTACCTAGTAAATACACACCTGTCTGAGTAAACACTTAAGCAAGCGAACCTAAACTCCTGAGAGGTAGCACCTGAGCGGTATTGGGCGGTACTAAAAGTGTAGTGTGGCTTCAAAGCTTAGTTCCACACCCAAAATCCTGTTCTAATATGTTCCCCATCTATCTCCCCCCCCCCCAACCCCAATCCTTTCTAATGAAGCTGTAGGGAATTAAAATCAAGTTTTCCTGCTTTCATTCTGTCTGCTCCTGTCACAAAGTGAGACAGGGACAGGTATGCTGTGAGCTCCTGATGATAGCTGGCACGGAGAATGTCTGAAATGGTAAGGTAGACACTTTCGTCCATTACTGCTTCAAAAGCGAAGCTAAGCAGAGGTCAGGAGCTAATTGCAAAAATCTTACATTCAAGTTGCACATTGCATGATTTCATGTATTTCTCATAAGTGAGCCTTTGCTTGAATTATTACTTACGGTTTCTTACAAAACAATCCATTTCCTAGTATAATTATGACTAATTGGGGTTGAGCTCATTAACATTTTCAAGCAGTTATCCTATTTATAATAGGTATTCTTCTCCATCAAGTTAGCCTGGGTGTGGAGTGAGTAGGTGGACACGAAAATAAATACAATAGCATCCCTACCCTCCAGAAGCTTACAACCTACGTCATGGCAAATATAACAGAGTTTCACTTTAGCTGGGGCTAGGTTCTAAAATCAGTGAGTAAATAGAAAATCTCATTTAATCAAAATTACCCTTGAAACATGATTTAACTTGTCCATAAAGTGTTGCCTACATGAGTTTCCTATTCAAATCTGTGTAATGATTCTAATGCCCTTCAAAGTTTAAGAACCATGGGACTGGTGATGTGAGGAACAAAAGAAAGGTCATGGTTTGTCTGAACGTTCAAACTTGCCTACCCCCAGGACAGCTATCAAAGACCTAGCTGTGAATGGGGGGTGGAGCGTAACATCATCTGCTGCGATTTGCTGCAAAACAAACAACCCAAAACTCAGTGGCTTAAAATAGCCATCATTTATTCTCAGGAGCTGCTGGCCAATTGTGTGTCAGCTCTCTTGACGGGGCTTGGCCAGAACAGCTCAGCTTCACCCCAGTTCCTTCTTCCTTCCCTTGATACTAGTGCAGGGGTCGGCAAACTCATTAGTCAACAGAGCCAAATATCAATAGTACGACGATTGAAATTTCTTTTGAGAGCCAAATTTTTTAAACTTAAACTATATAGGTAGGTACATTGTTATTAACTTAATTAGGGTACTCCTAAGGCTTAGGAAGAGCCACACTCAAGGGGCCAAAGAGCCACATGTGGCTCGCGAGCCGCACTTTGCCGACCATGGTACTAGTGAGCTAGTCTGAACACATTTTCTCCAAGGCAGGGACAGAGGCTCAAAATCACAGACCATAGACTCATAGGAATAGATAGGACAGAAGTACCAGAAAAAATGCCTTTAGTTAGAATGAAAATAGGTGAGCTTGCCTCTAGTCTGCAGTTGCCCGGAAGTCAAGGAACTTATATCCCTCAGCATTGGAGTCTTACCCTTGCCCCACCTTGCTCTTGGTAGGTGCCCATAAATAGTTGTTGACTGATGAATATTCATTAGCCTCATTGGACCTCCCAGACACAACTCATGTTGTTCCTGAGGGCCAGGTGGAATAGCATGCTGGTGCCATCTGCCCAAGCTGGGTGGGAGCAGGCCCGACCCACAGGAAGCTTAGATCTCAAAGGATCTTGTAGTTCCTTAGACATTTTTCGAGACAGGGACAGGGACATCGCTGCATTATTGTAAGACTTTTCCAGAGACTAGAAAAAACCGTACAGGGGACCTAGACATTTACTTCTATAACTAGAGGCCCAGTGCATGAATTCATGCACAGGTGGGGTCCGGCCAGCCCTCCCTGATGGGGGCTGATCAGGGCAGGGCTGGCAGGAGAGGTGGGTGCTGCAGAAGGTCAGCCAGCCCCACCCCCAATGGGGTGGGTGGCAAATTGGAGTGGGGCCGATTGGGCAGAGGGGCCGAGGGCGGTTGGCTGGCCTACCCTACCCCCAGTCGGGGTGGGGGTGGCTGATCAGGCACCAGGCTGGCTGGGAGGAGGGGCCATGGGAGGTTGTGGGGGCGGCTGATTGGGGCCCCCATCGGCCGGTTGGCCACCGCAGTGTGCATCATAACGACCGGTTGTTCCGGTCATTCTGGTTGTTTCACTGTTCCTGTCCCCTGGCTTTTTTATATGTAGATTAGCCATAACCCCGAGTGATTAGGGTCAAAGTTGCATGAAGAATAGAACCCTCAAGGAGCAAGAGCATTCAGGTTCATCTTACTTGAAGACTTCAGTACAAAGTGGAGTGACTTGGAGAGGTTTTAGAGCAGTGGTTCTCAACCTTCCTAATGACGCGACCCTTTAATACAGTTCTTCATGTTGTGGTGACCCCCAATTTCATTGTTAAAAATTGAACATAATTAAAGCACCGTGATTAATCACAAAATCTATATGTAATTATGTATGTGTTTTCCAAGGGTCTTAGGCGACCCCTGTGAAAGGGTCATTCCACCCCCAAAGGGGTCACGACCCACAGGTTGAGAACCACTGTTTTAGAGAAAGGTGCAGGCTTCCTCTTCTTGTTGAAAAGCAAGTCTTTGTTTTCTGCAAAAATATCTGCAGCTCGATCTCAAATTACTTTCATAGATAGAAAGTAAAAACCCTCCCCAAGGAAACAGAGGACTGCCTGCCTGTGAATCAGGTCTCATTGACCCTGCGAATGTGGGGAGCTCCCTGCCACCAAGGCCTCCTCTCACAGCACAGTCCCGGACATCAGGCAGCCCCTCCCGCTGGGACTGGGGCAAGTGGAGCTGGCGTCACTGCACTTACCTCGTGCTGCTGGGAAACAGTCTGGCTTTCAGAGCCTCAGTTTCCTCGTCTGCTAACAGATTGTCAAGAGCCACGTGCTTGACATTGGTTCCCAGGGAGAAATTTGACATCACCTTCAGGTCAGGAAGGGGCTTCAGGTTTGTAAGTTGCTTTCCAATTCACAATATTTTATAGAGAAACTAAGAGTTTAACTAAACCTTGAAGTCTGTAGCATTTATTTATTTATCTATTGATTTTGAAGTCTGTAGAATTTAGATAGAATTTAAACAATAACAAAAGAAAGGAGAGAAATAGTCAGAGCACATATAAGAAGCACAATGACTATTTCATTGGCTCTGAGATGAAACAGTCAGAAAAAAAGGACTCAAATGGACAAGTGGTGAAAATGGGTAGGTAAGGGAGGAGCATGCGGAGGAGCAAGGACTTAGCATGGGATCCATGCAAGGTTTTTGTAAATGGAGACTATAGATTCTGTGGAGGTTCAAACTGTGTCTGTTTTGGTCATTGTTGTTTCCTTAATACTTTACACATTATAACACATGAATGAAGATAGGTAGATAGATAATAAATAGATATAAATATAGATATATACATACATACATATACAAAGTGCAAACTCTTGTGGGAGAATCCAGGCATTGGAGACGATAATCTATGGTCCATGTTGCAGATCAGTGAGCCCAAATCAACTTTCCCAAACCTCCCAGGAAGCGGAACCCCACTATTTTGGAAATGTCTTGTGTTTTGTAATTAAAACTAATGATTATCTTCTGTTTCCATTAAAAAGATTTTTTTATTGACGAGAGAGAGAGAGAGAGAGAGAGAGAGAGAGAGAGAGATTGATTTGTTGTTCGACTTATTTATGCATGCGTTGGTTGCTTCTTATATGTGCCCTGACCAAAGATTGAACGCACAGACTTGGTGTAACAAGATGATGCTCTAACCAACCGAGCCACCTGGCCAGGCTCCCGTGTTTTTAAATCCTAGAGAGCAGAGCATGTGGGAGCCTGCTATCTGCGCACCACAAATGCTTTATTTGCTCTGAGATCCCCCCGGCTATATGTCACATGGATCAAGAACACTGCTGATTGAACCGAGAAAAACTTCTCTATTTCTAGCTAGGATTGTAATCCTGAAATGTCTATACAAACTTATCAGAATTAATTATTATATTAACGGAGAGAATTAAAATTGATTCGAAATGTTCTCTTTCTCTTTCAAAGACTCCAAACTCAAGTAGTCTTTCATCAGTGGTTAAATGGATTCTGCCTAAATATGAACACAGAGTTAAAGAAAACCAATAACTGTAAAAGAGTTAAATAAAAAACCCATAAAATTTCCAAACATCTAAGTCAATCCAAATAAAAACAATAAACCCATTAGAGAGTTTTTCAGAGAAGTACAAGTTTAGAAATATAGGATGTGAGGGCGATCTGGCTATGACATCTGTCACCCCATTGATCGCCAGGGTTGATTCGGCTGATCTGGCTGGCTAGGCGGGTGTCCCCCTCCTCCCTCACCGATCCATGTGCGTCCCTCCCGAAGCTGCGCGCTCGGTCGAAGAGGACGACCTTCCCCCCCGAGGAGAGGACCGGTCTTCGGTCAAGGGTATACGAGTAGCTGCGCTCCCCTGCTAGAACCTCCAAACAAGCTCTCAAGTTTAGAAATATAGGAAATGGAATAAAAATAAAACAACCTTTCTCTGTCTCACTTTTGGAAAAGATTTCTAATTGTTAAAATAATTCCTCTTTAAAAGGCATTAGGACCAGATGGTTTTACAAATGACATTTTAAAGAATAGTTCCAAGAACGTGTAATTCCCACATTACAAAAATTGTCTTAGAATATGAAAGAGAAAGAGAACGTTTCAACTTAATTTAAAGCTAGCCTAACACTGGTTCCAAACTCTAACGCTCTTGTTTCTCTTTGGATAAACTAAATCTTTTGCCTTTTACCAAAACCAGACACAGAAAGAAAGTAGTGGCTAATTTCACTTTTTAACCCTGATGCAAAAATTCTAAATAAAATAGTTAGCAAATCAAATCCTATATAATAAAAGCCTAATATGCAAATTGTTCCACCAGGAGTTCAATCGGGAGTTCAACAGAGAGTTTGACTGCTCACTATGATGTGCGCTGACCACCAGGGGGCGGCGCAGAACATGGCAGGTGTTGGCAATGCAGCGCTGGCAGCAGGGGTCAGTGGAGATGCTGCTGGCCCCAATAGGCCCCAATGAGAGCAGGATGGTGGAGCTGGTGAGTGGGAGGTGCCAGGTCAAGGCCGGTGTGAGCAGGGGCCCTATCGCCCTGCTAATCACCCCACAGGCGGCAACCAGTGGCAGCGGCAGGGGGTGGGGCCGCTGCCTGGCTCCCAGGCCCAGCCTGACCGATCGCCCACAGGCAAGAGCTGGGACCCAATCCCCACAGGCACCCCAAGGAACCCTACCCGTACACAAATTTGTGCACCGGGCCTCTAGTCTTAAATAAAATTTTGGCAAATCAAATCCAGTAGTGGACAAAAGAACATTATATCATAACTAAGTAGGACTTAACCTAAAAATGCAAAAATGTTAATGTTACTACGCTAACAGATTAAAGAATAAAGGCTACCTGAGCATATCAAAAAACACTTGCTAAAATTAAGCAGCCATTCCTCACTTAAAACAATCCCCAAAGCAAAAAAACAAAAACAGGAGCAACTAGAGAAAATAGCAGAAAGTGTAATGACAAGATGTGAAATATACATGCCAATGATTTTCCTATGTAGCAGCAGTGACTTGAACCAGTATTCTTATTCTTATTATATCCTAAGATATTAAAATATCCTAAAATACCTATTCCATTCTAAGATCATTTATCCCATGATATCTAAGATATTAGATCCTAATGTTCTATATTTCCCCTTTTTTAATCCTCCTTCTCCTCTGATTAAGGATGCATGGGAAGAGGTTTAATATTTCTTTGAAATATAAAAAATTAAGGGGGGTTCAGCTTGTTGCCTCCATTTCCTATAAAAGAATTATGCTTCCTGCCCTTACCATGGGCTTTTGGTGACCCCTCTGAGAGGAGGAACACACAGCCCTGCCCCCTTGACCCAGGGCTTGGCCACGTAACTTGCTTTGGCCGATAGAATGGGAGTGGGTGTGACTGAGGCCACATTTAAACGGAAGTCCTTTGCCATGAGAACATGTTGCAAATAAGGGCTGCTCCCCCGGCCTATACCCCGAACAAAGAGCCTAGCTGTCGGAGCAGCAGCAGGAAACCTCTGCTGTTGCAAACCACAGAGAACTAGGCCATTTGTTACCAAGCCAACGTGATCAGTGAACCTTCTGGTGAACCACCTCCCGTCAGGCACAGGTACCTCCACACCCGTATACGGAGATACAAACGTCTAGTTCTTGTTCTTCCCTCCCGCGACCAGCAACAGGATTCTTCATGGGAAAACGTTGTTCGTGGAACATGGGAGTGTAATTCTCTTTCTGAATGTACTGATTTGCCTCCTGCGGCATCCTTGATACCAAATTTGATTCTCCTTTGAATCCTTAAAGTCTTTTTTTTTTTCTGATTCCTTCTTGGATGACTTCTTTCATCCTCCCAGAAATACTTAAAATTGTCAAATGAGCCGGGGCAGACAAACGCAGGTGAAGGGACACGAACAGACAACGTTCCAGCCTCATAGAGCTTACAATCTAGTGGAGAAGACAAAAAAGAAACAATAGTAAAAAATAACACAATGTCAGGGATGTCTACATAGAAGAATAAATCAAGTAAGGAGAACAGGGTGGTCTGGAGCGCTGGGTGGTGTCACACACATGGACCAGGGCCTCCTGGGTCCACACGTGACTTTGGCTACATGTGATGTCACTAGTTAGAACTGTCAGTTATTCAGTATCTGTCCCAGCTGAGAACAGCCCCCTAGATTCTACTTGTCACTTTGAACACCTGAATGGGCCTCCTTTCTTAACTCTAGACAAAGGTATCAGTGGCCGGCCTCAGGTTTTGCTATCATGTTATTTTAAAAATATTTATCTTTGTGCCTCAGACTTAGAATGGAACTCAAGAGGGCTCTGGGGAAATGAAAAATACGTGGGAGGAAATATTTTTATAGCTTGGCAATACAGCCCCCAAAGCAGCCTGGACTGTGGTCCTTTCACATTTCGCCCCTGTGGTTGGGATTCATTGATAACAAGGAAGTAATCTGTTAAGAAATGAACTTGATTTACATGTAATATTTCATTTATTTATTTTTTAAAAATATTTTTTTATTGATGTCAGAGAGGAAGGGAGAGGGAAAAAGGGATAGAAACAGCAATGATGAGAGAGAATCATTGACCGGCTGCCTCCTGCAACCCCCTATTGGGATTGAGCCCGCAACCCGGTCATGCGCCCTTGACCAAAATCGAACCTGGACCCTTCAGTCTGAAGGCGGATGCTCTATCCACTGAGCCAAACCAGGTAGGGCTTCATTCAAAGGAAAAACTAGAAACAAAGGTGACCAAACTTAAGAATTACTAACTTTACCCAGTAGGAGGGTGGTTATTTGTTATCAACTCTTTTGCATTGTAAATTTTTTGTTAAAAAAAACTCTTAAGAAAAAGAAGAACATGAGATTTAGGATTCAAACATTTTGGCTCCTGCCCTGCCACTACCCCTTCCCAGTTGTGTGTCTTACAAACATTCTCTAGGTCACATTTTCTTGGCCTGCCGAGTAATGATAACCAGGCCCATCGTTCAGGATGTGATGGATATTAAGTGAGAAAATGTGTGCATTTCCAGCATTGGGCTGAGACTGGTCAGTCCCTAATTTAAGGTGGCCACATGGCCACTCTGTGACTTCCCAAAGTGTGTCTATGGGGCACTAACACTGCAAGGCATCCCCAAGTAAAGGACTCCAAGGTCAAAAACCTTTGCAAAACTCTACACATTACAATTCCTTCTTGGGGACTCAGAGCAACATTAGGATATAAATGGCACTGAGAATTTCAGTTAACATTTTTGTTTTGTTTTTCTTTATATTTATTTAAATTGGTGTTTTCCAGCCCTAGCCAGTTTGGCTCAGTGGAAAGAGCATTGGCCTGAGGACGGAAGGATCCCAGGTTTGATTCCGGTCAAGGGCACCTACTTAGGTTGCAGGCTTGATCCCCAGTCTTGGTCAGGGCGTGTGTGAAGGCTACCAACCGATGTGTCTCTCTCACATCAATGTTTCTCTCTCTCTCTCCCCCTTCCACTCTCTCAAAAAAAAAAAAAAGGAAAAATAGCCTCAGGTAAGGATTAAAAATAGAATAATAAATAAATAAATAAATGGATGGATGAATAAATCCATGTTTTCCAGATTTTGAGTGTGAAACGCTGGCCCACAGCACCCTTGCCCCAGAGGGAAGAGTGAAGCTACACGGGGAATGCCTGAGCCTTGTGGGAAAGGGTCACTCCTCTTGAGCTTGGAGTTCTCGGTGCGGAGGGTGAGGTGTGACAGCAAGCACATTCTCCCCACTGGGACGCGTGGCAACCCATGGGGGCTGGTGACGCAAAGCTGCACCTGACGTGGGGCCACCCAGAAAAGCTTTGAACTCTACCGAGGGGGCCCATTGCATGGTTGAAAAGCTAATCCTGGAACCTTGACACTGGAAAATTATGGGAATTTTTGAAGACCCCCCACAAAACAAACAACAATGATAACTATCGATTTTCTAGCTACTGCTCATTACCCAACAGTTTGAGAAATAGCTTCATGCTCTGTGCCCTGTTTTGCTGTTCATAAGGGCCCCACCACTAGTCCTATTGGCCGGTAGTCACTCGGCACACAGAGGCTAAATATAGATGGGTGTCATGCCTGGAACTCATTTTTATGACCTGTTTGTGCACTTAAGAGTTTTACCATGAAGGGGATACGCCCTCCCTGCTCGGGGTTACGTATCTGGGAAGGAGACATGGGCCAGACGGGCTGAGCAGAGGCTGAGAGGAGCCTGGATTATTACTGGCAGTGGGGCCCATGGCCCGTCCGCGGGGTGTGACCTCAGAGGAGGCAGACAGACCTTCAAACTCAAGACAGCACGTCTCCACAGAAAATGAGCAGGCAGGGCGGAAAGCAGCACGCCTGCAGCCCAGGGCTGGAAGCGATGCCAGCAATCACAGCTCCTTCCCAGAACGGAGGGCTTCTCCACCCCTGTGTTTCTTCTCCACCCCTGTGTTAGTCTTTTCTAACCATGGCCAAGATGGAGAGTGCGGAAAGGGTGGACGGGGACCTGTGCCAGGTTTGGAGACTGGAGTCAGGTGGCCGACCTCTCTGAGGCTTGATTTTCTGACTTACAGAAAAGGGGCGGTAAGAGTATCCGCTTCTGTGGCTATCAGACCAGATAAGATTAAATCTAGACTCTTAGCCTGGTTCCTGGCACAGGAAAGGGGCATCGTTAATGTTGCACGCCATTGGGATTGTGATAGAACATCTAACGGTTGGTCCCATGTCATATGCTGGCCACATTTGGCCTGCTTTTCCCAAGGGGACCAGGGTCCCAGCAGGCGCTGGGCTGAAGCATGCTCACTGAAAGGGAATCGAAGGTCTGGTCGTGCTGTGTGAAGAATAATTGATATGCAGAGACTGAAACAGGCTTTGGGAATCAAACATCTGGTTTGGAAGGCGGCCTTGTAGGCCAGCCCCCTGTAGACCCGGGTAGGAGAGGAAAACAGGAAGTTGGATTCATCTTACTTTCTTGATTTTTCAAGTGACGGTCTCCAGCTGTTTACATCAACTTTGTTTTTTCTAAAGAAAAGAGAAGAAAGGGGGGGCGGGGAGAGAGAGAGAGAGAGAGAGAGAGAGAGAGAGAGAGACACTCTAAAGCTCCATCCGTCACAATCTTTCCATGAAATAGCCCTTTGTGGAAAATCAGAGTATTCTTTTGCTCAGCCAGCTCATCTTTTATTTTCCTCTTCTTCTCCCAAAGCAAGTATATCTTCCCTCGTTTCTTTTCAGGCCTAAATAAGTTGTGGAGAAAGAGGAGAGAAAAGGACTTCAAGGAGGAGAAGGTGGGGAGGAGATAGGAATAGGAGGCAGGCCCTGGGGAGGAGGAAAGAAAGAAAGAGGCCGTGCCTCTGAAATTTAAGAAGTGTCCATAGTCAAAGGACAGCCCCCTGGTGAGCCTGAGGTCAGTGGGCCCCCCAGGTGTGGGCAATCGTTCTCAGGGCTGGAGAGGAACAAGGGGAAAGTAACCCTCAAAGCAAAAGCAGAGTAAGGACTTGAAAATAAATGACATTTAAATTATTGCCCCCAAGTTAGCCAGGCATCAGTGGGAACATTGAAAGTGGCATTTCCTACTCTGCCCTATGCGCTTGCCCTTCTGGAGCAGGGGGCGAATCAAATGGTTTCTGGTCCTCAACTATGGGGGCTGAAACCCCAGCTGGGCCACTTGCAAGCTAGGTGACCTTGGATGAGCCACTTAACTCTCTGGGTCTCAGTTTCCTCATCTGCAAAGGGGGGTGATGATGATGATGGGCATCTCTTTCATTTGGTTGTCCCTCAGTTGTAGCCTTTACAATAAACAGATAATAGTAAGTACAGCACTGTCCTGAGGTCTGTATGCTGTTCTAACAAATGATTAAACCCAAGGAGGAGGCTGTGGGAACCCCCCAATTTATAGCCAGTCGGTCAGAAGTCTAGGACAACCTGGGACTTAAAGTTGGTACCTAAAGTGGGAGGCAGTCTTATGACACTGAGCCCTTGACCTGTGGGGGTCTGCACTAACTCCTAGTGATTAGTGTCATAATTGAACTGAAGGTCACCCTGTTGGTGTCCGGAGAGTTGGAGAATTGGCTAAGGTGGTAAAAAACAACAAACCCCCACACATGTGGTGTTAGACGTGTGGAGAGTAAGAGACACAGAGGTTTTTCTTCTACGTATAGTTGGCATTCTATAATGAATCTTTGGGGCCCATATTAAAATGTGCCTTTTAGGGAATTGCAACATAGTGAGCAAGACTAGATAAATAGATGTGTCGCTGCTGAAACTATGAAAATGATTGGTACCACTTAGAGCGGCTCGTTTAGTTTGGCCAATGCTCTTCAAAGACGTAGTCAGGGATGACATCAGGGCTTGAACAGCTCATTTTTGAAAAGGTGGAGCCCGGGGTTTATTTTCCAAGGGAGGTGTTTACTTTTGCTGTGACTTCCCATGGGAGCTGACTCAGTATTATTCTCGTATTCCTCCCTCCTTGTGTATAAGGTTTCAGCAAAGGGTCAAGCTCTGGCCCCATGTCCCCCTGACACCAATGAAGGCAAGAACAAGGGAAAAGCCTGGGCCCGGAGGAGCCCAGGGAGAGCCCGTGTGACAAGGAAATGTGCCGTTTGCATTTATTTATTTGATGTATGGTTTTGAATTCTTCGAGATCCTCAAGGACTTGGGTTTGGCAGACCCGGGAGAACATTTACATGGTCCACCATTTGGTCAGCAACCCCTCCTGGTCTTTGCTGTGCTCTCCTTCCTGAGACGTGCTTTGTGTTGTAGACAAACCCAAGTGGACATTCGGGAATTTGGCGTTAAGATGGATTCCAGGAACTAGGGGAAAATTAAAAATGGACAAAACATTTAAAAAGGATGAGCTATTAGTCTTGATGGCAGGCACATGCCTCATTAAAGAAGAAAATACTTTACATATAACACTTCGCCAATAGGAAGGAAGGTACAGTGGCTAAAGATTAAATTAAACACAGAGCACAGTTACTTAAAACGGTTTTTAAAAATGAGAAAGGTTTTGGAAGTGTTTTCTGTGTGAAGGACATGAGGTGATGTTTAGCATAAGTCATGGAACCAGGAGACTTTGTTGTGTCTACGGATGCTTCTCTCCTCCCCCCGGACCATTTGCTCACTGTCACTGTGTGAATCTTCCAGGAAGTTTACTTCCATCCTGAAGTGCCAGAAAGTATTTGCTCCAACAATCTCGTTTTGGGTTTGAGAAACAGCAACGCAGAAAGGTGATTTGACCAAGGCACACCACTGCTTCGTGAACTGGAGCCCAGATCAGCTTGTGTCCAAGCGAAACAATATACTTCCTGAAGACTGAGACATGGAGAGGCAACGAGGAGGGGAGAAGGGCGGTGGAGAGCAGCTGGGAACCAAGAGACCTGCGTTACCACCTAGGTCCTGGCATGCCTTAGCCGCATCCTTAGCCTGGCAATTCATTCCCACCACAGTCTGATCTCAACCCCCTTCCCCCACCCACCTCTCAGTCAACTCTGAAGTCAAGCAATACCTCGCTATTTATTGGCCCACAGGTCCTCTCCCTTGCCCTTCTCCATGCTTTGCTTGTTCAGTTCTCCCTACATTTCGTCTTCTCCATCTTCCAGGTCCCTCATCCCCTGAGACCCAACTCAAGTGCTCCGTGTCTAGTTTGTCCTCCCCCAGCGCACCAGGGCACCCAAAGCTCTAACGCCCACAGCATGTGAGTGGAGGACAGACGGACGCCATGCCAATCTCTCACCTGGTCTACATCAGTCCCATGGCCTTCAGCGACGCCAGAGGAAGCTTATTGCTGCTGAATGTCTGGGAGGGTGTTCGCCGTTCTCTGTTCGCTCTGTGCAGAGGGACAAGCAGGATTACCCAAGAAAGGGTGACGGGCTCCTTCTGAGTTATTTGCCAATGGAATATACTAGTATGTATATATACTGTATATCCCACTGTTTCTCTATTACCCAGGACTAATAACAACATTTTTGTCAATCCATCTTTATTCTTAATGAGAGATAAACAAAAGTAAAGTCTCCTTGAGTCGATGCTCTGCATGCCATTCCCATCATTGTCGTGAGTTTGTTGTATGCTTACAGCTGTATTTTACAGTTTTACATAAACATCCATTAGCAACATAGTCTACCATGTGTGCATTTAACCATTACACAAGTGTCACTTTCTCAACGCCTGGCTTTCTCACTCTCTTGGTTCTTACCAATTGTCACTTCACCTCCCTTCCCACAGCAGGGTGGCCGTGGGGACCAGCAGGCAGACAGGCTGTCCTTCGATGGCTGTGACTTTTGAGTCGTTGCAGATGTCTTCACTCTGGAGCTCTGCCTGCGGGGGTGAGCGGGGCCCCGTGGATCTGTGTGTTAGTGTCTGTGTGGATCTGTGTGTTAGTGTCTGTGTGTTAGTGGTGTCTGTGCAAAGGTGGTTTGAAAATCTCCAACTCCATAGGAGGATGCGATCGGTCAAGGTTGGGAAAGGCTTGTTTGTTGTTCATTCCAGGGTCATCTTGTGCTAAAATCCTTGCAGATTCAAACCTATTTCTGGGAGGTCACCATGGGTCCGTGTGAAGCCTTTATCTGTAAGGCAGGTGCTGTGACTAATAAATTAGCAAGATGTGACCCTGGGTTGCACTAAACAAACAACTTCCAGAATTATAAAATCTACCTTGTACTGATTCGTAGGCTTGAGTTACAGTTTTCAGGGTGATATTTCCCCCCTTATTACCAAGTCATCCTTCAATACTTAATCCCCCCCCCCCCAAGAAATAGTGTGCAGCTGAAGTGTGTTCCTTCCCTGTGCGAGTTGTCAGACGGTGGAAGGTTCTAGCCAGCCTCGGGTGGGCTGGCTCCTGGCCCTGGCTAGACAGTGAGCCATCTCCTTTTCCAGGGCACTTCAGCTTACTCCGTGATCCAAATATGGCTAGTCATGAACTGCGCTTGCTGGATTTTTGTTTGTCTGATTCCAAAGCCCATTTTTAAATCATGTAATATCAACTATTCCCCTAACGTTCAGAGTTAATAACATTTAACTTCACACTCAATATGTATCCATTCGCAATATAGAGTTTACCATGTTTATGTTTAAAGATTACATAAAATGCAAAGGTTGCAGGAAAGATGATATACAATGTAATCAATACTGGACTAGGGTTTTAAATTGTACATAAGGGAAATCAGAAGAGCTGTGTTCTCGCTGGATACAGCTTAAATAGCTCGTAGAGTATAGCATGGAAATGTGACCCTCAAAAATGTTAACCACAGATACAGCACAGACACTGCCCAGGGGAAGGGACACCCTGGTTGTAAATGCCTGAGTGGGTGCAGTCAAGCCGTGGCCCTGCATGGAACAGGGTTGCAGGGCACACGGGTGGCTCTCAGTTGAGAAGGAGTCTCTCTCCCCCAAAGGACACTGGGCAAAGTCTGGAGATGTCATTGTATTGTCACCACTGGGGGTAGGGCTGCCACTAGCGTCTAACGGGTAGAAGCCACAGATACTGCTAAGCACCCTACAATGCACAGGAGGACCCCTTCAACAAAGAATTACCTGGTCCAAAATATCAGTAGTGCTGTGGTTAAGATCCCCCTGGAATATATGGCAGTGATGTATTTGCATAAATGTACTGTGTTCACAATCCTATATAATAAAAGGCTAATATGCAAATCGACTGAATGACCGTCTCTATGACACGCACTGACCACCAGGGGGTAGACCTCAACGTCTGAGCCAGGCTCATGGCTGGCAAGTGCAGCGGCAGTGGTGGGAGCCTCTCCTGCCTCTGTGGACATCCCCCTCCTCAGGACTCCTGGACTGCAAGAGGGCGCAGGCCAGCTGAGGACCCCCCCTGAGTGCATGAATTTCATGCACCGGGCTCTAGTCATATATAATTGAAAAGCTCTTTAAACACATAGCCAGATGCACAAGCACTGAGCCAACCTCAATGTTTTTTAAGCATTTGCTTATGGAGCTGTTTGCACTCCCAGACCTCCCCAGGTGTGTGCATGCGTGTGCTTGCGCTTACAGGTTCTTGCTTCAGCCACAGAGGGAAAAGTCCTTAAATCATAAGCCCTTAGTTATGAACATTTTGAATGAATTGACAACTGTAAAATGAACTTTTCCCTAAAAAAAGTTTCAATAATCACAGTAATATATCATGATTATGGAAAACTTGGATAATAGAGAAAAATGGAAAACAAACAGAACAAAAAGCAGCCCATAATGCCATCACCCAGAGAGCATGGCAGTTAAAGTTTTACTGCTGTTCCCTTTCTATTCCTTTGTTTTGTTTCCAGCTTTAGTGAGATGGAGTTGACAAATAACACTGTGTAAGTTTAAGTATATAACATGATTTGAAATACATATATATGGTAAAATGATTACCACAACAAAGTTAGCTAACAACAAAGTTTACTGTCTTAGAAACTTCCAAGTGTGCAATACAGTATTGTAAACTACAGTCACAATGCTGTATTCCTCTAATGCATGCATATTTTCCTCTGCCTGAGAACATACTATAGTTTGACTTTTGCCTCTTAACTTTATGAACTGCTAATGACTGTACCATTAAATCGTGTGGGTGATAACTTACTTTACTTACCTATTTCTTTTGTGTGAAAAATTGTACTGTATAAATTGATATGAACTGTACTACAGTCAAGATTTTTGTGCATGATCCTTTTTTGACATTTATTTTTTTAAATAGATTTCCAGAAATTTATTTATTGGAACAAAGATTACACACCTATTTAAAACTATTAATGTACATGTTGAAAGTGCTTTTGTGAAAAGATATATTCAGTTTATACTCACAAAAGTAGTACAAAAGAGCCACCACCTCATCCTTCTCTCTACTGTCAGTAGTATCCATTGTTGTTTGAAAACTTTGCCACTGGAGAGATGAAAAATGGATTTCTTGTTGTTGTTGTCTTAATTTGCATTTTTAAAAATCTCCAGTGAGGTCAACATCCTATATAATAAAAGGCTAATATGCAAATTGTCCCCTTGATTGCAAGTTGGGCCAGGAGTTCAACCAGGGGGCGGAGCCAGCTGGCCAACCACCCGTGGCCCCTCCCCCTGGCTGGCCTGGCCCTAACTGTGCACAAATTTGTGCACCAGTCCTCTAGATTAAAAATATGTGTATTGGGCCACTGTTTTTGTTTTCAATGTTCCCTTAATAATTCCCCCTGTCTTTTAGGATTGGTTTTGACAGGCTCTTTATCTGATGTCCATACTTAATGATTCTGAAAAATTCTAAACATTTCTTAAGTCTGCAAGAAACTGGCCCACTGTTTCTTTAGAAATAAGCTTAATCATCTTGAAGTGTGGCCGGGGAGAAGGATGGCAGCTTTTCTTTTTGTCTGTACCCTGCCCTGGGAATATGCATTAGGGTTTCCAAACTTGTCCTTGGACAGGAAACAGCTGAAGGTCATGTGATATTTATGGAACAGCCTTGAACATTGATATATTCATCTTAAAATTAAATAATTTTGTGCTGGATCAGTTGCCATCTTTCTTTATGGTCTAGTACTGAAGCTTTAAGAAAAATGTGGGTAAAATCTTTGACATTGAGAAAGCACATTCTATTAATTCACTTTACCCATGAACTAGGGCAAAACCTCTCTTAGGCACTTGTTTTTAATGAGAAAAAAACTGATCTAAAATACAAACATCCCACAAAAAACTAATTTCAAATGTAATGACCCAGACAATCACCAAATCCTGCACATTCCTCTAGATCAGTGATGGCGAACCTTTTGAGCTCGGCGTGTCAGCATTTTGAAAAACTCTTAACTCTGGTGCTGTGTCACATATAGAAATGTTTTGATATTTGCAACCATAGTAAAACAAAGATTTATATTTTTGATATTTATTTTATATATTTAAATGCCATTTAACAAAGAAAAATCAACCAAAAAAATGAGTTCACATGTCACCTCTGACACGCGTGTCATAGGTTTGCCATCACTGCTCTAGAATGTACATTCCCAAAAGGCAGGGATTTTTTACTTTTTTAAGTTACTACTGGCTTCTCAATGCTCAGAACAAGACAGGCACATAGTAGGTGCTCAATAAAGACTTATTGGACAAATAAATTCTGCCTTCTTCCGGAGCAGTGTGGTGTCTTGGAAAGAACAGGGTCTTCGAGGTTATACATAACCTTTGTAGTAATCAGATGGGTGCCCTGAGCCTTCACCAACTCCGATAGTCATAGAAACAACTGCTAAGTACCCAGGACTCCACACCTGCTATTCTTCAGTCTCTGAGCTAAGAAGGACCAGGGCTCCCTTGGGATTTCTGGGAAAGGTTGCTCTCCGAATCAGCAGCCTTTCATGGAAGAAGAACACGTTTGCCATGTAAAATTAGGGTGTTTTGTTTCCCTCCCAATTTGAGTACAGTCCTTTGCATATTCTCAAACTGCTTGTAATGGACCAGATTTTTTGGTTTTTACTTTTTATCATCACAGACCAATACTTTCTCAAAATACAATAAACATGAATTACTAGCAAGATTAAATTAGAAAACAAAATATATGGCCAAATTTTTTATTATTAGAGTCAACAGACATAAAATCTCAATTTAATAACTATAGTCAGAACAAACAATGTAGGGGGAAATCACAAAAACTGTGTATGTTGTTTATTGAAAGAGTAGGTATCAGTAATTAAACAGAATTGCAAATACATTTGTAAATTTCTGTTTTCTGCGATCATAATAGAGAATTCATGGTGAAATAACTCATATTAGACATCTATATATGCACTTAGAACAAACCCCAGGTATGTCAATTATTAAAGTTTTAATGTGAGCACATGAGCTTGCCTCTTGCTGAATAATGTATGTCATCTAGGCAGGACTGATGGCAACTGATCCTCACAGGGGAATTATATCTACCTAAATAGTTCATATATTTTGTTTTCATAACACCTATACTGGGAAAACTAATCTCACAGAGGCATGTTAAAATGGAAAAAAGAGATTTTAAAGCAATTTCAGCAAGCTCAAAATATTTACTTTTAAACTTAATCAAAATTAAGCAAGTAGGACTATAATTTTAAAACTTTCATCAGTAACCAGTTCTCTCTCTCTCTCTCTCTCTCTCTCTCTCTCTCACACACACACACACACACACACACATCTTGGCCCTCCATTTAAGACCCTCTCCCACCCCTGAGTCTAGCAGAACAAGTACTCAGAGTCATAAATGATCCTGCGTTGTGGAAAATGTACAGAGAGTTATATTTCTTTTACGCTGGAGTTTGTGAAACAAGATTCATATCCATTCGCTACTTCATATATCAAAACGTGACTCAGTGGTATCTTGAGAAACAAAATCCACCAAAGACTATCAGTGAGCACGACCCCTCTGAAATGTAGCATCTTCAAAGACAGTCAGCTTTGGTCAAATGCCTTCCTTTAACTGAACCTCCTTCTTATATACTTAATGTAAAGAAGAAACATATGTTCCAGAGAAAGATAGATTTTATAAGGCGTTAGGCTGGGTCCACAGCCAAAGGGAGCAGGGCAAGACGTAGCATGTGCGGCAGCAAACGCGAAGGGGCCTGTCGGCCTGCCCAGCCACTTGGGACGCCTTCCGCTGGGTCTGTTCAAGGCCCAGATGGAACCCAAGTGCCCAGCGTTGGGACGAAAAGGGAAACGCCATGCCGTTTTCCCATCATCTCTTTGGTTACAACTGTGCTCACTTAGCCGACCGTGGCAAAGTAAAGTGAGTGAGGTTTGCTCCTTTTTAGAGCGGACATGGCTATTTCGGTCTTTCCTCACACAGTCGCAGAGGCAATCAGGCCAATAAGGGATTTGATTCTGTTCAGTGACATTTTCTTGAAGGAGTCCCAAGTTTAATAAGGTGAAGAAACATTTCTTCCAGTCGACATAACGCTTTGTGTCTGTAAGGCATAAAATCTAGAGGAAAACACCTCTAATATCTGGTCCAACGTTGCTGTTTCCCCCCAAGGTGGCTGATTAACAAACACGAAGCTAACAACAAAAGTCAACGCTAGGCCCACCAACAAGAGAAAACTTGCTGCTGCATCTGCTGTAAGAAGTCATGAACAGTGACCCTGTGGGACCAGGCGGGGGAGCAAAACATCAGCGTTCTCCTGGTTTGCTTAAAGGAATTTGCACGTTCAAGTGCATTTCACTGGAAAGTACCCACCCTCAGCATCTGTTTCATGATCCGCTAGGAACCCGTGCGGATACCTTGGCTAACCTCCCCCTTGTCTGCCGGGGTGAACACGCCAAAACCGGGGTGGGTTTGGCCAAGAATGAAGCATTCTCCTCTCCATCAAGCTTTTTTCTTTTTTTCTTTGTCATGGGGGAGCGCTCAACCGGTGTTCCAAAGGCACACGTGCAGAACGGAATGGCCTCTGCCTGGTCCTGGGGGCCCTTCCTGCCTCTGTACCCTTTCATGAGAGCTGAGTCTTTCCCTGCGGGACGTGGGTGATGTATGACTCTGGAGAGAAGCTCACACTTCATCTAATTGGGTGGTCGACATTTGGGTTCAATGTTGAAATTCTGTGTTGTTTTTTTTCCTTGCTATCCTTGTAAACAGAACAAGTGTCATTGATGGGGATGTGTCTGGGCCTTAGTTTTCATCCATTTGTACCTTGCAGCTTAAGTTTAAAAGCAATGAGACCAGAAGAAGATTCTTACTGTCTTGATTCTTATAAGCTCCTTGAGGGCATAATCTCATTTTATTAAACTCTGTGCCTCCCATGTCCCTCATTTAGTACCTGGTACAGCGCAAGCAGCTCAGAAAAGAAAGATGCAAGAGCCAGGCCTGAGCAACAACCACCCCACCGCACCACCTCCCTGGCTTCAGGGGAGTCTTGCGGCACTTGGAGGAATTCCCGGAACTCAAGTTCCTAAGTGCCTGCACCCTAGGTTTGCCAGCCAAGGCAGGCCATGTGACAGGGGCTCCCACAAGCAGGTGAGTGAGGCTTCTCCTGAGGACGGGCTCCTGGGGAAACCTGTTCTACTGTGAGGGCAGCCCTGGAGGCGCCAGAGGGTGACAATGCCCAGCTCCTGCGGGCAGGTTTCCAGTGTCTGGCCAGACAGCAGTGGAGGTTTCCTCATCAGCCCATGCCAGGCCTGGTTTTGTGCATTGCTGGTGGACGCTTAGCTTCAGATCACCAGGTATCTTTTTACTAAACTCCTTTCCCACATAGTTAGCATCAAGCTTCTTTACACAGAACTAACAACCCTGAAAGACAAACGCGCCCCATAGTATTGTGGGTTTTTCAGCCTTCCTGGAGCCTGAGAACCATTGCCCGGCAAAGTTGCAGCTAACAAGTCATGCCCTTGGAGACTTTGAGCACCAGCCCAGTCCTCGCCCACCTGTTTATCACTGTCCAGGACAATGGTCATCGGGAGGAGACAGTCCACCGCCTCACAGGCCCTGGGGCTCCCAGGCCTCATTGTTCTTCCCATGAGTCCCCTCCTCAGATTAATGGTTCTCAAACTTTTGCTTCACATTACAATCATCTGGGGAGCTTTCATCAGTCATTTTTATGGAGCCGAGTCTCAGAACCAGGAGCCTACTAAGTGGTTCTCAAAAGGAGTGCTTCCCCCATCAGCATCAGCTGGGAATTCGTTAAAAATGCAGATTCTTGAGCCTCACCCAGACCTATGAGTCAGGAACTCTAAGGGGGGTCTGCCATTCCCCAGCAGAAACCTGTGACTTAACAAATCCTCCAGGTGGTGCAGATGCTCACTCAAGCTTGAGAACAACTGAACTAAATCACTCTCAGGCTGCCATTTCGGCATTTTTAAATCTTACTCTCTCAGGTCTCCACTTACGAATCTTTTTTTCATGTAATTAATATGTTATGACACAACCATGGCCAGTTGCTCAGTGGTTGCAGCATCAGCCTATGGACTGTAGGGTTTCTGGTTCAATTCCAGTCAAGGGCACATACTTCAGTTGCAGGCTCAGTCCCCAGCCCCAGTCGGGGTGTGTACGGGTGGCAACGAATCAATGTATCTCTCTCACATCAATGTTTCTCTCTCTGTCTCTCCTCCTCCCTTCCATTCTCTCTAAAAAATATCTTCAGGTGAGAATTAACAAATATATATATTTGTCATTATATATCCTAATATATAAAAACCCAGGGTCTGTAATAACCAACGGGAGGCTTGACTGAACACCGGAAGTCAGTCCTGCAGCCATGGCAACCCAGCACTGATTGTCGCCGGTGTGGGCGCAGAGACCCAGCACTGCCTGCCAAGGGGGCTGTGGATCAGGCCCAGAGAGAGGCCCAGAGAGAGAGGCAGGGTCTGATCCGCAGCCTCCGTGGCAGCTGTTGATCAGCTGTTGCCTCTCTCTTTCTCTCTGGGCTTCACCAGCAGCTGTGCCTCTGTTTCTCTCCAGGCCTCCGTGGGGGCTGCTGATCAGCCCCACCTCTCTGATCAGGCCTAGAGATAAGCCTGGAGACACTGACTGGCATAGAAACCTACCAATCAGAGCCAAATATGGGTGAACTGTGAGGAGCCAATCGCTGCCTAGGAGGCAGAGCTTTTGACACTGACTGGCATAGAAACTGACCAATCAGAACCAAATTGGCAGGCAGGGAGGGCAGTGGCCGACTGTTGGGATCAGGCCTAAACAGGCAGTTAGACATCCCCCAAGGGGTCCCCAATTGGAAAGGGTACAGACTGGGCTGAGGGAAACTCCTCCCCCCACCCCCCAACCCCTGTGCACAAATTTCATGCACCAGTCCACTAATATATATATATATATATATATTTCTTCATACAGATTAGTGCATAGGGAGAAATTGCTATGTGTCCCAGGGTGAGTACAAATTCCAAATCAACTCTGTCCTCCCACTCAAGTTTAGAATGAATCCATTTTTTAAAAAAGTCTAAATACCTATCGCATTATATTTATTCAATCAGACTGTATTCACTTCATTTTGAAAGACTGAGGTTAAAATAAAACAAGGGGAGATGGTTAGCACATAGGACACTTAAGCAGAGTCTTGGACTATGGCATCTATGCACACACATGTGCATGCCTGCACACTTGCACACAAATGTGCACATACACATGCATGCACGCAAGTCCACGAGGTGAACACTGCTGGCCTGGCGCCTCTCCTGGAAATAGGGGACCGGAAGAAATTGGTGGCCTTCCAGGAGAGACCAGCGTTAGATACCTCGCTGCATGGTGCGAGGTGAGGAAAGGTTACCCTGTGATCTTTCCTGTGTAATAGGAGATTAGATTTCCCTTCAAAGCCAGCGTCTGCCACTTACCAGCAGCGAAACAAGAACAATAATTTTGACCCATAAGTAACAAGTGCCATCAATAAGTGGCTTCATGGCTGTGAATTCTATTATTGCTCTCATCATCATCACCATCATGGCAGCGGGCAGCTGGAGTGCTTCCCAACAATCACCCACTTGAGACACGCAAGCCCAGAGAAGCAGTTCCTCATCAGACGCGTTTTTCTGTCCAGTCCTGAGAAGAGAGCCGTCAGGAAAGCCTAAAAAACAGGAGAGGTTGGACAGATTTCAATCACAAGGCCCACTCCCCAGCCTCCAAAACAAAATGGAACAGCTGGCTTCCAGGAAATCACATAAGAAAGGGAGCAGTTAATTCAAGAATGCCATGAGATAGCTGACATCTACATACTGTGCTCATCCTGGCTGCTTTGAAGATGCATAGTGATTAGCAGCTGACACTCTTCCGTGAAAGGGCCTGTTAAAGATAAGCAGGAAAAAGAGGGGAGCTCTTTATTCCACATCTTGTGCAGAGGAAGTTGTAGCAGCTTAGAAAGGAAGAAAGCAGAACACCCCGGGTCCCAGGAGCAATGGCTAATAATCATAACCAACACTGATTACACAACTTAATGCAAATTAAGCATTAATCGTCAGGCTCTGGGATAAGAGCTCTACCTCATTTTACCCAGGTGCAGTCACGAGCCCCGTGTTACAGATGGCAACCGAGGCACAGAGAGGTTAAATAAAGTCGCACAATGGGCAAATGTCTAGATTTGAACCTGAATTTGCCACACTTGACCACCAAAGAGTAAGAGGTGACTCCCCGCCCCCCACATGATCCTGCCCACCGCTGCTCCAATGACACCATCGTGTTTATTGCCTACCAGTTATGTGACAAGTAATGTCTTAGTTTGGGGTGGATATAATGATGGGTAAGGTAGGCATAGACCCACCCTCGAGTGGGCACTCAGAAAAGTAACGACAGGAAGCTATGATCCGTGTCGTTCTGGGGCCTTGTACTGGGAGTTATAGCTGCTGGGACCAGAAGGAGGTACTGCTGACCGAAGACTGGGAAGAGAATCCCACACAGGAGCAGCCTGGACCAAAGTGCCTGGCGGCTGGAAAGCATGGCCCTTGAGCAAGATGTCAGAGGTCCATGGGGCTGGAATGCAGGCCCAGGCCCTTATTAGTTTCCTTAGAGGCTTTTGGCTTGACCCTGACAACTCACTGACAGGTCTTACAAAGGGAAGGGTCTGACCCGGCCGGCATGGCTCAGGGGTTGAGCTTCGACCTATGAACCGGGAGGTCATGGTTCAATTCCCGGTCAGGGCTCTATCCCCAGCAGGCGGCAGCCGATCAATGAGTCTCTCTAATTGTTAATGTTTCTATCTCTCTCTCTCCCTCTCCCATCCTCTCTGAAATCGATAAAAAAATACATTTTTTTCAAGGGAAGGGTCTGGATGAGATTTGAGTTTTAGGTTGTTCTGACAGCAGCATAAAAATGTGCTGGGTTCAGGTCGTTGCACTGACACCACCGACATATACTTATGGAGTGCTTCCTCGGTGCCAGCACCTTGGAGCATTGGGTTCTGTGACTCCAGAGACTGCCGGATCCGTGCTCTCCTTGGACGCGCATCCGGGTGTAGGAAGGAAATGGAGTAAGAGTACTCTCCACACACACAGAGGCCATGGTCGCCTCCCTTCGGGCGAGAGACAGCGGTCATCGCCCCAAAGCTCCTCTAAGTATCTGTAGAGAAGGATTGAATTTCTTTTCCCAGTTCTTTCCCAGACTGATATGTGACCCCAACGGGCATGATTAGTGCACCTTCACACCGCGTGTGGCCCACCACGCCAGCCTGACAACACCGAGTTGCCCTCTACTCCACTCCAGGAGACAAGCCATGATGCTGCACGTAGACGTTTGGGCGTGTGAAATTGCGGTAAAAGTTTTTAAAGCCTTACTCTTAATTACTCACACTGGTGCGGGGGAGGAGGGGACGGAGGTGGGTTATGAATAGGAGCCGATCTGGAGGATGGTTTCTTGTTAGAGATATTGATTATAGGAGTACCCGGTGTAATACAAGAGATGTCTGGGCAAATGGGTGAGCTTGAAATTATTTTAACACTCACCTGAGGATATGTTTTCATTCATTTTGAGAAAGAGAGGAAGGGAGAGAGACAGAGAACATCAATGTGAGAGAAATACATTGATCGATTGCCTCTCCTACACACCCGGACCAGGGAATGAACCCACAACCTAGATATGTGTCCTGACTGGGGATCGAACCTGCACCTTTAGGTGAATGGCCCCAACCCACCGAGCAACCTGGCTAGGGCTCTGGGTTTGAATTTCAATCCACAAACTCAGGTGGCAGGACGAAATGCATTGTCATTTCCATGAATTCCTTAACATTGACTTAAATCTGAATTTGACTCACTGTCCCAGCATCCTGGGTCCACTGGCTCATGGCAAAGAAGAAACAAATAGTGCTGTTCACTGAATGGTGTTTGGGTGCCTTCTGAGTGAGCCTGTGGTGGGGAAGGGACACCGGGTGGCGCAGACCGAGAAGCAGCCGGAGTCTGAGTACATGCAGCCTGGCCAGCTGGCCCCTGCTGGTGGGAAACTGCATTTTCCCAAGAGGGTGAGGTTCATGGTCTGAAACCTGAACAGAAACCCTCGTCCCTCAGCTGCAAGGAGCAGAGGCCCCCGCTTCCTCCTGCTGGGCAGCCTGCACTGGAGACGTGTCTCAGTGGCCTTCCTTCTGCTCTGGAAGCCAAGTGCTGGGTCAGGGCATGGCTCCAGGGTCATCTGATGGCCTCAGCCCTGGGGCAGCACCTGGGGGGAATGGGTCCTCCCAGCGAAGCTCTAAGCAGCACTTCAGAGGCCTTCCTGCCCCAAGATGATGGTGCCCGAGGGAACAGGCACACACCGTTCGCAGTGGGTGGTGGAGGCTCTGGGAAGAGGGACCAGGCCAAACCCCCGGCGTGTACTTTGAACTGATACTTGCACAGATCGAATTATTTTGTGGAAGCACATTCGCAGGACATTATATTTGTGTGTTTAAAAACACCAGTCAGCTAAACATAGACGTGTTTTCAATATCACCATTTCCATTTCTCTTATTTTTTTTAAAAAAAAAAATAAACAGAACTTCAAATAATGGAAATTGTTTGGCCCTCTCTCTTTGTCTAAGACACTGCTTCTCCCTCACCCATCCATACCTCGGAACCTGTCCATTTCCTTAGTTTAAAAACAGAAAAAGAAAAACTAAAAGCAATGATCTGCCCAGCAGGGGGCAGCAAGAGACAAAGAATATGATGTCCCACTGGCTTCCCCAGCCCCCAACTCGGTCTGAAATCCTGTTGGGGGATCAGAGACGTTTAAAATGGGAGGAGGGGTGGGGGGAGCAGGGGTGGAATCCAAACCACAGAACCCTAATTCGTAAAGTTAAGTGGATGCAGAACTCCCTGGAACAAGGTTTACCGAGCACAATAGCCAGACTGCCATTTTCTGGAGCTCTGTGGAAGAAGGCAGCCAGTGGCATTTTTAAAGAACTCTGGCTCTCAGTGGTGATCTCTGCAGACTGGGTAATATGAATAAAATCCTACAACCTGTATTCACACAGTGAACTGGAAACGGGTCTGGCAGGTCGGGAGTACCTGGACCGCTGGGATCGGTGGCACCTAGCACTGGGCATCTTGGGCAGGACTCACCTGAGGAGCTGAGAAGAAAAATGGGCTCTGGACAGAGGGTGGGCGGTAGGCATGGTAGTCTCTCAATGGCCCATGAACCCTTTTGAGGTGTGTAAAAATGTGAATTTTGATAACAAAAACAAACAAAACACTGGACCTGAAGGAAGCGTGTGAGGGGGGACAGAGGAGGACGTGATTGTGGTGGGAGGGCTCTGCTTGGTGAATGTTTATTTGGGGCGCTGGGCTGTAAATGGTGCAATGAAAGGAGCGTGGGACACATGGGCTTGTGTCCGTTTCAGGGGATTGACACTGGTTTCCCTGAGGTGCCATAACAAAGGGCCACCAACGGAGTGCTCACAGCAGTAGAAATTTATCCTCTCCTGGCTCCTGAGCCTGCACGTCCTAAATCAGATGCTGGCAGGGCTACGTTCACTCAGGTCTCTAGGGAGGAACCCTTCCTCTCCTCTCCCCACCTGCAGGTGCTCCCACCCACCTGGGAGAGCCTGGGTCTGTAGCCAGGCGCCAACTCTAGGGCCTTCTCCCTGTGTGCGGTGAGCTGTCTGAATCTCCCTCTTCGCCCTCCAGTCACTAAATCCCCGGCCGCTCTAATTCAGTAGGACCTCATTTTAACAGAATTATATCTGCAAGCCCCTATTTCCAAATATGGGCACACTCTGGGTTTCCAGACAGACTTGAATTTGGGGGGGTGCACTATTCAACCCAGTACACACCTCAAATAGCAGTCATGTGGAGGCAATCAAGCTAGACAATGCTGCTCTCGGTCCTGGCTCGGCCTCCTCCTCTCATCAATATCTCTCTCTCTCACTCAAATAATCTTCCATTTTCCTATACCCAGAAATAACAATTCTTAACATTTTATTGTCTATTTTTATATATATGTAAATTTTTGCCACAAAGGGATTATGCTACACAGATTATTTCTTTAATCTTTTTTTTATATATCATGAGTATCTTTCCATAACAAGAACTATAGTCCTATACTAATATTTAATGGCTAGTTAGTATTCTATTGCAAACCATAATTTCATTAGTCATTTCTCTAATGATGGCATTTAGGTTTATTTCATTTCTTCCTCTTTATTTTTTTGTGGAAACATTTCCAAAGTACCATTCTGAAAAGTTTTACCATTTGTACTATCAACCTTATAAAAAAATCACTTCTCACCCTAACCGGTTTGGCTCACCAGATAGAGCGGCAGCCTGCGGACTCAAGGGTCCCAGGTTCGATTCTGGTCAAGGGCATGTACCTTGGTTGCGGGCACATCCCCAGTAGAGGGTGTGCAGGAGGCAGCTGATTGATGTTTCTCTCTCATCAATGTTTCTAACACTCTATCCCTCTGCCCTCCTCTCTGTAAAAAAATAAATAAAATATTTTTTTTTTTAAAAAATCACTTCCCCATATCCTGCAGAAATTTGGGAAGTATCAAATCTTTTCCTGATAGACCTTTAAAAAGAACTTCAATAAACTTATTTGAATTTCAAAAAAAATCAATGAAAATATTTTTTAAATGGTTTTGGCTATTGTAGATTTTTTTGCTTTTCCATATAAATTTTAGAATAATGTTGCTGGAATTTTGACAGGAATTGCATTAAATCTGTACATTAATTGGGGAGGATTGACATATGTGAGTCGTACAATCTATGATACTACATAGCTCCATTTATCTTTGATTTCTTTCATCAACATTCTATAATTTTCAGCATACAAGTCATGGACATGTTTTGTTTGATTTATACCTATTTCTCCCTTTCTATCTCTTTCTCCTTAATTATAGATGGTGTTGTATTTTTAATTTTAGTGTACATATTCTATGTTCTATGAATTTTATTTCCTAATATTTTGTTGATAATTATTCGGATCTATATGTTAATGAGAAATAGTGGTCCATAGCTTTCTTTTTATGCATTTGTTAAGTTTTGGTATCAGAGTAATACTAGCTTCAGAAAATGAATTGGAAGTATTCCTTCCTCTTCTATTTACCAGAGGAGATTGTATAGAATTGGTGTTAAATTTTTTTTCATGGTTGATAGAATCCTTGAGTGAAACCATTTGTGCCTGGATATTTCTTTTGGGGGGAATTTTAAAATTACAAGTTGCATTTCCTTAAGTTATAGAGCTATTCAAATTTCCTATTTTTTACATTGGGTGAGTTATGGTGGTTTGTGTTTTTTAAGAAATTGGTCAGCTTTATCTAAGTTTATCAACCTAATATCAACATAACATCAAATTTGTTATCAACAAACATCAGATTTATATGTGTAGAGATATTCAGAGTATGCCCTTTTGATCCTTTTGATGTCTGCAGAGTTGGTAGTGATCATCTCTGTTTCATTCCTGATTTGGGAATTTGTGCCTCTGTGTCTTTTTTCTTTGTCTGCCTTGCTAAAGATTTGTCCATTTTATTGATCTTTATAAAATTCAGCTTTTTCTCATTAATTTTTTCTATTGTTTTTCAATTTCAGTGATTACTGTTCTTGTCTTTATTATTTTCTTCCTTCTACTTGCTGCAGGTTTCGTTTGCTCTCCTCTTCCTTGGATCTTGAAATGGTGCTTGTATTATTTTATTCGACTCTTCTTCTCGAATGTATGCGTTTAGTGCTATAAATTTCCCTCTGAGCGCTGCTTATCTGTGTTCCACATTTTTTTCCAGTTTTATTGAAGTGCAATTGACAAATGAAGATTGTATTTATCTAATGTGCACAACTTGATGTTTTGATGTATGCACACGTTGTGAAACAATCACCACCACCAAGGTACTTAGCATATCTGCATCACCTCCCATCATTACCATTTCTATACTCTCTCTTTTTTTTTTTTTTGGTTATGAAAACAGATAAGATCTGCCCTCTTAACAACTCTCACGTAACAGTACAGTGTTGTTAACTAAAATCACATTCCTGCCCATTTGCTAGGTCTTCAGAACTTACTGGTTTTGCATAACTGAAACAGTCCCGAAAATTTTGATATGTCTTATTGTCATTTTGTCCAGATCAAAAAAAATTTTTAATTCTCCTGAGGCTTTCTCTTTGATCCCTGGATTATCTAGAAGTGTGTGGTTCCCAAATGTTTGGAGATTTTTCCTGTTTGGTTTTTTTTTCATAGTTTGATTTCTTTGTGGTCAGAGAACATACTCTGTATGGTTTCAATTGTCTAAACTTATACAGGTTTCTTTTCTGGAAGATGGTCTATCTTGGTACATATTCTATGGGCACTTGAAAAGAATGGACATTCTGCTATTGTTGGGTGGAGTTTCCTATAAAATTCAATTAGATCATGTTGAATTAGATCATGTTGCATGTTGTTGACTTCTATAGCTTTGCTGATTTTATTCTATCCTGTCCATTTTTGAGAGAGCATCGAAGTCACTATCATTGTGAGTTTGTCTATTTCTCATTTTAGTTCACCAGTTTGCTTTACATATTTGGTACCTCTGTTGCATGCACATTTAGGATAACTGTGTATTCTTGGTGGACTGGCCCTGTTATCATTCTGGATGTTCCTCTGCCTCTGGTAATTTTCTTTGCTCTAAAGTCTACTTTATCTAACATTAAAGCATCCACACCCACTTTCCTTTGATTAATGTTTTCATGATGTAACTTTTCCCATGCTTTTGTTTCCCACTGGCCTATCTCATTATATTTGAAGCAAGTTCGTTATAGCGAGCATGTAGCTGAGTACTGTTATTTAACCCACTCTGCCAGTCTCTGCCTTCTAATTAGGGTGTTCGGATGATTTCCATTTACTGTCATTATTGATGTTAGTGCATAAAAGAGCCATTTAATTTTTGTTTTGTCTTCTCTGTTTTTCATTTCTCTCTTCTCTTTTTCCTTCCTCTCTGTGAATTATTTGAACATTTCGTAGCATTCATTTTGATTTATTTACAGTATTTCTGATTGTATCTTAAAAAAGGTTTCTTAGTGATAGATCTAACCATCACTTTATATGTATTTATAACGATGTTAGTGCATAAAAGAGCCATTTAATTTTTTTTTGTCATCTCTGTTTTTCATTTCTCTCTTTTCTTTTTCCTTCCTCTCTGTGAATTACTTGAACATTTCGTAGCATTTGTTTTGATTCATTTACAGTATTTCTGATTGTATCTTAAAAAAGGTTTCTTAGTGATAGATCTAACCATCACTTTATATGTATTTATAACAACACAATCTACTGGTGTTGCCATTTTACCTGTTTGAATAAAACGTAGGAAACCTGCCTTCCTTGTGTCCCCTTCCCCTTTCTCGTTTATAACGCGGTCATTGTAAACATCCCCTCTGCCTCCATTTAGAGCCACAGCAGACAGGGCCCTTCGTGCTTCCACCATCCAAGTCCTTCGGTCCTTTTCCAGCCCCGCCCTCTTTTTTCTGTCTTCCTGGGTCTATTTTAAAAGGCTGGCTCTAGCCCTAGCTGGTTTGGCTCAGTGGATAGAGTGCTGGGCTGCAGACTGAAGGGTTCAGGTTCAATTCCAGTCAAGGGCACATGCCTGGGTTATGGGCTCAATGCCCAGTAGGGGACATGCAGGAGGCAGCCAATCAATGCTTCTCTCTCATCATTGATGTTTCTTTCTCTCTCCTTCTCCCTTCCTCTCTGAACTCAATAAAAATATATTTTTTAAAAAGGCTGGCTCTAAACAGAACGCCCCCTCAAAGAGGCTTAAAGAGAAATAAATGGTTCTGAAAAGTCCCACAGCAGCCTTCGCAACAGAGAGATTTCCACTTGGTTCACCGCTAGGGAAGTAGTTTGAGTCTCCACCATTGAAGGCCGGTGCTTGCAGCTAAACAGTTTATCCATGTTTACAACGATGACCAAGCCCATCCCTTGTGTACCATCTGGTCCCCTCCTCTGTGGTCTCACGCCTTGGCTGCCCAGCCAGCCTACATCCTGCCTGATTGATAGATGCAGCCTAATGTCAGAACAGCACCCCCTGCTCCCCACCAGGTCCGCGAGTCATAGGAGGACTTCCGCCTGCTATTTCCTGGAAATAAACCGCGATGACGGGGCTGAGGGAGAGGGCCATGGACGAGTGGCCGAGCCAATAATGCCTGGTGCCCAGCACGGCAGGACGGGCTAAGATTCCGAAACAACCTTCAGTGAGCTTCCAGGAAGAAATGGTGTGATTCCAACAGGCGGGAACATAGTGATGGAGACTGGGCATCATCTGGAAAGTTTGTCTATGGCTTGGGCTCAGCTCCTTGATGGGAGGAGGTGATAATGTCAGTGACTTCTCCGGACCCATGACCCCAGTGTCCCTGCCTGAGTGCTGGGCCCTGAACCCCTGCCCTTCCCATCCCACGGGGCCTGAACTGCTGTCTTTATTTCAGGAAACCTCCCACCACCCAGCACCCCTTGTAGGAGGTCTTCTCACCTCGCCTTTCGATGAGTATACAAATAGATTTGGATTTCAACACCAGCCACTACCCTGCTCTACGGCAGCGCATTCTGTTATGCTCTCAAGCCTGATCTAAAAAATGGGCATATTAGTAGCACCTCCTCCTCAGCACCACTTATGTGCATTCAATGAGCCTTAGCACTGAACCTGTCACGCAGTGAGTACTCCTGGGATGGCGAAGAAGAAGAAGAAGGGGGAGGAGGAGGAGGAGGAGGAGAAGGAGAAGAAATTGACTTGCCCACCCGGCTTACATTTCATCCTGCTTGGTCATCAAGCAGGCTGATTGTCTCCTGCGGTCTACAAAAAGATAAAATGAGTCTCCGTTTGCTTTTGTAGTTTAGACGTTGGATGTGAATGCATTCCTTAAGGGTTTCATGTGCTTAGCAGTGACCTAAGACGTTCCTAAGGGAAGATGGCTCTTCTCTGCATATAAGAATCCCAGTGTTTATTAAGCGCCCATCTCTGGTGTTCTAGTCACACTAGGACGTGTGAGATGCAACACTCAGGAGGAGGGAAAAGAAAACCCTCTATTCCAATATGAGAGCTCACATACCCAGAGCAAAATAGTTTTGCTTCGGAAAATTCTAATCAAGGCAGCCTTGGTGTTAATTTCTCCCACACATGCCACCCACAGGGCTGCCTCTAACGAGTGCCTTTTCATTCTTTTCAGGAGCTGCTGCATCCATCCATTGTCTAGCGCCTCACGCTAAGGACATGTCTACAGGGTTCATAGCAAGGTGTCCTCCCCAAGCTACACTCTGGTTCTCCAAATTAGAAGGGCTTCCACAACTGACAAGATGTTATCTATCAGAGGCCACAAACACATCAGAAATTCTACTCCTAAGAAAAGATTCCTGAGGAAAGATTCATCAGAAGGCAAAATGCATATGCAAGAAGGTAGTAAAAATATGAGTAGTGAACTCATTGTGCACTATGTGGGCATAGTTTAGTCATTTATAAAATACTAGAGGCCCGATGCATGAATTCGTGCATGGGTGGGGTCCGGCCGCCCCGCCCTGATGGCCGGCGGAAGGGGGGGCGGCCTGTGGGCAGTTGGCCGGCCAGCTCCACCTCCTGGTCGAACTCCTGGTTGAACTCCTGGTCGAGGGGACAATTTGCATATTAGCCTTTTACTATGTAGGATTGTACAGACATTGAAAATGTTAAATACACAGCCTCTGGAAACAGAGAAAATGTTTTTGATGTAATGTTAGGTGAAATGGCAGAATAGAAAATAGACATCGCTTTGTGGTAGCAAGCGTATAAAATGCATGTGTGGATGAGCCTGGGTAGATACATAATGGGCAAAATGAAACATTACTTGAAGGTGCTGAAAATAGAATTCGTCTTCTCAAATGTTAGTTGATGCTGTTGCTATGACAACTTTTCAACAAAAAACGTTTAAAATAATTAAGTCAACCAAAGGCACCAAAGACGTGGACTCCCTAAGGCAGAGCGAAATGATACGCTGCTTACAAGAGAAAATTCCTGTTCTGGTGCTTAGGCACCCGCGACAGCTCACCTGCTGACATTCGTCTCCTGGCGGAGGCAGGGAGCTTCTGCTGCCTGGTAAATCCTCCACATGCGACTCTCAGACATCAAAGCCCCCACACCTACCCAGTCAGAGCTAGAAGCGCGTGCAGCCTCCACCCGGAGTTTTACAATGATTGATTTCCTGTCCAGAGAAAGTGTATGAAAGAAAAGGCTTGACTCATATGCCTTTACCTATAGGAACCACATGGCCCATGCTTTTGAATAATTAGTCCTGTAAGCCAGGCTTGTAAATACATACATGTTTCCTGCCCTATAGGAATCCATTCATTCATTCATTCACTTACAGGCCTTTATGCAACATCTTCCATGTGCCCATCCTTTGCTCGGCATGAAGAATGAAAATGCCTAAGAACTCATCAAAGAGCTCATCATCTAAGTAGGAAAGACAGACCCATCTTCAATTTTCTATGGTCTTGCCATCATCATCTGTGGTGAGGAGGGAGGAATTCCTACCTCACACGGTGGAGACAGGATTTAGAGAGGTGCCACACAGAGAAGCGCCCAGGAAATAAGTAGCGCTCAGAAAAATGTTCATTTCCTTCCTATTGGCATTGCAGGTTGGACTGACATTGTCACCATGAAGGAAGAAGAGAGCTCCTGGGGTTTTGCTGATGAGAGGCGGGGGTCGGGGGGATGTCTCTGGGGGGAAGGGAAGGTGAGAAGGGGCAGGACCAGTCCAGAGGAAAGGAGCTGGGGGCACAGACATGGAGGGCTGGGGCCACGCCACGCGTGCCCCTCCAGAGTACCCTTAGCACACTTGACTTGTTTTTCAAAATTAGGTTACATGATTGTCAACACTCTGTGGAAATGAACGGAGACCAAATGAGAACAAGCAAAGGCTATGCAGTCGGAGCTCATGATAGAAAGGGTGTCAGCACTTCCATCTGCCGGAGACGCAGCAGGCAGAGGAGTGGGAGAAAAGGGTGCTCCAGGGGCGCCCCATTCGAGACTGCAGGCGTGGGGAGCTGCAGGCGGGCTGACTAGAAGTGGGGCGTCCCATGTGATTGTGTGGGGTGCACATTTGGCTTTCTCTGCTGGGTCCTACGTTGGAAGTGGGGACAAAAATGAGGGAAGCTGTCAGCTGTTAATCAAGTCCTGGCCATTTGGGGCCGATGTTACAGAGGTTATTGTGTAGCTTCCTGGACGGTCACTAGAGATAACCCCCTGGCTTCCTATAAGTCTGTCTTAGAGCAGGCTGGCTCCCTGGCTGGTTATTCTAGGTAATGAGGGCAGGTTGCTGCAGGCTGCGGGTCCGATTTCTATGTCAGTATCTGCTCTGATATTGTTTATCTGTATGTTTGGTCTCTCATTTGAAGTTAAATGTCCCAATTCCCCCATCTCCCTTAGACTAAAAATCTCTCTCT
>NW_006286303.1:3545595-3548205 GCF_000327345.1 Myotis davidii | reverse complement strand
TCCCCCCCCCCCCCCCCCTCTGGGATTCACCTGAGGGCTGGCTTGTGTCCAAAGGACTAATTCTGAAGGCGTGGAAGATGCCCCCACCCCACCCCAGGCCCCAAGCACAGTGTGTCACAGATGTCCTGCCGGTCTCGGAAGCCCGGGCCCTTCCCTCTGGCCGTGCCTGGCCCTGGCCTGGGCACCTGCCCGTGTTCTGACCACAGGCACATTCTGGCTTTTCCTGCCTCACCCCCAGAGCCAGAACTCAGTTCACACTCAGGAAACAGGATTAGAATTGGCAGCAACTCTAACTATGATTCTGCAAAAGACAGATTACCCCCACAGATGGGTATTTCTTATATTTCCCTCTATCCTAAAAAAAAAACAAAAAACAAAAAACAAAATTACAACTTTTCCCCCAACCAAAAGCCCTCCTGTGAAAAGTTTGAATAATAGAGCTCAGACCTGCTGTTACTCTACTGAGCTGACTTTGTGCAGGGAGAGAAGTTAGAGAATAAGGAGCGATGGGAAGTTCATATGCCATTTGGTCTCTCTCTCTCTCTCTCTCTGAAAATCAGATGTCTCCATCACACTCTTGGCAAATGCTGAACTGCAATCAGTTCTTGGATGAATTCTCTGACAGGTGCTCACAGGGATGATATTCCAGGCTGCTGATTAAAGAAGGATCCATACGTTTTAGGTGCCAGATGTGTAGGCAGCAAAGTCAAAAGTTAGTTGAGAGAATGTAGGAAGAACCTGACTGATATTTTCCCCAGATGGAGGAGGAGGGAGAAGGGGAAAAAGAAGAAGAAAAAGGGACATTCAAAAATCATTTTTAATCTGCTTGGAGCTCAATCAGAGCTCTTAAAAAGGTAACTTATTTTAAAAAGGTAACTTTTCCTTAAGAAAATGAATGTAACTGAATGCCTGCTAGGCTAGCTTTCAATTTACTGTGGGAGATGACATTTCAAAGGTGACCGCAGTATAATGTAGAGCATAACTATTGTGTGTTGCTGCTCCTCATGACAGTGCTGTGAGCCGGGATCGGGCTGTTGGCTAAGGGAATAAGGTACTTTGGCTCAATAGGGATCTGTCCTCAAATTGCACATTGCCCTACTCTCGGCGAAACACTATACTTAATTCTCCGGTAGATGAGAAAAGAAGGTGACATCTGTCCAAAGCAGTAGTTCTCAACCAGTCCATTCTGCCTCCCGGGGACACATGGCAATGTCTAAGGAGGCATTTTCACTCATTACAGTTTGGCAGGTGCTACTGGCATCTAGTGGGATGAGGTCAGGGGTGCTGCTGAGTATCCTCCAATAGGACCGTCTCCCCAACAAAGAAGGAGGTGGCCCCAAAGTCAGTAGCTCTGGTCTTGAGCTAGCTGTCTGCTCCGTTCATGGAGGAAGCTCTGGGACGTATTGGCTAGAAGGGGGAGGCAAAGTCTAGGAAAAAGTGGGTTATGGGCGAACAATGGCTCCATTCCTCCTCCTCACTGTCACCTCACCTTTCCAGCCGTGCCCTCCTGGGGTGCTCCACGTAGCAGCCAGTCACTGTCTAGGCAACGCATGCCTGGTGATCTGTTCCTTTCCCTCTGGACACTTCTTAACTATCCTTCAGGATCTTATTCAAATGCTAGACACCTGCTTTGTGACACCCCTGACCCCTCCTCCTGGCCCACCCTGCCCTCAAAGCAGAGAAAGTCCCCCCTCTCCTGAGCTCCCACTGTGGCACTCATCACTTGTACTGTGATTGCTTCTTTGCATTTTAGAGAACACGGAGCTCCTGAAAATTAGTCCCTGAAACCAGCATCATGTCTAGCACTTAGTAGGTGAGCAATAATTCTCTGCCAAATTCTTCCTTTAAAACAATCCTCAAGTACTTACTATGCCTTTCCTACAGGCAAGTTCAAATTTCACAAAAAGAAACAGCTTTTGTTGTGTCTCAGGGAGAACACATGTTGTCAGGGTTGTATGGAAATCGCCCAGCACAATGTCTGACACGTAGATTTTATTAAATAAGTGTATGTAGGTGTGAAGGTATCACACCCCATAGCTATTATAAAGACTAATGATTGCCACTGAGCAAAATGTAATGGCCTAATTCTTATTGTTGCTTCTCATCTCCATTCAGGCCCCGTACATGTGTAGCCAGGAGACCAGAGGTACCACCAGATCCATGCTTCCCTTTATCATATAGGGGTGCAGCGAAGGGCCTGCTGAGTTAAGGGCTGCCTTGTCCAATCTCCTTGAATCTAACTGGGTACAGAACTGGTCTCATCAATGGAATGGGTGCAGATGCAATGTGTGTCCTGCAGGCTTAAAGCTTTTAAGATGCAGGCATGCCTGGTGGGAAGGTGAACTGGCACAGCCACTAGGGAAAATAGTATGGAGGGTCCTCAAAAAATTCAAACTAGAGGAGAAACTAAGATGGCGGCATAGAGAAACAACTGCCTCCTACAACAACTTCAAAACACAATAAAAGGACAGAACAGACATCATCCAGAACTTACAGGAGGGCTGGCGGAGTGGAAATTCTACAGCTAGAAGGAAAGTGAAAAGCACATTGAGGGTCAGGAGCTGCAGAAGTAAAGTGCAGAGGTATGGAGGCTCGTGTGCGGAAAGGGGC
>NW_006286303.1:3522860-3544189 GCF_000327345.1 Myotis davidii | reverse complement strand
AGGCCTTGGAGGGAAGGTAGGGGAGGGTGGGGGTAAGGGGGAAAGATCAACCAAAGGACTTATATGCAAGCATATAGGCCTAACCAATGGAGACGGACTACGGGGGGCGGGGGGGTGAGGGCATGAGTGGGGCGGGGGGGAGGGGGGTAACATGGGGATAAGGACACATATGTAATACCTTAATCAATAAAAAATAAAAAATGACATATCTATAAAATAAAAAATAAAAAAATTCAAACTAGAGCTACCATAGACCTAGCAATCCCTCTCCTGGGTATCTACCTGAAAGTTTTGAAAACACTTATTCATAAAGATATGTGCACCTCTATGTTCACTGCAGCATTATTCACGGTGGCCAAGACGTGGAGACAACTGAAGTGTCCTTCAATAGAGGACTGGAGAAACAAGGTGTGGTACATGTATTCAAGGAAATGCTACTCAGCCCTAAGAAGAGACGGAATGCTGCCATTTGCGACAACATGGATGGACCTTGAGAACAGATGATTTCACTCCTGTGTGGGATATAAAACATAAAGCAGCAAACAAGAAAACAAAGAAGCTCATAGACACAGGCAACAGTGTGGGAGAGGGGGGAGGTAGAAAAGGGGGCAAATACTAGCACATGGTGATAGATGGAGACTAGACTTGGGGTGGTGAGCACGCAATACAATATACAGACGATGTGTTATGTAATTACTTGTACACTTGAAACGGATATAATGTTATTAACCAACGTCACCCCAATAACTTTAATTTTTAAGAGAAAAGAAATAAAAGAAGCAGCCGCAGTGGGCATGCCTCCTCCACACTCCTTTCCTCTTGTCTGGCCAGGCACAGATGCCAGTGACGCCCAGGCATGGCAAAACCACAGAAAGGAAAGCCTGGGTCCCCGAGTCACTGCAGTCAGGGAGCCGCCAACGGGAACCGTGGACTCCGACGCTAGTGTGACATAAACTCTGATTACCTAGTACATGCTTTAGGATCAATTTGTTACAGCAGTTTAGCCTACCGGCATAACACATCATGTTTTTATAATGAAAACAAATGAAGCTGAAAGACGGAACATAATGCTTACCTCCTCTCCCTCCCATGATGGAATGAAAATGACACTAGGGAGCCCTGGCCTGTACTTTTCAGTGGTTAGAGCGTTGGCCCAAGGATCGAAGGGTCGCAGATTCAATTCCTGGTCAAGGTCACGTACTTCAGTTGCAGGTTTGATCCCCAGCCCCAGTCAGGGCACAAGTAGGAAGCAGCAAGTCTCTCTCTCTCTCTCTCTCTCTCTCTCTCTCTCTCTCTCTCTCTCTCCCTTCCCATTTTTCTCCCTTCCACTTTCTCCATAAATCCATGGAAAATATATCCTCAGGTGAGGATAAAATAAATAAGTAAAATGACACCAGGGAATAACAGCCAGGACAGGAGGGGGCCCACCAGAGTAGGAGAGATTAGCAAGTTCCCAGGAGATAGGAAGCGGATGGAAGAATGTGAGGGATGAAGCAGAGGGGACAGCTCAGCATCTACCCCAGGCAGGTCCCGCCGCGGGAGTGTCCTCAGGATGGATTCCGCCCGCCACAGTCCCAAGGACACCTCAGCCCTGGAGACCGCATCGGTGCACAGGAGGGCAGCAGTGAGCGGTGAGGTCGAAAATAAAAGTATCATTTAATGGTCAGACTATGGAACAAAATGCCCAGTGAGACACACACACACACACACACACACACACACACACACACACACACACACCGCATTCTGTGCTCAGAACTGCCAGCAACAAGGCCCATACGCTACCTAGGAATACGCAGGGCAGCCACTGGGAGTGTCCACATCTCAGATGAATCCCTCTGCATCCTAATGTTTGGGGGGTCGGGGAGTGGGTTGAGGGGTTGGGTGAGAAACAGCTCATTTCTCACACTGAAGTGAAACTGGTAGCCAGCAAGCTCTGCTCCCATAGACACAGCTCCGAGCCCTCCTGCATGTCCCCTTTAATCTGAATGTAAGTAAGTAACCAAGAGCTCCAGAAAGGAAAAGAAACTGAAATGTCAGAGAAAGGCTAGAATAAGCAAACTCCCAGAGAAACCGAGAAATTCGGAGAACTAAACAGACCCTTCTGGCCAATACTTTCAATGCTGTGGTCAGAAATGTTAGAGAAGACATAGCACACGTGCCCCAGCCAGGCAATTCAGTTAGCCATGCACCAAAAGGCTGTGGGTTCGATTCCTGGTCAAGACACATACCCAAGTTTCAGGTTAGATTCCCAGATCAGGGCGTGTATGGGAGGCAAGCGATTTATATTTCCCTAGCACATCAATATCTCTCTCTTTCTCTCACTCTAAAATCAATGAAAACATATTCCTCGGGTAAGGATTTAAAAAGGAAGCTATAGCACACACATGAATGGAATGCTATGAGAAAGGGACAATCGGAGAGCAAGAGTGGGGTTGGGGAAATTAACCATGTGGCTACTGGGGAGCAGAGACATATCTCCTACACAAAAGATTTCCAAATAATTCACGTGGCTACTCCACTCTTAGGGAGGGGGCATGGCTCGCAGCTCCTTAGCTGTGGACGGTGCATGGCGACTTCCTTCCGAAGAGCTGAGTGTGGAAAGGGGAGAGAGGAGCAAGTGGAGGAACATGACAGGCACTACCTCAGCCAGGCGAGCAAGGCCAACACCAACAGTCATGAGTCATGGTGATGGAATGTGCCCTTGATAATGACGTGATGAAAGGGACACACTACCTCTGCAGTCTTCCTCTCAGTAATCACTAACCCGGTTTTATCATGAGGAAAGTATGAGACGAATTCCAGTGGTGGGAAAGGAGCCAAAAGAGACATGACAGTTAAATGTATGTGGTGTCCTAGATGGGACACAGGGACCGAAGAAAGACATTAGATAAAAAGCTAAGGGAGCCTAAATTAACTAGGAACATTAATTAACAGTAATGTGTGAGTATCGGTTCATTCAGTGTAACCAATGCACATATTAATGTAAGATCTTAATAGAGGAGAAACTGAGTGTAGGATGTATGAAAACTCTCTGTACTGTCTAACTTTCCTGTAAATCTGAAACTGCTGAAAAAATAGTCTATTTTTGAATTGTAGTTACAGAATTTAAAAAGCCAATAGACAAATTGATAGAGAAAGCTGAAGAGTTGTTTCAAACTGTGAAACAAAACTACCAAAAAAGGGGGATAGTTGTAAAAAGGTAAGAGATGGAAATGATTAATTTCTATTCTAGACAGAGAAAATAAGGAAAAATGGAGGAAAGAATTATCAAAGAAAGAGTACAAGAACATTTATGAAATAAAACATGAGTCTTTAAAATAAAGTACCTACCAAACTCCAGTTGAATAATTAAAAAAGACTTTTATCTACAATGTTCAGTTGCTACATTATTCAAAAATACACAATTCAGCTATAAGAGAAAATAAATGGGGTGGATGAACTCAACTCACATATCTTAAGTACTTATAAGCAGTAGTAGAAAATGTGTGTGTTAAACATAGAAGAAATGGAAGAACCAAATGATGGTTAATATTCATAAAGTGCTAGTATATATAAGGCACCTGGATACTAAATATTCATGATATAGTGAATACAATAGGCACTAAAAACTTAGAATTCACTGAATATACATTAGACATGAACACTCGTATTCAGATATCTAATCCAGTCACCCATTAGTGATGTCCATTCTGGCTCTGTGGGTTCTCTGTTCAAGAAACAATAATAAAACCCATGGCCCCTGAGCAGGGTAGTTGGCTGTGGCTGCGACAGGCATACTTGTCCTGCATCTCTCCAACAGAACAAGTTTGTGCCATTGGCCCAGGGCAGCTTCCATCTGTGAGCCCCTCTGCTTGAACAACATCCCACTCTGGCCCTGCTAACCTACCATCAACACCACCCAGCTCTGGTCCTACTAACCTACCATCAGCGGGGAAGATGAAGGCTGGTGTGGCAAAGAGGAAGAGAGAGAGAAAGAGAAGACAACTGTGCGTTCTGTCCCCCAGGACCATCAGTGCCTCCCCAATAGCTGTCCCTTACCTTCGGGCCTCATGTGTTAACCTGATTAAATGAACTGTGTACTTGAACATTTTAATTTGCTCTGAGAGTCTCTTCTGTGACCTCTGGAGTAGTATGCTGATGTTACTGCTGCCTGAAAGTGTATATGGAAGCTACATGGCATTTAGATAGTTTTCTACATAACAATGTCCAGACACATTATTGTGAAATTTCAGAACATTAAGGATGAAGAGAATTTTAATGTTTTCAGAATGACAAAAGAGTTCACTTACAAAGAAACAAGAATGAGGCAAAGGACTTCTCATTGACAAAAACTGAGACTAGAAGACAAATGAGTTAATTCTTTAATGAACTGAAAAAAAGTTATGTTTTAAATAAAGTCTATACACTACCAAAATATCAGTAAAGTGTAGAGACATAATAACATTATTGTCAGCTCGACAAGGGTCCTAAAAGCTTACCTCCCCCACACCCTTTGAAGATACTTGAGGTTGTGACCCAGCAAAATGAAGGAGTAAGACAAAAATCAGCAAGACATGGGATATAGAAAACTGGCATGAGGCTTAAAATGCAATAAAGACAAAAGCAAGGGGAAAATAAAGGTATTTAGAAACAACAGGAAAAAAACTAAATCTATGTTTGACAGAAAATGTGATGTGATCAAAGCAAACCATTTGGCCCTGCAATGAGCAATCTTTATGTAATTATAATGTAACCACCATTAGCCCAACTTTATAGAGTTAGAATTAATCTATGGATATACTTTAATTACACTCACAGAAAAGAAGCTAAATATTTCAACCACAATGATGTGAAGGTGAAACTACAAATGCCAGAAGTTGGGATAAAATGAGAGATAAAAGCTTCAATAAAGGGCAAGGAGACTAATATCTTTATCTGATAAAGAGGAAAGTTGAGAGATAACCTTTGTATTTGATAATGCAAGAAGTAATGATGTAAATATTTTGTTTGAATTTCCAGAAGTAAATTTATAGGAACTAGGAAGAGTATTGAAACTATTTGGAAATGAATAGCAGAGGAACTATTTTAGATAGTTCCTTGTCTATCAGAGAATTTAATAGATGATTTCTAAAATTGGTAACAATATAATCATACACTTATTGACATAGAGGAACCATCAGAAGAATTAAAAACAGAAATATTAAACAAATTGCAAATAACCATCTCTGGAGAAATGATCTTGGGAAGATGTTGGCCAGGAGACCATAGCTTTAGGTTCTAAGTCCTTTTCTATCATTTTTATAAAACCACATACTCTCATTGCATTGGTAAATATGTGTATGGCCTTCACTCTAGACCGGCACCAGGCAGCTGGTTCAGCATCTTCCCTTTGAAACCAGCCACAAGGACTGGGGCTGAGCTATTGAGCAAGCCTTGGTTACATTTAAAGGCACAGCACAAAGTAATTTTATAGTAATCAGTGTCATTCGCAGTTACAAGTTCAGCCCACACATCCTGCAAAACATTGGCTTCTGCTGCGGCAAGATGCCTAAAATAAAATAAAATGGAAAACATTGATCTTCCTCTCCTTTTACCAACCTCTACCATCTCCACTGCTCGCGCACACACACACACACACACACACACACACACACACATTCTTGATGAGTCTGCTCACCCCTCTGAGGCTTTCCATATAGTCTTCCCTCTCCTGTGTCTTTTTATTACCACACTCATCACCTCCTCTCTCTCTCTCTCTCTCTCTCTCTCTCTCTCTCTCTCTCTCCACACACACACATACACACTTGCACACACTTGCACACACTTGCACACACATTTTACCCACCTGAAAAACTCCTAGTCACCTTTCAATCATTCATATGGTACCTGGCCCATGGTAGGGTCTCAAAAAAATATTTAATGATTAATGTGTCATTGTATGTGAGTGTCAATTCTCTGCTGTGATTGATCTCCTTCAGAGCAGGGACCACACCTTTCAGTCATGACTCCACAACAGTGGTTTAAGGCTTAATAAGCAATGAATGGAATTTCAAAAGTACATTTATTAAATTGAAAAGTAGTCAATATTAAAGTCAATTATGTAAATCAAATTTTTATAGTTCAACAGAAAGTCTATAAATGCCAACTTTTTGATTAAATGAAATAGTGCATATATTAGTCTCTCAGGCTGCCATACAGAATACCACACAAAGGACAATGTAAACAATAGAAATTATTTTTTCACAGTTCTAGGGACTGGAAGACAAAAACATTCTCTGTGGAGACACAACACTCAGTTCATGACAGTGCATGCAAGGCAGTTATCAAACCACCTGGTGTAAATGGGCAATCCTGCTAACTTTTGTAAACCACTTGCTGTTTACAGGAAGAATCACACTGGACCTCTCAGATTGGACTAATTTAATTTTATAACCCACACTAGAGGCCTGGTGCATGAAATTCGTGCAGAGGGGTGCGGGGGGGTTCCTCAGCCCAGCCTGCACTCTCTCCAATCTGGGACCCCTCGGGGGATCGGGACTAAACCGGCAGTCGGACATCCCTCTCCCAATCCGGGACTGCTGGCTCCCAACCACTTGCCTGCCTGCCTGCCTGATTGTCCCTAACCACTTCTTCCTGCCAGCCTGATCACCCCCTAACCACTCCCCTACCAAGCTGATTGAGGCCTAACTGCTCCCCTGCTGGCCCGATCATCCCCAACTGCCCTCCCCTGCTGGTCTGGTCGCATCTAACTACCCTCCCCTGCCAGCCTGGTCACCCCTAACTGCCCTCCCTTGCTGGCCTGATGGCCGATAACTGCCCTCCCCTGCCGGCCATCTTGTGGCTGTGGGAGCCGCCATCTTTGAGGGCATGGCAGTCAATTAGCATATTCCCTCCTTATTGGCTGTGGGTGCCACCATCTTTTCGATGGCATGAGGCTCAATTCCCTCTTTATTAGATAGGATGTTTATTTTTAATAATAGATGTTTTCTCCCAAAGTCATAAATGCCAGACACTGCTCCCTGGTACCTACTATGGACGAACTTGAGAAATAAAATTAGCAATCAGAGAATTGCTCTTGGTAAGCAAAGCACCAGTTCAGAGAATGGTCTAGAAGTGTATTTCACAAGGAAGGGGCCCTCAATAGACTAGTCCTCACTTGCTTCCAGCATATCCAAAATGCTCATTCAGGCAAAGGAACTAAAGCGTAGAGAACTAGTGGCATTGAAAATCTGCTCCGTCTCCTGGAGGTAGGACCAGACAGGCACCTAGAATAGCCAAACTCCAAGCTAGAGATTTTGGAGAGAATAGAAGGAATCAACAAATATGTGCATACATACTACCCACAGAGCACTCTGTTGGGTGTTTGAAATAGTTCATGATATTTAATCCTCGAGATAACATTTTATCATCCTCTAATTTTCAGTTAAGAACACTAATGACCTACACAAGATCACACATCTGGTGAGACTTTGCAAGCAGGCCCATGAAACGTAATTGTTGGAGATTTCTGAACACCAAGATTGCAAATATGGAGAGTCCACTGCCATCATGAGAGCTCAGTGGTTGGAGAATGTATACATGGAATAAAACTGTCCGTATGCTAACAAATAGGAGCAATCCATAGTAATCAACAAGTATCTAGCGTGGTCCTGACGTTTCTTATATCTAAGCTCTGACATGGAATGATAACCTTATGATTTGTCATAAGGCAAAGGGCAGTTATGATCTAAAGCTTATGAATCATGTGGGCTGTGTCCCTATGCTGAGGCAAAAAGAGCCCAGCTGACTCAAAATAGATGTCTTCTAATGAAAAACAAATGCAACTCTGACAAACGTGATTAGGACAAGTTACACTCGATAGAGGGAAAGATACTCTGAGATTGTGTGATGGCACACATCTGGATTCGGGGGGATGGATGACGACTGAGCTGAATTGCACGTGTTTGGACAGCTGGATTATATCATATTTAGGGCAGTGTCTTCTCACCACCCTTACCCCAGCTTCCCACCAAATGAAAATAAGTTACTTTGCCAAACCAGTCCCAGGCCCCATTTCTAATCTCCACTGGGGCGACTCCGAGAGTTGGGGCTGGAGGCGTTCACTTCATCCAGTGGCTGACCCATAGCCCCAGGCTCCCGGGGTCATGCAGGAAGCTGAGAGCCTTCCAAGCATAATCGTAGCTCGGGAGGCTGAGGAAATGAATCTCTCTCTTGTTTCTGAAAGGGCAAAGCCGTGTCATCTTGCTGCTGTTCCATTTCTTTGCTCTCTGCTCAGGAAAGGAAACAAGGTCAGCAGATCCAAAGGTTGTTTTTTTTCCCCCAGCAGTTCAAGGTCCCTATTTAAAGTGACATTTTAGAATGTCCTTGTTTTCCTATAGGTGTCATGGAGCAGGGACTATTTGTTTAGCTTCCTGCAAATGAAGGAAGCAAGAAAAAGATCAAAGGTGTGATTCCCGATCCTAAACAGGAATTTTCATTGAAGTGGTGCTCACTGTAATGAAACAATGGCAACAGCCATGCTAGCTAACAAAAAGGGGTTGGCTGAGTAGATCGTGGAACATTCATAGCTACACGCTTCAGAGCTATTAAAATCGTGCTTTTAGACAAACACTTTATGGCACAGAGCAGAGATTTTTCAGCCTTTTTCATCTCGTGGCACATACAGACTAATTGCTAAAATTCTGTGGCACACCAAAAAATACATTTTTTGCCAATCTGACCCAAAAAATTGGTATAATATTGATTCATTCACACCAGATGGCTATTGTTGTGTTGGCTGTTTTTGTTTGTTTGTTTGTTTGTTTACAATCTAAGGGAAAAGAGGTCAGTGTCCCTGGCTAAATAGTCAGATATTGCATGTTTTAAAAATTCTTGTGGCACACCAGTTGAAAATCACTGGCATAAAAAATGTTTACAATAAAACATATTAACTGTTAAAAGAAGAAGTCATCCTCAGCTTTGTTTAAGAAACATAATCAAAAATAATAATGAAAGGATCTATCCCCAAACTGTTAACAGGAATGGGTGGTGTCCATATAATTTATCATCCAATCAGAATCATTCTTTAAAATAAAATAAAAAGGAAAAGAGGTACTAAAAAGAATTAAAATTATATAATATTTGAAATAGTTACTTATTAACTGACCTATGCTTTTATTGTATTGGTAAATCTAAAAGTATGTCTATTAAAAATCATCTTCAAAATATCAAGAAATTTCTTAAAAACTAAAAATAATATCTCTGTATATTAAAGCAACAAAAGGAAAATTTTTATACAGATTATTTGATCATTAAAATATACTATAAACAGCCTGCCAGCATGGCTCAGTAGTTGAGCATCAACCTATGAACCAGGAGTTCATGGTTCCATTCCTGGTCAGGGCACATGCCTACGCTGTGGCTCAATTCCCAGTGTGGGGTGTACAGGAGGCAGCCAATCAATGATATATATATATATATTACCATAAACAATTATTATTTTGCCAATATTCACATCCTTTAGTACATATTGATGTACTTTAATCAGTCCCTTAGTGGATCTGTGGATCTGACTAATACCATATCACTGAATGTATTTATTCCAATATGGCATTGGATTTTTCAAACATTGTCTGAAATCTTTTTCAAATATAAATGCATTTTAAGGTTGTGATAGATTTCAAAACAGCCCCAGTTTGCCACCCCTCCCTGTATCCACACCCTCTGCCGGGTAACTTTACTGTGTCCCATCCCCCACTCTGAGCCTAGGCCCAACCATGTGACTTGCTTATGTGATAACAAATGTGATACAAGCCAAGTCTTGAATAGCTATTCTCATGAGATTGTACCCCGGCTGCCTGCTGAGAATAAGGACAGGGGAGCAGAGTGGAGGCTTCCCCGAGCCAGCCTAGGCCAGTGAACGGCCAGTCCACGCCCCAATAGCCAGGGTCAGCAGGGCCCCTCACGGGCCAGCCTAGAAATGTGAACACGGCAAAGTCACTGAAAGATGGGGCCAGGTGGTTGACACATGCATATAACTTTGTTTTTACTTTTAAAAAGATCATTAGCAAGAAAGAAACCATAAATAATCCTATAAGTACTCCGTGGTCCAGAAGGAGAGGAACTGAGAGAAAGGAGTTTGTAAAATGCCTATGAACAAACGAGTTGAGGCAGGCAGGCTCCCCAAACACCATCGGGGTGGTAATGGCATGGTTGAGGTGTCACCATCTGAGGAAGCGCGAGTGTGTATTTCTTTTCTATCTGGGAAAAAAAACGTCGAACCTTGCCATGTCTTGTAATTTACATAGCTGATTTCTTACACTTTCAAGGATCTCATCATGACTCCCACAGCAAGAAACTCTTTTTTCTTTGGGAAGTTGATGGAAGGGGTGACACAGACCTCTCTGTGTCTTCCTGACACTCCACAGATGTTTACATAAATATTGCCATTTTATCCTCAGAACAGCCCTGATGCGTAGAGATCTGAGAGGCAAAATAAGTAACACCAGAGAGTGAGAGGCGAATCTGAAATTTATCCCAAATCTATGCCTTTGCCACCATCCCTACTGCTCCCAGGCAAAGTGACCGATCTTCGGTGATTTTTTTTTTTTAAATGTTCCTCTTCATTGGTGCTCGTAAGTCTTCTCTTCTTCGCTCAGCATTCCCCTTCGAGGACAAAGAGCAGCCTCAGCAAGTGGGTGGTTATTCTGAAGCCAGTTATTAAGCTGCCTTAGACTCTGGTCAGCACACAGACATCTCAAATAAGTGGGCGGAAAGCAAAAGCCCCGCACTGGCTCCAAGTAATATCCAGAAAACTTCCTGAGTCACTGCGTCCCTCAGACTAGGGTGTTCGCATTCAGCATCTATACTTTTCTTTAAAAGGGGTTGTTATTCGGGAACTGGGAAACGTCTTTCCGTTTGATGAGTAGGCATTAGCATCCTCAAGTAACATTTAGCAAGTGCCCACACAAGCATGTGGAGACCGGAATATCGTTTGTTATGCGTGTATATTAATTAGTGCTTAAATGTTAATAGCAAGTATCTTAGGAGCACCTCAAAAGAGGATGCCAAGGAAGCATCTGACGCCAGCTGGAAAGAAGTCCTGTGATTATAATCAGCTCAGAGGCGCGGAGCTGCTTCCTGTGTTCTGGGATCATCTTTACTCTCCCACGGGCACTATTTAAAATACCAAAAGCACATGCAGTGCCACAGAGTGAAGCACCTTCTGTCTATCCAGAGGCCTTACCAGACTTTTCTTCCTGACTCTGAAGGCACCACACAGCCTGAGGACACATCAGGGATGGTACAGCCGGTCGGTGAGACCGTGTGTAGGGGTTGTCCGTGTGGCCAGATCTGCTTTCACAGAGGATCCAGAGCTCCCAGTTTTGCTGAATGAGTAGATGATCACAGGAAATTGGTTATTCAGGCTGGTATGTGGATGGGGATCAAGACGATGGACTTCTTTTTCCATTTTTGCTAATTACTGAGTCTTGTGATTTGTGTTGTAATTACCTCTGTAAAATGAGAAATGGATTAGAGTCTCTCTAGTTCCAAAACAAATAATAAATACACCGCACCCCGGGGTTTGAATGTTGATGTAGAAAAACTGTAAAGTACCCTGTTTCTCAGTGTGAGCTGCCATAGCAAAGCTGAAATGATACCGAGGCTCTCTGATTCATCAGCTCTGTAAGAAGCTGGAGGAATGTCATCCTCCACATATGGTCATTGCCGGTGTGGCTAGGCAGGGGTGGGCAAACTTTTTGACTCGAGGGCCACAATGGGTTCTTAAACTGGACCGGAGGGCCGGAACAAAAGCATGGATGGAGTGTTTGTGTGAACTAATATAAATTGAAAGTAAACATCATTACATAAAAAGGTACGGTTTTTTTTTTGTTTGTTTTTTTTTTTAGTTTTATTCATTTCAAACGGGCCGGATCCGGCCCGCGGGCCGTAGTTTGTTCACTAGAGGGTTCAGAGAATTAGGAAGAAGCAAGTTGCAGGCTCCTCCCAGGAACCTGGCCCCGCCCACTGCACCCTGGCCTCACCTCGGCTTTCTTTCATGAGCTGGTTTGTGCACTGACTTTACAAGTGAACCTTGGGAACACGGGTTCTTTTGTAAAATGATGCTGCCTCCTGTCCAAGCAGAATGTGGAAATGTGAAAACACGTTTTCTCGGATGAGCCTATGCCACTCAGCCCGCAGTGTCCACCTCCACTGTTACCGCGGACACCGAGATTTAGTTCTACTTCGATGTCAAATACATGAGGAAGGAACGATATCTGTTAGAATTAGGTTTGGCTAAATGGGACAGTAAACCCAGAGAAACATTGGCTGAAACAAGTTGAAAGTCGATTTCTCTTTCAGGTAAGCGTAGACCATTCATGTGCAGAAGAGTTAACACAGCACGTCTACAAGCACTCACCTTAGAAAGGCCTGCTTGCGAGGGCCGCCCTTCGCTGGCATCTGAACTTGATCCTCATGGTGCTGAGTCAACAATGAACTGATGCTGGGAACGACCAGCAATCTCTGCCACAGAATGCGAGAAAATAGTGGGGATCGCTTTTAGAAATCGAGACCGAGGATCTTATCCCACTAAGCACTGTACCTAGACTATTTGCCTGCTTTCCTTGTGAGAAGTTTAGCAGAGATTGCCTAACATGACCAGCCCCCAACTGGGCGCTGAGCTCTCACGGGCTTCCCCATGTAGAAACATCACTCATGGTGCTGCATTTTCATTGCTGGGGGAAGAATGAGTTCTGTGTGACTCCTCCCAGGAGTCAGAGAGCCCTAGGAAGTCTGCCCCTGGATTCCTCCAGGCTCCACGTGTGCCCTTTTCTCCACTGCTCCGGCTGTGTACCCTCACGGATGCCTGTACTAAATCTTAGCCGTGAGCACAGCCATCTGCTGAGCCCTCTGAGTCCCTCTCACAGGTCTCCGAACATGGGGGTGGTCTTGGGGAACATGAAACAGTTCAGGACCAGGGGGACCGCTCCACAGTGATAGGGCCCTGGGTTCCTGCTGCCTCTGGTTTGCCATCTTCAACTACATCTGGACCTTGTGGTCCAGGATGGCTCTTCCCTATGTCTGCATTTCAACCATCAGGAAGGAGGAAAGGAACAAGAGAAGAGCAGCACCCCCCCCCCAGTAATTAATTACAGTTCCTAACTATTATACAAATCAATTACATGCCATTGGCCAGAATTTAGTCAGATAGCCACACCCAGCTGCAAAGGCTGCTGGGAAATGTCTTTATTCTGGGCAGTCATGTGTCTAGCCAGCATCCCAGAGTTCTCTATTGAGGAAGAGAGAATGGATATTGGGAAGCAACAGTCTCTGCCACAGAGGCATGAAACAGTGGGATTTTTTTTTAATTGAAATCAAGTTAAGAATCTTTATACCAGTAAGCAGAATTAGACAGCTCAAAGCATTACCTCAGTTTTAGGCTGGATCTTCTAAACAGTGAAAAAGAGGCAGGCTTCTTGCCTATAAAAAGATTTATTCTGGGACCAGTGACTAGATGCTAAGCCATTTACAAGCTATTAAATGATTTACATATGGAAGGAACTGAGAAATCCTGGACATTGAGTCCCTACCACTTTCCTCACTCTTAATCTTTCACCTCATTAAAAAAATTATTTCTAAAAATAATGTATTTTGACTGGAAATCTTTAAACCAAATGGAAAAAATCAAGCCCATGGTATTTGGTTCTCTATACATCTCATAAAACACCTACTACATAGGATTTCACGAAGCCAATACATTATAACTCTTGTCCTCAGGGATTTCCAGTATATGCATGATGCTATTGAATGATATGCTATGTATTCATGCAAATATTCTACCACCAACCAACCACAGATGCATGCATGGCTTATGATCCTAGATATTTATGGATGGTCTCCATGGAATTCTATGGACAGCCCTGATAAATCAGTGCCAAATTATGTATAGAAATGTGCACTTTTCTGTCCATTTCATCAGCTGATCAAAGGAGTCTAATACCCAATGATTATGAAATTTCCTTTCATGGTTTAATTTCTCATTACCTAGAAGACAGATATGCTGTGACCCACTCATGCTAACTTCCTGGTGTCCTGGAGACAAGAAGCAGGGCAATGTAGCAGGTCGTAGGGGTTTAGAACTTAGAAGTTGGGTTGCAATTAGAGAGTAACTCTACCAAACAACACCTTTTCTCACTCCTAAATGCATGTCTGCCTGTCATGTAGGGTGGCTTTTTGTCTCCTAGATCACCAGTTAGTGCCAATCCAGGGACCTCCATTTTCCATGTCAGTCCCAAGCCAGGAAGCCATGTGCTCTGACGACTCTGTTGAAGGGTGGAATGGAGTCAGTTCTATTGCTGGATGGAAGAAGAGGGAATGAATTCTGAGGCTAAGGATCAGGCTCTGTCACAGTGTGGATTCTCTGTTACGGAAGTACTCAGAGGCAGTAGAGTGTAGTAAAAAGAGTAGGACTTTTGAGTGAAACACACACCTTAGAATCCTGTGTCTCTCACTTTACATCTGTGTGACTTTGACCATGTTAATTTACTTCTATGAACCTCAGTTTTCTTCACTATAAAATTGAAATCATAACACCAATTGAAATCATAATCTTCACAGACATAGGAAGATTAAGGATTATATGTTTACAGTGCCTGATACATAGAAAAGGTGTGTGGGTGTCTGTGCTGTGTATATCTATGTCTATATCCATATCTGTATATATTTTACCAAGTTACGCAAGGAAGAAGATACAGAAAATGTAAATTATCCAGGTTGCATTGACCTTGCAAACAGAAATGAGAAATGAGATGAGTTTCCCTAGCAAAAGTTCTGTTAACTCTGTGCCCTTGACAAGAGGGCACACTCATTTCTGAGAAGGAAAAGAGGCAAAATGCTTCCCTTATGTTAATGGGCCAGAAGATTTACAGTCTAAGACGCTATCCAATGATGGATTGAGAGCATCAAAGTTGATGTTAGAACTTAAAATTTTGGGTAAATCTTCACCAGGAACATTACAAGTTTGAACTGAATATTTTTCTCTTCTCTGTGACATACTTTTTATCTTCTCTGGTTTTCAGAATACTGTTCTTTCAAGACTGTTTACCGGCTCACCCTGCCTCAAACCTTTCCCCAGCTTCTCACAGGCAGAATGAACTGCTTCCTTCACTCTGGTTCCAAAACTAGGACTTCTGCCCCGTTCATGCCTGTGTGGCTGCTGGGGGTCACATGTCTGCATAAAATAGAAGACCACGAACAACTTGAGGGCAAAGATCGTATTTTATAGTTTATTTATCACTGTCTCCCTCCCTCTCTGACCCTTAGTACAAAACTTCACACATAACACATGCAAAATGACCAATGGTGGCTAAATGAATAAATAAAGGAATTCCTACTTGGCCACTCCAGCTCAAACCTTCCAGTGACTGTATATTCTGAATAAAAAATGAAGACTTCTTATCTGATAAAGGAACATATTGGGGATAAAGAACAGATTGTTTTACATGTTAACTATTCTAAGGAAGATCTGGAACACTTTACTATGTTCAAAAGTCATGCATCTCTCAGTAAGTAACTACAGCTCTCAGTGTTATTTATCTCAAGTAAGTCACTTAACCTCTCTAACTTCTCCTTCCTCTTGGCCCGATGCTGGTAATAATACTTGACCAGCCTACCACACAAGGCTGCTGTGGTGAGGAGCAAATGGGATCACGATGTGGGTGAAATCTCTTTGGGAAACTCTAAATCACTGTAAGATCTGAGGTCACCATTACAGAAGTAGCTTCCCATTTTATGGAACATAAAAGTTAAGCCCCCAATTTTGACCTTCTGGCCCCAGAGCTCCATAATCTTTCACGGCGCAGGCTGCTGTTTCTTCTTGGTTTGGAGCAGTGACCTCTCATCTTTCATAGCTACAACATTTCAAGACTTGGGGAGAGAGTCACTTGATAGAGAGTTCTGAGTGAATCCAGCGAATCAACACACTCAATGATCTGATCCAACCTTTCATTTTACCCCATAGAGATCAAACCTGCTATTTCCTTTTCCTACCAGTGACGGACTTTCTCTTGCTTTCTGCCCCGGAATGTACAATAATCTACCATCTTGAAAGGAAATTATGCAAAAATAAATTTTCACTGAAGTGATGGATGAAGGCCACCCTCCCTGTTAAGATGTTAGGCTTTCATAAAAACAGAGCAGGCTGTACATTTGTACCTTAACAAGGGCAGCATCAATCTAAGATTATGGTCTAGTTTCCTAAGGCTACAATCTACTACAATTACAAAGAGAGTTTGATTAAGGACTCAGTAATATGGTTTTAGAATTATGCTGAAGAGGAAGAAAAAAGAGTGCAAAATCCTCCAGGAAACAGGAAAAGGCCTGGAAGATCAAAAGACTCTTGTCCCCAAAGTAAGCTTTCATTATTCATACAATCCTTTTTAAAAACCAAGAAGGGTCCAGAGGAAGCACAGTAGATAAGTGATATCCAGAGTGCAAGAGGCCTCCTCTTGGGTCTGAGCAACACAGAATATAAAAGAGTAATTCAGCAGAAGGGGATAGGATTGCTGCTGGGAGGTGCTACCACGCTACGGATGTCTTGAATGTGAAGCATTTTTAATATTTTTATTTTTTACAGGAGGCTTTCTCAACTTTAGCACTATTGATATTTTAGACCAGATAATTCGTTGTTGTAGGGGTTGTCCTGCACATTGCAGGGTGTTAGCAGTCTCCCCAGCCTCTATCCACTAGATGCCAGTAGCATCCCCCAGTTGTAACAACCGAAAATGCCCCCTAGGGGGCAAAACAGCCATCCTCTTTTGGATGTTTAAGAACTGACCCCCCACCCCCAGTTGAAAACCATTGTTCTGGAGCCCATATGTATTGGGAGGTGTAGGTGTCAGTTCCTAGCTCCCCATTTTCATGCTTAGTGTAAAAAGAAGTTCAAAGTGTGGTTTAAGAATGTAATACTGCCCCTCTGGTTTTACTCAGACAGAAATAGAGTAGGCAGAGCTGGTGTGAAAGCATGGACTTGGGAGGAGGGCAGGACTGTTCTGAAAGGATCTGAAAGTGTGGTAGGTTAAGGGATGTGATTCTGGGGCAAGGAGGTCCAACTGATAATACTGCAAGGAAGTTCTGCGCAGGGAAGATTGCTTAGGTCAGTTCGCTCAGGTAGGAAGAATCCGATCGGTACCACAGGCCAAGGAAAGCAAGATTCAAGAGTCCAGAGGGTGAGAGACCCAACACCAGTAGCAGTAATGAGTAACAGTCAGTGAAACCTATTTCTGGCCAGAGCTGGCACTAGAACTGGGTCTCCTGCCTCTAAGACTGATGCACTTTTTACTGACTGAGTTTCAAAATTGCACCTTCACTATGTAGAAAAGATTCTATGTAGTGGTGTGGCCTTGGGATGCTTTGAGCTGAATTTATTCAGAACCCAATTTAAATGGGCTTAAACAGCAAGGGCATTTACTACCTCAGATCACAAAAAGACCAGAAGTGAAATGTCTTTGAGTTTGGATAATTTAGTGGCTAAACAATGTCATTGGGTACCCAGATTCTTCTCACCTTTCTACTCAGTGGGTTAGCTTGTCCTTAGCCAATTCCCTTTATGGCTTCCAACATCATAACACAGAGGCAATAGCAGAAGAAATCATTTCCTGAATATCTCTGGGAAAAGGAGAGACATCACTTTAATTGGCCTCCTTGGGCCTGGAGATGGAGCTCAGCTACCTTGAGCCTATGGTTCTGCAGATCCCCAAACAATATTGTGATTCATCAGCAAGGGAGAAATGGAGAACTACTGCTGAGCAGACATGCAAGGGTATCCACTACACATGGATGATATCATTTAAATAAACTTCACTACAATTCTGTGAGGGAGGTACTGCTATTAACTTTGCTTTACAGATTAGGAATTTAGTAAAGTGGAATGCTTTGCCCAAGTGATGGGTTAAGGTTTCAAACAGGAGGTCAGACCTCATGTTTCTTAAGTCAGTCCGTGCTGCACTAAGGTGCTCCCACCACCACCACCTTATTTGGACTGAACTGGGCTACTGCTAGTAACCTGCTCCATTAGTAAGCTTTTGCAAGGGTGTGTGTGTGTGTGTGTGTGTGTGTGTGTGTGTGTGTGTGTATACAGAACAGCTAATTAGAGAGTTTTTCCTTTTTTTCTCTTTCATTCTTCCCTCTCTCCCTGCATCTCTCCTAACTTACCCTTTTACTCTCTTTATACACCTAAGTCAATAAACATAGACCTTTTGAAGATACCACCCCCACTGCCACCACTGCTTTCAGACGCAAGTGTCATCTAAAACCCCATGGGAGCTCCTGTAAAATTGCCTTGGATCAGGCAACTTGAAGTGTCCCTTTCTGGCCAAGATCTGGCTACATCCCTGCCCACCAGGTGAGGACTCTGTGGGTCAAGAGGATGTGTTCCAGGAGCCTGTGCCCCCAAGGACAGACAGTTTACACCTCTAGACCTGAGTAACAACCACAGGGCAGCCATGTGTGTGGCTCGAGCGTGGATAGAAAGGCCAGGGTGTATGGAGGGTGACTGGGGGCGGGAGGAAGAGGCACAACCTGCAGCCAGGGTGTATGGAGGGTGACTGGGGGCGGGAGGAAGAGGCACAACCTGAGACTGGAAATTGATCTTCTGTGCTCCCGGGTTCAAGCTCAAATCTCTGAGGAGTCCCGGAGGTCTGGATCACACCTGGCCTTCCAGGTCTCTATAAAGGTATCATTGTCAAGGCAGAGAATAAAGCATTTTATCTAACATTCTGTTAAGTTGATTATAACTTCTAAATGTCTAGATGTAAGGTATATAGAACTTCCATTTGTACCCTGACCTGGGTCTTGCAAATATTCTGGGCCTGTCTAAAAAGAGGTGGAAACTTTCTGGATTCCTTTCTGTCTCTCCACCATTGATTCAGATGCTCCTCCTTAGGCCCCATGCCTACGAAGGCAATGGTTAGCGATGGCCCCAAGACCTCCCTTTCTTTTATTTATTTATTTCTATTATTATTTTTTTATTTCAGAGAGGAAAGGAGAGGGAGAGAGAGAATAGAAACATCAATGATGAGAGAGAATCATTGACTGGCTGCTTCCTGCATGCCCCACACTCGGGAGTGAGCCTGCAAACCAGGCATGTGCCCTGACCAGGAATCAAACCATGACCTCCTGGTTCATAGGTCATGCTCAACCACTGAGCCACGCCGGCCGGGCAGACCTCCCTTTTGGACACTATTTCAGAGATGAAGAATCCTCTCTCTCAGGTCCCTCAGAGCAAGGTTGCTGCAGCGTGCCCCCATCCCTCCTTAACTATGTCTTCATTGGTAGCTACAATCCTCATCTTGGCAGTGGGACTAGCTAGGAAAGATGGGAGGGCGTGGGAGGCCACTTCAATGAAAACCTGGAGGCAGAAAACACTGTTTTGAATCCTCAGCTTCTAGGAGAGCTGCTGATGAAATTCAGGGGCCAAATAGAGACCTTCTTTCTTACCTGGACACAAGCCAGAAAAAGGTAAGATCTTATTTTTAGAAATCAAACACCAATCAGGAAAGAAAAACTTTATGAAACCATCTAATACAGTAAACAGAGATGGTCACAGCTCACTGCTGAATGGAAATCTAGATATGAAAATTGGATTTCCGTGAAATTCATTCAATGTTAAATCCACTGAGAAAATTCTATGCATGCAGTTAGGTCAGACACCAGATTAGCAAAACTGACATCAAGATGATTTGCCTTTTGGCATCCTCAAAGCTTATTAAATATTTTCTCCCAAATGCAGACTGGTCCTGATGTGTTTAGAATACAGAGAGACCACATCAACAAATTCCTTATCATATAGCCACTTCTCCATTACAGTTTGGTAGTGCAAAGATGAAGAACTCTAATTTCTCTGGCACTGGATCTCTAGAAATTACCAGAACTAGGAGTCTGTAGCAGCCTCTCACTTGGGAATTAATTGGCTGATTAGTAGACTATTCAGAAATCTGAAACAACAGCCAGGTCAGCTGATGATATTCTGCCTTTGCACATAGAAACTTCTATTTGTCTGCCTTCATCAGGGTTTGGCTGAACGAGAGAGAGAGAGACAGGGAGAGAGAGAGAGAGAGAGAGAGAGGAAGAGAGAGAGGGAGAGAGAGAAAGGACACCTGTCTTGGGGGATGAATGACTTTAGAAGCCTACTTCCTACTAGAATAAGTTTAAGGGTTCAGATTTGATTTTACCATCATCATAAGCTATGTCATCAATTTTTCTTTATTTTCCTGAGTTTTAGCTGTGAGATTCATTCATGTCCAAATTGTAACATTATCATTTTTTTTCAAGGATCCAAGGATTTTATTTTCCTCTCCAGACAATCTACTTATATAAAAACCCTGGGTGTAACATCACATCCAGAAGCTCGACCAACCAGGAGGAAGTCAGTCCTGCAGGGGTCATCTTGGAAACAGCTGCACCCTGCCCCAGCTGTTTCCTGGAGGGTGAGGTTTCAGGCAGGAACCCGCCCTCAAGGAGAGGTTTTAGGCAGGAACCCATGCTCAGGGCAAGGTTTCAGGCAGGAGCCCACCCTCAGGGTGAAATTTCAGGCAGGAACCCGCCCTCGGAGCAGAGCGTGGAAATTGAGTCTGGCCTTCAAACCAGACCGTGATAGTAGGGAGGAGGCAGCCCCATTCCTCACAGAATCTGCTGTTGGATAGCTTGCTGTCAGTGGCCTGCCAGCCAGGAACCTCATTCACCTGGACCCCGAACCCTGACAGGAGGGAGGAGGGAGCCCCATTCCTCATGGAATCGACAGGTGTCCAGCTTGCTGTCAGGGGCCTGCCAGCTAGGAATCCTATTCACCTGCATATCTGTATAAAGTTTTAATACATTATATTAGAAGTCATGGTGGTACTGTTTTACCCACAGCATCTACAGGAATTGCTGCAAATTTACTTCTCGGTAGAAGCACCTTTCATTCCCAATATAAATTACCCATTCCACTAAATGAAACTTCAATTTCTAGACTTGATATAAAAAGAGAAGTTGCTAAAACTATTAAAAAGGCCCAATTTCTCATTATTGATGAATGCACCATGGCATCCAGTCATGCTATAAACGCGATAGATAGATTACTAAGAGAAATTATGAATTTGAATGTTGCATTTGGTGGGAAAGTCCTCCTTCTTGGAGGGGATTTTCGACAATGTCTCAGTATTGTACCGCATGCAATGCGATCAGCCATAGTACAAATGAGTTTAAAGTACTGTAGTGTTTGGAGATGTTTCAGAAAGTTGTCTCTTAAAACAAATATGAAAACAGAGGATTCTACTTATAGTAAATAGTTAGTAAAATTGGGAGATGGCAAACTTGATAGCAGTCTT
>NW_006286303.1:3517400-3520883 GCF_000327345.1 Myotis davidii | reverse complement strand
CTGTTTCTTTATTAATAAATTTATATATTATTTTCATATACATTTTACTAATTTCCTTTCATCTCTCACACTTCTATTATAGAGAAAGGGCAAATAGCAATATTAAAATATCTCTGCTAATTAATTCCCTTTTAATGTGCACGAATTTCATGCACCAGGCTACTAGTGTAATTTTTAACTCTTTTGCTCTTAAAAGAGTGAATATTACACCTGCGGACGTACTTGAGGGGCAGAATACTAATGTCAGCAACCTCCTTTGAAATGCATCAAAAAAGCAAGATGGATTAATGAATGGATAGGGGATTGGCTAGATGAATAGAAATGTGGTAAATATCATATAGTTAAATGTTAATTGTAGAATCTACCTGGTAAATATACTGAAAAGCAGTGGGGAATTGCTGTTAAAATTCTTTCACATTTCTGTACTTTAAAAACTTTCATAATAAAATGTTAAGTGAAATAAAAGACTTTCACAAATCCCCTGTTTGTGAATAGTCTAATCATTCCCTCAGTCAAAGCATTTGGACTATTATCAACTCCAGGTTCCATTGTGCAAATAACAAGAAAAAAATCCCAAAAGATGTGCATACACGTGTCTGGGTTAAGAGAATAAAAAGAAGACATTTTCATTAGGTTTTTTTTTAATAAAGTGACATTAGAACACTTACTTTATGAAGCCAAAGCGTATGGTGATTTCACACCCTTGAATGATATCTTCAAAGTTATAGTATCATGTAATATCTTTAAAAAGCAAGAATTACTGTAGTAGTGAGGGTTCATAGTCTATGCACAATTGTCTTGTATTAAATAAACAGTATAGATTTCCAAGATGATAGTTTCAATAATACAAATCCAGAGAAGTAGATTAATTACTTCACTAACTTCTTTTTTATATTTGGATGGCTTTTAATATTTTAAAGCTTACTTAGGCATTAGCATTTATAGTCCTTTTTAATTTCCTTTATTCGAATTTAAACATTACATGTCCATGAAATGAAAGATGAAAATGTTCTATTCAATCAATCTAGCCACTATGTATTTTTTATCTCGTTAGAATTATCTTACCACCTCTCTCAACCTTAAGTGTTCATAAAAATCTCAGTTTAACTGAGACATATAAAATAAAATTATTATGTAATTTTAATAATAAAATTATTAAACACACTTTCCAAGTAAAACATAGACACAGAAAACTAGATACATACCTCCCAAAATAAATTTTTATTTTGTTAAATATACAATTACTTGATAATTTTCCCCCTTAAGATGGCCTTACACCAATATAATTGTTTTAAGTTTGATTTAAATAAAATGCACAAGAAAACAGGCTCTTAAAAGATATAAAAGAGCAACCAAAGAACTTGTATGCATGCATAGTAGCATAACCAAATGGGCACAGACATTGGGGCAGTGGGTGCTTGCCCAGGGTGGGAATGGCGGGGGAGAAGAGGAACTCAATTGGGGAAAAAGGAGACATATAAAACTTTAGACAATAAAAAAAGAAGATACAAAAGAATACGTTTTCTTTAGCTTGAGATTCTCAAGATATAATTGATATATTTTTTTAAATAGCAAAAGCCATTTTTGTCCTTCATTTCTTACAAGTTTCTGTTGCTCATTGAAAGAGATTCAGATTTGACAATTTTGTCGGGTAGAGAGAAAATTACACTTGTTTAAATATCTAATTCAATTAATTTAGCCAAGAAAAGTTAATCAACTAAAACAACACAATCTTGCTCAGAGCAACTGTACCTTTCATTAAGTGAGCAGCTTTATAACACTGGGGAGTTTGAAAACACTTCATCTGAGGATGGAATCAAATCCAACATATATGCACGTACATAATTCCATGTGTACCCCTGGTTGCCACATGCATCCTGAGAAAGGGAGACAAAGAGTGCATGGGAGTTATGGTACTAATAATATTTACCTATTGTGATGATACAACCTCGGATTACATAAAAATATATAAAAATCATATAGCAAAGAGATTTTTTGCATAATGCTCACTATTTTGATAGCACGAAAAACATTTAATCCACTATTTCTTTTGCAGTAATTCTTATCAATGATTTAGAATTTCAGGTGGGACATAAAAATTACCTGCTTTTGTTCTCATCATTCAGTTGGTTCCAACATATATTTTGCATGAATTTGGTTTCTCTGTCTTTTTTTAACTGTATATATAACTAGACGCCCGGTACATGAAAATTCATGCACTGGCAGGGGTGATCCCTCAGCCTGGCCTGCCCCCTCTCACAGTCTGGGAACCCTCAAGAGATGTCCTACTGATATCTTAGGCCCACTCCCCCAGTCTGGCCTCCTTCTGCGGGAGCCGACCAGCTGATCAGGGGAAGGCACCACCCCCATCACCCCACTGCTGCTGTCACTGCTGTGGCTGCCGGCCCTCAGCCCTCACTTCTTAGTGCTGGCCCCACCCCCCACCCACCTGCGGGAGGGAGGGGACCTGGGGCCAGGCCAGCTGAGGGAGGGGCTGTAAGAGGTTGAGGCACAGCAGGTCGCACCCCATCCAGCCTCTGTGGAGGTGTGGCACCGGGACTCGGCCCATGCCACTGCCTCTGCGGCTGCCTCTGCAGAAGGGGCAGCACTGGGAGTGGGACCGCACAGCCCCCTTTCCTGCTGCCTCTGCGGAAGGGGCCCGCTGTGCTGAATCGGCTCATGCCACTACCTCTCCTGTACTGCTGGCCCTCAGCCCTTGTAGCCACTTCAGCTTTGTCCAGAAGGACATCCAGAAGAATGTCAGGAAGACGTCTGGCCAATCTGGTCTAATTAGCATATTACCCTTTTATTAGTATAGATTATTGATTTCAGAGAGGAAGGGAGAGGGAGAGAGAGATAAAAGCATCAATGATTGCTTCCTGCATGCCCCCTACTGGGGATCGAGCTTGCAACAGGAAATTGTACCGTGACCTCCTGGTTCATGGGTCAATGCTCAACCACTGAGCAACACTGGCCGGGACGGTTTCTCTGTCTTTGCCATTCACTACTCAATGCAGATCTCGCTTGCTTTTCACGTTGGCCTTGTGTTTTACTCAAAAAGAATAGATGAGGCCCATCAGGAACACAGCTACTCTTCTGTTGATCAGAAACAGGTCTTCAAATGGAAGCAGCACTTGGAGAGAGAATGGTCTGAGAGTTATGCCACCCAAGATGACACGTGGGTAGTTCCTCCAAGTAAAAGACCAAGAACTGTTGACCACATGGGTTCAGGCACTGTGCATGTGGCCCCTCCAGAACAAATGAGGCTAACACCGCCCCAGTGTCTTCTGTGAAGCCTCAGGAAAGCGGACCACACGGATCCTTATGCTGGGGTCCAACCCCAGCAGGTCCAGGGGTCCCCAAAGGTGTGGACAGAGTCGGCGAAGAAGGAAAGACTCAGAGACAGCGTTCAGTTGATCAGCAGCCTTGCCAGGATCTCTAGCCACAATCTCCAGCCAAGTTCTGTGTCCATGTTCTCTTGCT
>NW_006286303.1:3513634-3517112 GCF_000327345.1 Myotis davidii | reverse complement strand
TATTACATCTGTATTTATACCAGTTGATTCCAATCCTATCAATCTCTATTCCAAAGGTTAGGGCGTTTCTTATCTCCATTCCAGGGAGTAAAGATTATGTAGTTTAAGCATGATTGTTCGTAGTTAAAGAGATTAATTACCCGCCTGACACTTAGTGAAGGGGTTTTATTCCCTCCCTAACTTCAGGGGAAAATCTCTACCTGGGAAACAACCTTTCTCGGAGAGGTGACCTTGGTTAAAACACATAGTGCCAAGAAGGTGAGCAAACATATTAAGAACAGTATGCCATATATGCCAGGTCCCTTGAAACAGCAAGGATGGACCGGCTCCCGGCATCCTTACATGTGCAGAATCTCCTCACAAGAAAGTGGATAATGCTGCAGGACCGGGCTGCAGCTGGAGGCGGCGACTTATCTCTGCACCAGCTGGAATGAGGGTCTTGCTGGTGGGAGCGGTTCTGTGCGTGAGGAATTTCAAGGAGTTCGGCTGCTCTGGCGGCACAGTGGCTGCAGCCATTTTCTTCCCGTTTCATTACTCTGCATGGTCACATGCCCAGTAGCTTTTTCTAAAAAATTGTATCCTGGATTCATTTATGTCTTTGTTCCCTGAAATATCCCAATACTATTTTTCTTCTTCTATTCATCAATCCTCATTGTAAGTTCAAAAGCTTGTCGCTGCCTGCAATTTCTTTGTTGCGACCGAACAAAGTTTCAGCCTTTTTAAATATTTCAGCCATTTGGGAGCCTCCATTTGCTAATTAATGATCATAACTGTTCTTTTTCTTCTCTTTCTGATTCCCCACTGTCTTTCTCCTCTCTGGCAGGTAATAGCTTGTCTCGGCATTTGCTTCTTCATGTGGTCTTCCTGCGAGTTCTCCTGTTTGTGAGCTTCGAATGCTTGCCTGGGACTTGTTAATTGCACTCTCTTTGAACACAAAGGTCCTCTGCGCTTTTGATTCTCCACATTTCTGCAACAATAAGTAACAATAAAGCCAAATTTAACGAAAGAAGAATATCGAAAGTTCTCTGGAGCAGAACACAGCATTTCATTAGTTTTCAATAATGCAGCATTTCATTAGTTTTTCAACACCCACACTGGGAATCTCACTTGCTTGCTGATCATTCTTTGCCATTCCATTGCTATTGCTCCTGCATCCGCAATGTCTGCCATTATTTCAGAAGTGCTAAAATATAGCAATGATTCTTTCCATAGGGAAATGTAGGGCTGAAATGGGTCTGACTGCTTAAAAAAGGAAAAGTACCAGTTATGCAGAATATTGAAAGTCCGCATCAACCAAGAACCAAGTGTCTATGGTCTGTATGCATATCTACTATATACCTGGCAGTGTACAAAAATAAAAATTTGGCCCAGCCCATGTGGCTCAGTGGTTGAGTGTCAACCTATGAACCAGCAGGTCATGGTTTGGTTCCCCATCAGGGCACATGCCTGGTTTGTGAGTTCGATCCCCAGTGGGGGCATGCAGGAGGCAGCCAATCAGTGATTCCATCGTTGGTGTTTCTGACTCTCTTTCTCTCTCCCTTCCTCTCTGAGATCAGTAAAAATATATTAAAAAATAAAAATTTGTCTAAAGCTCCTCTCTTCTCTACATCATCTCCTGCTTCCTTTCACCCTAACCAATCAATTATTATCCCAAATATTCTTTCTTGAAAAAATATGAACCTTAAAAGCTTCCCAGGATTGACTTTCCAGCCCGCCAAAATGTGGAGATAGAAAATACCCTAGGCCCTAGCCGGTTTGGCTCAGTGGATAGAGCGTCGGCCTGTGGACCAAAGGGTGCCGGCTTCAATTCTGGTCAAGGGCACACACCTCTGTTGCAGGCTCCTCCCCAGCCAGGGCCCAGGTTGGGGCACATGTAGGAGGCAACCAATCAATGTGTTTCTCTCACATCAATGTTTCTCTCTGTCTTTCCCTCTCTTTTCCATTCTCTCTAAAAACCAGTGGAAAAATATCCTCAGGCGAGGATTAACAACAACAACAACAACAAGGCACAAAAAAAGAAAATACCCAGATAGCCAGAGGAGTGGCCACCAGGGCCCCCATGACAACTATTCTAGTGCCACGCAGGCGTGTGAGGGTTGTCACTGAGATGGCCCAGGAGCAGAACTGGATTGTGAAGACAATATGAGGGAGCCCTTCTGTTTTGGCTGAGGAGTCTGGAAATCCGCCCTAAAACTTGTTTAAATGGTTGATTTTATTTTTATAAAGAGAAGGATATTATCATGATGGTAGCGGGAGGAGTGAACATCTAAAAAGAGGCCTTCATTAGCAGGACATTCTGAGCTGTCATCTGGCTTTATTGCTGCCTTTTGTGTTTCCAAGATCTTTAAGCTTTTGTAGTCAGCGAAGGAAAGAGAAACCTTAAAATGATAATGCTGTGTCAAAAATAAATTCCCCCCCCAAAAAAACAATGAAAATAATGTCTATGAAACTGGCTGCCAAAGGCTAAACGAAGAGATTCCTTTTCTTCCCAGCATGATGGAGTAATTGGTCTCAAACCAGCTCTTCTGTTGAAAGCAACTATAAAACTGGAAAAGCCTAATTTCTGGGACTAGTGGAAGTGCAGAACTGGGATCCTTGAGTGAAGGGAAGCGAACGAGGTGAGCCTACAACCAGCCACACATTTTCTGGACTGCGGTGCAGGGGCAGGGCGCTAATGGAGACTGGCCATCTCAGAGAGCTGCCGTCCCTGGTGAGAATTCAGATACTAAGTTGGCTAGCACTGATGGGCCCACCTGAGTTGCAGGGTACTTTCCCACCCATTGTCATGGCCTTCTTGAAGCAACCTGCAAGGCAAGGTCTACAGGCTGGCCCTGAAACTCCAATGAGTAATGCTGGCTCCAGAGCTCCCTGCCTGCCCGATTAGCCAAGGCTTGTTGGGACCTCAGTGAAATTTAACTTCTGCCTTTAACCTATGCACTTCTCTCTCCCAATATAGGTGTTGATGACTATTAGACATTGTTCACCCTCAAATTCCATCTCAGCATTTGCTTATAGAGAATCCACCTGCTATACTGGTGGATTCTAACCTTTAACAAGGAAATAATAACAATCTTACACACACTCGGAAAACAGAAGAGAGAACACTCATTCTATATTATATGACCAGCATAACCTGATGTCAAAAATCTTAAGAAAAGTAAGGTCGGAGAACCAAGATGGCGGCATAGGTTAACGCCGGAGTTTGCCGCCTCGAACAACCATTTCAAAAGTGAAACTAAAAGACGGAAGGGACATCATCCAGAACCACATGAACGGTGGCTGAGTGGAAGTCCTACAACTAGGAGGAAAGAGTAACGCATTCGGACACTCAGAGGAGGCGCAGTGCTGAAGGCAAATTCTGAGGTGCGGAGTGCGCGGTTGGCGTTTTCAATCGGGAGGGAGTCGCAGACTCTGAGCTCCAGATCCGGGAGAGGCTTTAGGGGCACAGACTCAAACGGGAGAAGCAGGACTGTCTGGT
>NW_006286303.1:3499646-3513420 GCF_000327345.1 Myotis davidii | reverse complement strand
ATACTTGTGGATTCTAACCTTTAACAAGGAAATAATAACAATCTTACACACACTCAGAAAACAGAAGAGAGAACACTCATTCTATATTATATGACCAGCATAACCTGATGTCAAAAATCTTAAGAAAAGTAAGGTCTATATCTCTCATAAACATATATGTAAAAGTTCTTACCAAAATATTATCAAACAATTTGTGAAAAGAAATATACATCATGATAAGTGGGGTTCATAATGGGAATGCAAGATAGAATTAACATCTGAAATCAAGTTTAATTTACTATATTAACAAAAGAACTCAATCATATGACCATCACAATAGATGCAGAAAAAACTTTTGACAAATTTCAACATGATTTCATTGTTTAAAATGCTCAACAAAACAGAAATAGAAAGGAATTTCCTCATTCCAATATAGAGCATCTATGAAAAATCGACAGGTAATACGATATTTAATGGTGAAAGAATGAATTACTTCCTTCTAAGTTCAGGAATAAAGCATGGATGCCCAATGCAATTATCTCTATTTGACATCATACTAGAAGTTCTAGCCAGTGCAAAGCGGCAACAAAAGGAAATAAAGGGCAAAAATTTGGAAAGAAAGAAGTATAATTGTATTTATAGACAATATGATTGAGTATGTACAAAATCCTAATAAACATACATAATGTTAAAACAATTAAGTGAATTTAATAAGATTATATGATATAAGGTCAATGTACTAAAATCAGATATGTATACAGTAGCTCCTCGGGTTATGCAATTTTCACCGTAAATCGGAACCCACCTACATAAGCACCTACGTCACTCACCTGGAGCACATACACAGCAGTAATGAAGTGAAACAATAAGAGAAATTTAAAAGAAAGATAACAATTCCTGACCTTTACTTGTGGTAAATAAGTAATAAAAAAACATAAAGCACATATGTATATACGTCAAAATGATGGAACTTTTTTTATATATAAATAAGTGGGAGATGGTGACATAACCACAAAACAATGTACACTGAGTCCTACGTAATCTGAGGACTGCCTGTATTTACACTAGCAACAAAAAAACTGCAAAATACATTTTAAAACTATACCATTTATAATAATTATAATACTAAAGTAGCTGAAGATAAATGTAATGAAAAATACACATTATCTCTATATTAGAAACTAAGAAATAAAAAAAATGAAATAACTAAAGCATAATCCTATATTTTGTGGATTGGAAGACTTGATTTTATTAAGACCTCATTTCTACCCAAATTAATCTATAGATTAAAAGCAATCCCAATCAGAATCCCAACAAGCATTTTTGTAGAATTTAATAAACTTATTCTAAAATTTATATAGAAATGCTAAGACATAGGATATATTGCAAAGAGGGTTTATTCTACTTGAAGTCACAACTTAGTGTAAAGCTATAGAAACCAATACAGTATGGTACTGGTGAAAGGCTAGACACATAGTCCGTGCAAATCAATCAGTATAGAGAGTCCAGAAATAGAAATATATGACAATTGATTTTGACTAGGCTGCCAAGGAAATTCAGCGAGGAAATGATAACAGGTAGTGTTGTATCTCATTAGGGAGGAGGGGAGAACGATCTCAACTTTTAATCCATACCTTATAGAAAAATTAACTTGAAATGCATTATAAACCTATGCATAGAAGCTAAAATTCTAATACTTCTGAAAAAAAAAAGTATGTAAGAAAGTTTTTAAAACCTTGGAATAGAAAAAATTTTATAGACAGGACACCAAAAACACAAACCATAACAGAAAATATTTTTTGATAAATTAGACTTGCATCAACACTAAATTTCTCTCCCCTTTGAAAGATAACATTAATTATAAAAAGAAGAAGAAGCAAGTTACACACTGGGAAAAATAAGTGCAATACATATACCTGACAAATAACTTATTTCAATAACGCAGTTTTTAAAAAGACAATGAAATTTTTTAAAAGAGAAAAATACTTGAACATGAAGGCAGAACATGGCCAGAGAGCAAATGAAAAAAATGCTCAACGTCATTTAATTATTAGGAAAACGCAATCAAAACAATGAGATACCACTTCACACACATTAGAATGTCATAATAAAAAGAGATACAATAACAAGTGTTGGTGAGGATGTGGAGGGATTAGAACCCTCATACATTGATGGTGGAAATGTAAAATGGCCTAGTCCCTGTGGGAAACAGTTTAGTAATTCCTCAAAACGTTAAACATAGAGGAACCATATGATCTGACATTTACACTTAGATTTTTACTAGGTATATATTAAAGAGAACTGAAAACCTATATTCACACAAAACTTGTATTAGTATCCATAGCAGCTGAAAAGTGGAAGCAATGCAAATTGGATTAATGGATAAATAAAATCTGGTATACCCATATAATGGGCTATTATTTGTCTATAAAAAGGAATGAAATTCTGATACATGCTGCAATGTGGATGAACCTTGAAAGCATTATATTAAGTGATAGAAGCCAGGCACAAAAAGCCACATACTGTAAGATTCCATTTCTATGAAATGTTCAGATTGGCAAATCCACATAGACAACAGTAGATTGGTGAGATCAAAAGCCTAAGCAACCATTAGGATGGAATGACCGGTCGACCAGTCGCTATGATGTGCATTGACCACCAAGGGGCAGACACTCAATGCAGGAGCTGCCCTCTGGAGGTCAGTGCAGTCCCACAGGAGGAGCACTGCTCAGCCAGAAGCTGGGCTCATGGGTGGTAAGCACAGGTGTGGCAGCAGCACTACCAAACGGGGAGCGGCAGGAGCAGGCGCAGTGGGCCAGGATGAGCATGAGCGGCATGGCGCCCGGCCCCAGTTTTGGCTCCTCCCTGGCCACCTGCCACTTGGTGCACTGCTACATCCCTTGGGGGATATCCAAATGCCAGTTTAGGCCCGATCCCTGCAGGCCAGGCTGGGATTGGGCCTAAACCGGCAGTGGGATATCACCCAAGGGGTCCCAGATTGCAAGAGAGCACAGGCCGGGCTGAGGGACAACCCCCTCCCTCCAGTACACAAATGTCATGCACCGGGAGCCTCTCCTGACTCTGCAGCAGCACTACCAAGTAGTGGTAGCAGGCGCAGTGGGCCAGGATGAGCATGAGCGGCATGGCGCCCGGCCCCAGTTTTGGCTCCTCCCTGGCCACCTGCCACTTGGTGCACTGCTACATCCCTTGGGGGATATCCAAATGCCAGTTTAGGCCCGATCCCTGCAGGCCAGGCTGGGATTGGGCCTAAACCAGCAGTGGGATATCACCCAAGGGGTCCCAGATTGCAAGAGAGCACAGGCCGGGCTGAGGGACACCCCCCTCCCTCCAGTACACAAATTTCATGCACCAGGCCTCTAGTATAAATATAATAATTGACACAAATTTCCAGAATACCTCAGGCATTATCAAATTAGAGTTTCCATTAAGTCCTTCCTGAAAGCCATTGCTGACATGACCTAGTTTTGGGTACAGAAAATATTGTCACTATTTGCATAGAAATTATGATCCTCCCCAATGTCTGTTCCAGAGAGACCAACAGTTTTCTCTTCTCACCCACACACAAAGCAGAATGGGGCATGGTGTTATTTATATAAACTGCCCAGCAAGCGGTTAATTTATTTCTGAGCTTTGACAAGTCAAACCTGGACTCTAGTCTCCTTAATGAAGAGTGTATCTCTAACACTCGTGCTTTCACGCTGGTGATGTTGCCCTTTGCTTGCGGAATTCAATCACCAGTTCAGCTACCAGACAGATTTGAAAGGATGTTCTGTTCCAGGGCTGACCATTAAAATAGCTAAATAGTGTTTGTTTCCCACATCATTTTAGCCTCAGAAAAATCTTCATTTAAAAAGTGAATTTTTATTTTACAGTTTCTATGGAGATTGTTCAAATAATAGGAAACACAAGATCAACTGTACTTGGGAACCAGTATGTGGATATGCCTTTTAGTAAAACACAGTGTATTTTCTTTTTAAAAATGTTTTTACTAATTTGAGAGCAAGAGGAAGGGAGAGGCAGAGAGAAACATCGATGTGAGAGAGAAACTTCGATCAGTTGTTTCCCAAATGCACCCTGACTAGGGACCAAACCTGCAACCGGGGCATGTGCCCTGACCAGGAATCAAATCGGCAACCTTACAAGACATGACAACACTCAACCACCTGAGCCACACTGGCCAGGGCAAACGCAGTGTATTTTCATCTGCAATGTGACCTGAAAGACAAGAAAACACTCTATGGAGAAAAGAATTTGGCTGTTAGAAGACTAGATCTGGTCCTGGATTTGTGGCCCTGTATATGTGTGTGAGAAAGAAACCGCTATTTCATACATGCCATTGCTATTTTGTGTCTCTGTTGCATGGAGTTGAATTTCTACCCCATCAGAAAGTATGATTCTATCAGAATTTCTCTAAGTGGGAATAACATATTGTGTTTAGAAGAAATAATTTAAGTAGAGAAATGAGGTCCTTAATAAAGAGCATGCTTGCTGGTGACATGTTACGTCTGCAAGGTGGGAACATCAGGTCAGTGCTAGACTGCTTGGTTCAAAAGAGAAAAGGTTGAGGATGACTATTAGTCATCCACCTTCCCACACATTGGATGGGGCTCAGTTTCTTCTCTAAATAAATTTAAACAAATTTTTAAAAATATCAATGTGGAAAGGAACTAAAGTACTTGTGTGCCCAAAGTGACTATGTGAACCCATCCAATCCTGTCCTGTCTATGGATTCTGTCGGAACTCTTAAAAATAACTAGAGGAGCCCAGCTGGTATGGCTCAGTGGTTGAGCATCAACCTATGAACCAGGAGGTCACGGTTCTATTCCCGGTCAGGGCACATACCCAGATGAGGGCTTAATCCCTGGTGGTGGGGTTTCTATCTCTCTCTCCCTCTCCCTTCCTCTCTGAAATCAATAAATATGTAAATATATTTTTTAAATCACTGGAGGATGTGGTTCTTAAGTCCCCTTCCAGCACTATCATCCTCTAGTACATTCTCCCTAAATAACAGTGTCCAAGACCACAATCACGGTTCAGATATAAGAAGCAGCTGTGTCATCCCATCTGAGCAACACAGAAACACAGCTTCTGGAAAGAGTCTTTCCTCTTTTTCCTACCACAAGGAGTTATATAAATTGACCTTTATTTATTGTACTAAAGTCTGTTTAACTTTGGGTACAAAGTAAGGTTTCAGGACAGAAAATCCCAGTCTGCCGGAACGGTACCTGTGCATGCTGTACTGTCCCAGTCTCACTGTGTCTGTGCTTACTGTCCCTCATATAGTCTCCTCACAGCTCCAATCAGGCATGCATGCTACCATTCTCATGTGCCTTCTCTTTTAAAGCTACCAATGGCATCCATCTTGGTAAAGCTGATGGGCAGTTTTTAAGCCCTCACCTTATTGTATCTCTCAATAGAATCTGACGTGATCATTCTGTCCTTGGAAACACTTCCTTAATTTGACTTCTACATCCTCCTGATTGTGCTCAGATCTCACCAAGTGATTATGTTCAATATCCTTTACTGGTTTCCCTTTATTGTCCCAAATTCTGAGCGTTGACATGCCTCTTCAAGACTTGGTCCTTAGATGTCTTCTCTATTGTCTGTACTTACGTGAACTCATTCAGTCTTATGGGTGTAGGTACCATCTCTTTTACAATGCCTCTCAAATGTGAGATTCCAGTACCGACTTGCACTTTAGACTCACATATACAGCTTACATATCACTTGGACATCTTCACTTTGATGTCTAATAGGAAACCCAGCCACTTCTGTGTGTTAATGCTTTTCAGCAAATTTGGGTGGTGTTGTTGTTTTTCCTGCCACACTGGCTTCATGACTATTCCTTGAATAAGCCAAGCTCTTGTATTGCCTTTGCTCATACTCTTTAGTGCAAGTGTCACTTCCTCAAGGACACCTTCCTGGTAGTCCTGTCATTTCTTGACCTTTATTCTGCATTATTTTTGCATAAGATTTTTTCACCACTTAACATTATATTATACATTTATTGTTTGTTTTCTATTGTCTTTCTCACTAAAATTCAAGCTCCATAAAAAGGGACTTTATCTCATGCATCTTTGTGTCATCTATAACAATGCCTGACAAGCTGTAAGTATTCAATAAATATCAGTGGTCTATTGATTAATACCTCAAAAAAAAACCAGTTCTCTCAGTGATGTAGCATATATGATGGTTTCTTCTTAAATTAGGTTCCTGGGGAGATAGATTCTATGTGCTGCAAATTCCGAGGGGTTCTTCATGGTGAAAGATGGAAACATCTTTTTAATACTGATGGCTTCTTTGAATGATCTTTAAGACTTTTCTATTATTTTTTAAAAGAAAATTTGCCAATGATAAGTAAGCTAGGAAAGTCTACTCAGAAAAAAATTGAATAGGCGGTATATTCATGCCTGCCCCCATTGATCCACTCAGGAGTCTATGAGCCAATCAAGTAGAGAGAGAAAATAGTTCCAGGAGCTTTTGCATCCATGTTCAGAGCCTGGTTGGCTTGCGACTTCTGTTCTATCACAGAGACAGCCATGATGAAATGGGTTATAAGAATGAAGGTGCGACGGTGTGAAAAATATGGCCATGAATTCCCCCATTCTCTTCTCCAGTGAAAAAGAGAGACCTTTTGGATAACTGAAATTAGTTCAACTCAATGCAATGTAAAAACAAACAAACAAACAAAAAACAACAAACAAAAAAACACACTCCTTGAGCAGCCACTATTTAATGTGTGCCATGAAAGAGGAAGGAAAAACATGAATGTCTATTTCATGGCCCCCAACTAGAGTAGTGTCACAGTCGTCTCGACTACCCTACTGTAAGCTAGCCTCATTTAAATAGAAAGCACATTTCTTTTCAACTCTCCTGAGCTTCTCATGATGTTGAATGGAGAATAGACGCTTTCCCCAATATGGTGATGTTTTGCTACTTTCAAAACAAGCCTAAATGAAATGCATTTCTTTTCACGTTGGCAGAATGGATCACAACAGCTCTCCTGGTGTTATTAGAGTCTATTATCTGCTCCTGATTGCTCTGTACAAACATGCTTTGCTTCTCTTGGGGACATGCAGGAAAAGCCTACAGAAATTCAGCTGCATTGATCTCCTAGTAATGTGGCTGTCGACTTCAATAGAGTTTGTTTGTTGTCTTGGTCACGGTAATTATGGGAAAATAGCTCTCAACAATCCCAGTAGAAGCGGTGTCTTGCTTTGACCTTCTTGTTTCTGCCTGCTTCTTCACTGATAACAAAGAAAAAATTAGGTTTACAGATGAGCCAGGGCTCTGCTTCATTTGGAAACGTTACATGTCCCAATCCAACCAAGGGCCTGGTGTTTAATTGCAGAGCTAAGAAGCCAAAGTACTTGCCATCTAGTTTGCAACCTTCCCTTTCTCTTGGCGGCCCCTCCTCCCACAATAAACCAAGATCATCAAAACCGTGAAACCTTGACCTCTCCCTAAAAATGGTGAGTTGACAGAAGCAAGCACGGGTTTCCTTTCAAATTTGACAACTGGTTGTAAACATCCCATGCACCCAAGTGGTAAATGGTAGTTCATCGAACTGAAAAATGCTTCACCATTTATTCCAAAGAAGTAAAAGCCAAAAGAGGAGAAGAAGGGCTAGAGAGAGGTAGAAGAAAAAGGAAAAGAAAGAGAAAGAGGAGATATAGGTGCCCCAACCCAAATCATCAGTAGTGTGTCCAACACCCATGGATGCTTGGTGTGAGGGCACAACGGAGGCAGCATTGGTGGCAGCTTCTGTCCAGAATATAGAGGCCAGAAGAATCTGAGTTCCCCTGGTATGTGATGGAAATCCCTGGGAGACTTTTGGCCCTCCACATACCCTGGAATGGATGTGTTCAAACAAATCTCCTGTAGGTCTCAAGGAATAGGGAGTTCTTGTATGCCATCTGAGATGAGGCTGGTGAATGAATGGAATGAATGAGGGAATAAATAAGGGAGCAAGTGTAAGAGTTGGAGGTATCAAGTAGTGCAAAGCTATACGGGGGGATTTTAGCATTTGATACACTTCGACATCATAGAGTAGTGTAGAGAGTGATGTCTGAGTATTAGATATTCCAAAGTCTATCCATTTGACTAGAAATACCACCTGATAATACTTCTAGTTACTTTAGTCCTAGATTTCTAGTGATTATGAGCCTGGAACTTTAAGGTTGACCTTGTCTCCTCTCTTCCTCTCATAATCCACATCCAAGCTGTCAGGAGATCCTAATGAGCTTACCTTCAACACATATCCTGAATCCAACCACTTCTCAACAATCCAGTGCTACCTTCCCAGTCCTGGCCACCATTATCTCTTGTCGGGATTGTTGCAGTAGCCTCTGCATGGGTCTCCCTACTTCCATGCTTGTCTCCCTTGGAATTGTTCTCAACTTCTTACAAAGTTGTTAGGTCATGCCCCTCCTGCTCAAAACCCTCACCGGTCGTTTCCATACCGTGGCTATTGTGAATAATGCTGCAATGAACATGGGAGTGTAGATATTTTGAGATAAGGATTTTGTTTCCTTTGGATATATATGTAGCAGTGGGATTGCTGGATCATGATAGTTCTACTTGAGGAACCTCCAGACTGCTTTGTATAATGGCTGGTACCAGTTAACATTGATGGATGAGTTAATTAACTCAATGAGGGAAATGTATATGTATATCAAATCATCACATTGTAACTTCAAGTATCTTATGGTTTTATTTGTCATTTATACCTCAATAAAGCTAGGGGGGGGAGAGCCCTTCACCAGCTTCTCATTTGTCTCAAAGTAAAAGTGACCGTCCTTTAGGGCCTGCAAAGCCCTGCCGACTCACCTTACCTTCCACTCTCGTCCTGCAGCTTTCTCTGCTTCACCCCTCCTGACTCCCTTGCTTTCCTACATGCATCTCGGGGCACTGCACTAGTCATTCCCTCTGCCTGGAACATTCTTCAGCCAAATAACTGCATGGCTTGCTCCCTCACTTTCTTTTTTTTATTAAAATTTTTTAATGTTGACACTATTGCTGATGTCCCCTATGCCCCCCACCCTTTTCCCACCTCCACCCTCCCTCCCGTCCCCCTCCCTTGGCCATTGCCACACTATTGTCCATGTCCATGGGTTATGCATATATATGTTCTTTAGCTAATCCCTTCACCTCTTTATCCAGTCACCCCCACCCCCTTCCCTTCGGGCACCCACCACGTATTCATGCTTCGGCTCCCTCAATTTCTTTAAGACTCTGCTCAAATGTCATTCTCTCCATGAGGCCTTCTCTGGTCACTCTTTTCAACTGCAACATTGCTCAGCACCTGGGACACTTCCCTTCCTGCTCCATTTTTCTCTAAATGTATATCACCATCTGGCACAAGATGTATTTCACGTAAGTGCTTTTATTTATTGTCTGTCTCTGCCCACTAGAGTGAAAGCCCCTTGGGAGCAGGGATTTTTGTCTATTTACCAGAAATGTGTCCCTACCTCCACTAACAATAGCTGACACTGTAGTAGGTGCTCAGTAAATAAATGAATAAATACGTTGGTCATTCTAACTCTGACTTGAGGCCATTGCTCTTTGCAAACTACAATTGATTTACAACTCTCTTAACACCAACTCTCTCCTGGCAGCTGAGAGTGACAGGCAAAGTAAATAGTGCCGAGTAAAACAGTCCATCATCAGAAGCCCTAGAGGCATTGCTAGGGCAACAGAGATTATGTTTTAGCTGGTTTGGACTCAACTGTTTCCTCTCATCATTCATAAATCTGAAGCAGAGATTGGCAGAGAACACGTTGGCTCAGGCCGCACAGCAGTTAGAAGGAAACCTTTGACAATTCCCCTCAAGAAGTCCAGTGACCCTGTCCGAGAACCAGCTGGACTCTGGCAAAATCCCCAGAATTCTGGGAAGCGATGCCTCAGCACAGGAAGTTAATTATCCTCTTCTGGTCCTGCTGACTGGCCATTCCCCACAGAAAAGTTTTTCTCCATAAAACAACAACCATTACGCCAACGCCAACAACCAGACCAATGCCCCTTCATTGCTTTGAATATTTATGTTCCTCACCTACCTATTGGTTTTGAGATTAAAGCCATGATATCTTAGATTGGCTGTGCCTGTGTCCAGATGACATAATAATTATAAGTGGCCTTTTCATAAAATTTTAAGAATGGCCTCTGTGGGTAGACACTCTACCTTGCCTGCCCAGTCTGGGTGCTAAGGTTGGTGGGCCAATCCAATACCTGGCAACACCTCTTCACCAAAACAGTAGAAAGATTAGTCAAGAAGGATTGCAGCCTCAACCAGACAGATTTTACCACTTAGTATGGGCTGAATTGTAACGCCTCAAAACTCATATGTTTAAGTCCCCACCCCAGTATCTCAGAGTATAATTGTATTTGGAGACAGAGTCTTTTAACAGGTGATTAGGTTGAAAGGAGGCCATTCGGGTGGTGGCCTAACCCAACATGACATCCTCGTATGAAGAGGAAAGAGCAAGTGCCCAGAGGGATTGGCCATGTGAGGCCACAGCAAGCAGATGGCTTCTGCCAGCCACGGAGAGAGGTCTCAGAGGAAACCAACCCTGCCAGCACCTTGATCTTGGACTTCTAGCCTCTAGAACTGTGAGAAAATACATATTTGTTGTTTAAGCCTCGCCCCCCCCCCGCCCCCCAGTCTGTCATATTTTATTATGGCAGCCCTAGCAAATGAACTTACAATCTTATTTCTCATGCTCTATTTCTGTTCCTATTTGCTGTCCCACAGATCCTGAAATGCTGAAAACCCTGAAGCTCTGTGTGCCTTTCAGTGCAAAAGCACTTCTTAAAAGTTGCTGCTGCAAAGCTCTTGTAATTGCCTTTAAAAATTACAGCCCACAAGGCAATTCCTACAACAATGATGAGACAGTTGTTAAAATAAACCTCCATGGTGGGGTAGGAGTCCATCTCCCAAGGTAGACACTATAAGGACCCCCCTAACCCTCATACTTTCTCACCAAGCTCTGGGATTCACAGAGGTCCCCTGGCCCAGTCCGGCCCCATCCCTTAGCCCCTGCCTGACAGAAGCTTGGTTCTTGTCCTCCTATTGCCACTGGCTGCTGCCTGTCATCCTCCAATCACCATTCCAGTTATCTTCTTCAAAAACAAGCCAAGGATGACAAAGACGCTCTCCGAAGGTGGGAGAAAGGGACCATCTGAACACATATTTAACAGTGAAATACTGGTGATGTAAACATTAAATTCAAGGAGTGAAAAAGATACCCAGTAATATCATTATTATTTAACATGGTTCTGGATTTAATTATTTAACATGTTTAAACCACCGCCCCAGGTAGAATTTTCTGCTCTGTCCTCTGGGGCCCCACAGGCAATCCGCCACCCTTCACAGAGTCCTTGAAAGCTACATGTTGAGGCTGTCAGAGCCACAAGGTGAAGAAACCGAGGTTCTCAGATTTCTGCTTGGTGAGGTGCCCACTCGTCAGCAATGCCCACTGGGAACTTCCTGTGAGGGAGAAGTAAACTGCTAATGTTTGAGCCCGTCCACATTCATGAGCGTGACTGCTCCACATTCTAGAGTTACCTTACCAAAGGACCCGTCTTGATCATCAGGCGCCTAGTGTTCCTACAGCCGTGCTTGGTGCAGAGCAGAACTTTGCCCTCAGAACCCTGAGTTCCACTAGAAAACAGAGCCTGCTGTTCAAACAGCAGAGTAAGGGGCTTTATTGACACGCAGGAGACAGGCTCTGGAACTGCGGATGGACGCAGCTGTCCACCTTTCTAAAGCACGAGGACACTGCCAGGGAGAAGAAAATGGAATGTATTCGTCCCCAATTCCAATTCTCTTCAAATCTTACAAGTCAGATGGTCCAGATCCAGAGACAATAGAAACAGGGAGGTTTAAGTAGGACGAGGGCAGCTGCACTCTGAGAAGATCGGTCTCTTTGCACCATCACGGACAGATATGTAAAGAGAAGATTAAGGCTGCATAGGTGGAGGGGGAAATCTTGGGTTTGCACTAAAGGACTAAATTAAAAGGCTGACTGAGTCATGTGGCCCAGAGCGGGTCCTGTCCCAGGGTGAGAGGCCCGGACAGTGGTCACTGGACAAGTACAGTGTTTGGACAGATGCCCCAGGTTACTTTCAAATACTCCCACCCCACTGCTCTTCTTGTTCCCCCAAAGTTCATTTATGGAAGAGTCCCAGTGAACTGCATTTGCATGAGATGTGTGTGTTGTTACATAGCACGGTGAAACACTTCCTTCTTTCTCAAGGTCTTTTTTGATTAAAGAACCAAAATTAGCCGTAGCCAGTGACTCAGTTGGTTGGAGTGTTGTGCATACACCAAAAGTTTGCGGGCTTGATTCCTAGTCTGGGCACAAACCTAGGTTGAAGGTTCAATCACCTGTTGGGGGTCGTACAGGAGGCAACTGATGGATATTTACTCACACATCTCTCTCTCTCTCTCTCTCTCTCTCTCTCTCTTTTCCTATCTTTCTCCCTTCTTCTCTCTCTAAAATCAATAAACATATCTTTAGGTGAGGATAAAAAAAGAAGAAAAAGCAAAATCATACCAGCTTTCCCCTGCCCTTTTACTCTCATGGTGAAAAGACAAAACCTTTGGAAAAGCAGGCAGGTGACAATCTACAAAATGTAACCTCAGGCCAAGAAGATGATCAAGAGACGGCAAAGCATCATTGTAGGTGGGGGTTGGAGGCAGTATATGGGCAAGGAGACGTCTCAGAACTCACCACCCTCACTGGCTACTCATAAAGGGTTATACTCAGCATCATTCATTTCCCTAAACTTCTGTCCCATGACCATAAATGCTCATGTTCTCTGCCATGTGACCCCACCCCTGTCGCCACAGCTAATTGAATCAGAGATGGACATCCAACCCAAGGGTAGCCCGTTTAGGGTTGACCAGCAGTGTATGAGATAGCTTGGTGAGAAATCACTACCCTACAGAGATGATGGTGATGAAGGTATCAAACTCTTTCAAGAAGGCAAAATGGAGAAAGGGAGAGGGGAAGACAGGAGATGGGACAGACAGCCAGGTAACTGGCCTCTGGGACACTGTGGATACGAAGCGACCTTCCACTGCCATCATTCATTCTGGGCTGTGACGCTCTGCTGTCCTGTGGGTCTCACTCTTCTCTGGAAGTTGTGTGGCTTTCCCCCAATTCCCCAGAGGCCTGGCAACAAGCTTGAGATTCCTGTTTTCATTATTCCACGTATGTGCTAGTAATACCCGCATGACTTGGAGTGACATAAGTACTTGCTTGCTACCAAGGAGTGGAGTGTGTGTGTATGTACCGTGTGCATGTATGTACCTGTACAATGTGTTGTGTAATGGATGGTGAGGGCAGCATAGCAGTGATAAGCATGGGCAGACAGGGATGTAACAGGGTCAGACAGTCTGGCCATGGGAGTAACAGGAATGGACAAACTCATTTGGGCTTCTGCCCACTTTAGTCCGACACCAGGGCTGTGGCTCTATGTGTCCCTCAGATTCCCTTCCTCTTAAATACATCGCGTAGAGGGAGGAAGGAGTGCATGTCCTTCCTACTTCATTACTGGCGCCTCGTTGTATTGACTTGGAAAGTCAGCTCACCTTTTTTTAAAAAATTTTGTTTTGCCGAAACCGGTTTGGCTCAGTGGATAGAGCGTCGGCTTGCGGACTGAAAGGTCCCAGGTTCGATTCCGGTCAAGGGCATGTACATGGGTTGTGGGCACATCCCCAGTGGGGAGTGTGCAGGAGGCAGCTGATCGATGTTTCTCTCTCATCGATGTT
>NW_006286303.1:3482558-3499258 GCF_000327345.1 Myotis davidii | reverse complement strand
TTTCTGGTTTCTTGGGATATATTCCTAGAAGTGGGATCACAGGGTCAAATGGGAGTTCCATTTTTAGTTTTTTGAGGAAATTCCATACTGTCTTCCGTAATGGCTGCACCAGTCTGCATTCCCACCAGCAGTGCACAAGTGTTCCTTTTTCTCCGCATCCTCTTCAGCACTTGTCGTTTGTTGAATTGTTGATGACAGCCATTCTGACAGGTGTGAGATGGTACCTCATTGTTGTTTTGATTTGCATCTCTCTGATGATTAGTGACTTTGAGCATATGTTTTCATATGTCTCTTGGCTTTCTGAATGTCCTCTTTTGAAAAGTGTCTATTTAGGTCCTTTGCCCTCAGCTCACCTTCTTATAAAGACCTGCTTTAGGGACTGCACTGCTCAAGCCCCTGGTGAAAAGGGACAGAAGCCCCCTTTGGGCTGACCTCTAGAGTCTACCTCTCCTGGCTTACCAGGCACCTTCTCGCAGCCTGTGGTCTCCGTGAGGCTGGAGCCCTAAGGGGGCAGCTTCTGGGTTCACATCCTCGCAGCTTCACCAGCTCAGACCACAGACACCCTTAGAGCGAGCAGGGGGGCTGTCAGTTCCTGTTTGCATCAAACAGTAGGCCCCTGGTGAGGGGTGTGGGGCAGACTGGACAAGACCACCAGAGGAATTGTTGGGACACACACACACACGTGCTGTGTCAGCTGCCTGGGCTGCTGGTCTCACTCAGCTAGGACCAGCACCACCTGCCTGTGCCGACACCCACTGCGGGCCTGTGGCTTCCCTCCTGCCCAGTAGGAGGCAGCATTGCCCCTCTCTGCCTGCTCAGCCTTGGCCTCTACACAGGCTGACTCCGGGCTTCCGTCACTGCAGGAATAGAATTGAAAAAAAAATTTTATCTTTGGAAAACTCCATCACACTTCAAATGTCAAGATGCTGTAAGATTAATCTAGATTTTTCTTCTCCTTTTTAAAAGCCCAAATTTTAAAACAGAATCATAAAATCCAAAAACCAGAAGGAGGCTCTAGGATTAGATCACTCCCAACACTCTGGTTTAAAGATGTAGAAATAGACCTGGCCAGTGTGACTCAGTGGATAGAGCATCATCCCCAGGCACTGAAGGGTCTCAGGTTCAATTTCCAGTCAAGGGCATGTACCTGGGTTGCAGGTTCAATCCTCAGCCCTGGGGTGTGTGCAGGAGGCAACCAATAGATGTGTCTCTTTCATATCGATGTTCCCCCCCCCCTTTCTTTCCCTCCCTCCCTCCCTCTCTTCCACTCTCTCTAAAAAAAAATGGAGAAATATCTTCCAGGTGAAGATTAACGAAGCAAAACAAAAATAAATATATAAAGAATTAGACTCAAATATAGATTTCAATATTTGGTAGCAAATTGCTAAATCATCTGAACCAAACATAAAAAGCAATCAGGAGAGACAATGCATCTGAGTGAGGCATTGGTTATCACTTGCTGAAAGGCAGGACTAAACTTTTAATTGGCAAACAACTTCCCAGAACACCCAAGTAACCGTTGTAAGACACACTGTAGAGATGAACTTGAACAAGCACTGTGCAATGGAACAGGTAATGTGAGCCCCAAATGTATAATGTTAAAATGGCTGCAGAAATTTCTCAAAAGGTGAAAAGCAGCAGGTGAAATTTATGTCAATTGTACTTTCATATTTAACCCACGTATCAAACATATCATTTCACTATGTAATCATTCCACTGACTGGCCACGCTGGACGGCACAGAGCTGAACAAGGGGTCCATCCGGACCTTGCAAAGTCTGTAGGATGCCCTGCGCAGGCACCCCTCCCGCACTCACCCCGAGCCCTCTGGAGAATTGTTCTGTAGAACTGATACCATTTGACAAAAAGAGCTTCCTGTTTCAAAATAACCTGTTTTTAACTTTACCTTCCCTCCTCAGATAAACTCCAGAAGGACCCATATTAATCGCATTGTTATGATTCTTAAACAATGAGCTAAAGTGAACATGGTTGGCCAATGCCGACAGGAGTTTGGTGGGAAAGGCTGTCCTGCCCCTCCCAGAGGTGCTTGCAGTCCATGGCCAGGAGGGTTTCTGAAGCTATCAGCCAGCCTGCTGAGAACAAATGGAGATTGTCCCCCTGCACCTGCAGTGTTGGAAACACTGTGGACAATTTCCGCATTCCCCCTCTTTGTTACCGGCGCTGGTGGGGGACGCAGGCTGGAATCACAGTGTGCTGAGGACAAGGCGCGCACGCAGGCAAGTGGCTCCTTCTGAACAACGACCAAGAAGAGCAAATCGCTTCCAGGATTTCGAGTCACTTGTAAATGATCTGGAAAAGCCCGGCCGGCGTGGCTCAGTGGTTGAGCATTGACCTATGAACCAGGAGGTCATGGTTCAATTCCCAGTCAGGGCGCATGCCTAGGTTGGGGCTTGATCCCCAGTGTAGGGTGTACAGGAGGCAGCCAATCAATGATTCCCTCTGATCATTGATGTTAGTTACTATCTCTCTCTCTCTCTCTCCCTTCCTCTCTGAAATTAATACAAATATACATCTTTTTAAATGATCTGGTAATGACAGCGGTTTCGAACTCAGCATCACACTGGAGGACAGTCCCGGCCATGCCCACACAGCAAGGCGTGGGAGGGTGCTCAGGTCCCTGCTTCCAGCAAAGGTGGAGACGCACCTCCGTGGCCCTTTGGGGAGTGGTGTTTCCCTCCCTGCTCTCCCAGCAGCCTTTGAATTTGTCAGTGTTGCCTGGCACATAGTCACAGGGCCAACTCCCGTGCACCCCACACCCGGGAGCTGCTGCCGCTCTGTCTTCCTTGCAGCCCCACAGTCTGAGGTTGAGTGTTTCTCACCGAACAGTGAGCAGAGCTGCTGACAAACTTTGACCCAGTCTCCTCATAACTGCATGAAAGTAAAATAAGCCACCACCCTACCCAGAGGCGAGTCTCCCCTTTATTTATGGACAGATCATTGTAGGGAAGAATCTGGAACCAGGATATTTGTCATGCGGAGCCTCCGAGTCTTTTGTCCTAAAAATAATGTTTGGCATCCACTGACCACTTCCTCGATTCCCCCACTAGTTCCCTATAGTCACTCATGTAATGCCCTTTCTAATAATAGTAATTCCAGTTCTGCTCTAAGTGCTTTGCTCACGATGAGTTTCCTAGGGCTGGTGGAACAAAAACCGCAGGCTGGGTGGATTGTACAACATACAATATTTTCTCACAGTTCTGGAGGCCAGAAGTCTGAGATCAAGGCTGAGTCTGCTATACAATCCAATGAGGCAATTCAACTTACCATACTGACCTTACACCTGAAGAAATGAAAACATACGGGGGTCACAAAACCCTAGGGCTACACAGCTAGTCATTGGTAGAACTCAAATTTGAACCCACTGCTATTTGGCTCCAGTATCCAAACCGTTCAACTTCTCTAAAATAAAATCATTCTTCCCAAAATTCAGGAAAGGCTAGTTTACCATTCCACACTCCCCAAGGCCTGCATAATTTTTTGGTGTAGTTGACTATCCTATATAATAAAAGGCTAATATGCAAATTGTCCCCTCAGGAGTTTGACCGACCAGGAGTTCGACCACTCACTATGACATGAGCTGACCACCAGGGGACGGCACAGAATGAAGGAAGGCCCAGGTCAGCAGCCGGCAGCTGGGGGAAGGAAGGTCCCAATCAGCCCTGATCACCGGCCAGACTTAGGGACCCTACCCATGCACGAATTTCATGCACCGGGCCTCTAGCATATCATATTAGCCCTTGGAAGGGAGTAATTCTGACCATTTGCATCAGTGGAGCCAGGTGAGCACCAGGAGTGGGCAAAGGGACCTAGGAGGTTAGCAGGCACTTGAGCCCCTGCCCACCACTGCCCTTAACCACCTCGGGCTCTGTGTGGAGCCAGGAAGAAATGGACAGGGCCGTTCTGCACAGCTCTTGTTAAAAAAGGGTAGGGAGTGGAAGGATTAGGATTGTTAAAAGGAGGCCAACAGATCCCACCTTATCCCTTCTTCATGACTGGAAGAAAGTGGGGGGTCAACTTACTTCTCTTGAGGAACTGGGGGAGCCAGCTCCTAAAAAATCAGGCCAGTCTTGCTTTGACTCATAGTGTAATGATTTTTCCCTAAAAAATGTAAATGGAGAGACACAAAGACTGGGAGTTGGGAGTTGAGTCTCGTTATTAATGCCAGCTGACCCACAGGCTCCTCAGGATTGGCTGTTCAACTCCTTCAGTTCTGGGAAAATTCCACTGAATTACCCTCTCCCACCCAGTTGTTACCTGTTGATATTGTTGGTGAGAGAGCTTGAGTTATTTTTCCCACTTAGTTGAGTCCTGTACATTCATAAAAGTAGCATCACTATCTTTTATTTCATTAATTATAAAAGATCTTCTCCCCATTTGGCCAATTTAATGAAGTTTCCTTTATTTCGTTCTCAAAAAGTAGGCACCATACTCCAAAGTGCTGTGTCTAAAACACGTAAATCAGTTTCATTTACACTAATAGTGTAAGAGTAGCCATTTCCTCTGTTTTGTTTACTCCTGCATCCTGAACACCTAGCCAAAGGCCTATTACACAGTAGTACTCACCAATGTGAGGAATGAACAAAGAGCCATGTACTAGTATAAATGTTTTCTCCCATTTTATACACATGCCAACTTGCTATGCATACTGTTATGTGTGATACTGTTTGTTTTTAACCTCCTCATGTGCTTTGGAGATTGTAATAGTTAGCGGGGCAAGAGGCAGGACTCTTGGTCATGTAAAGAGTTCCAAGCAGAAGAACGCAGCTCTCGGCCCCTGTGTTCACGCACTAATCCCAGAAAGCAGCCGTCACCAGCATGAATCAAACCGCTGTGCAGGGCCCGTGTGCCATGAGCCCTCTCTTTGTTCTGCCAAGTCTTTCAAAGTCTAAAATTTAGTCCTCCCAGTAGGCCTCTGAGACAGGTTCTTTGATCATTTATCCTGTTTGCAGAGGAGGGCACCTGAGGCACAGAGAGAAGAAAATTTTAATTTTCCAGCTAAATTTTTAAGTTGATTTTGCCCTATGGACTCCTTTTATCTCCTATCAAGCGAAACATGAGTGCTTGCCATACACATTAAAGGCATTTAAATGTGTAGGGGGTGAATTAAAAGTTAAGGTATACTAAAAAATAAGTTATACTAATTTCTTCTAAGTTAAGGTGATTAAAATATTGAGATACCATGACACTCGAATAGAATGGCCAAAATCTAGAACACTGACACCACCACATGCTGGAAGAGGTACGGAGAAACCACTCACTGCCTATGGGAATGCAACATGGTGCAGACACTTTGGAACATGGTTTGGCAGTTTCTTAAAAACTAAAGATACTCTTACCGTACAATCCAGCGATCATGCTCCTTGGTATTTGCCCCAAAAAGTTGAAAGTGTATGTCCATACGAAAACCTGCACACTGTTTGATACGATAAGGGTGGAGACAAGTTTTATTCACAATTGCCAAAGCTTGGGAGCAACCAAGCTGTCCTTTAGTAGGTGGTTGGAAATATAAACCATGGTGCATCCAGTCAATGGAATATTATTCAGTGCTAAAAGGAAATGAGCTATCAAACCACGAAAAGGCATTGAGGAACCTTAAACGCCTATGACCTAGTGAAGAAGCCAGTTTAAAAAGACGATATACTCGCCCTAACTGGTTTGGCTCAGTGGATAGAGCGTCGGCCTAAGGACTGAAGGGTCCCAGGTTCAATTCCGGTCAAGGGCATGTACCTTGGTTGCGGGCACATCCCCAGTGGGAGGTGTGTAGGAGGCGGCTGTTCGATGTTTCTCTCTCATCAATGTTTCTACTTCTCTATCCCTCTCCCTTCCTCTCTGTAAAAAATCAACAAAATATAAAAAAAAGATGATATACTGTTTGATTCCAACTATATGACATTCTGGAAAAGGCAAAACTATGGAGACAGTAAAAGGATCAGTGGTTGTCAGGGGTTGTGAGGAAAAGGTGGGTGGGAGGAAGAATAGGCAGAGCCCAGAGGAATTTTAGGGCAGTAAAACTACTCTGCATGGTACTATAATGGTGCATACATGTCACTATACATTTATGCAAACCCATAGAATGTACAACTATGTATTTAGAGTGATTATGATGGTCTGTGTAGGTTCATCCAGTATAAGAAATATACCACTCAGCTGAGGGCTGTTGATAATGGGGGAGGCTATGCATGTGTGGGGCAGATGGTACATGGGAAATCTCTACACCTTCCACTCACTTTTACTATGAACATAAGTTGCTGTAAAAAAACCAATTTTTTTTTAAAAAATCGATATATTTTAATTTTTGAAATAACCTTGGGGTTTAACATAATAGGCTACATGTAAAGCCATTTAGGTGCCTTGTCCCTGGTACCTCCCCATTCATCCCCTTCATGACTTAGGGCCAAGTTTCTCTATCTGCTTTGGGTGTGTGCCACTTCTGTAAGAATCAGCTAAGTCAGGAGTTTCATTCCCAGTTTGCATGGTTAAAGTTCTTATGGCCAAGGACATTTTAGTTGTTTCCAAGTTTGGGCAATTATGATCCTGTAAGATAAAAAGTGAGCTATAGGCAGAAGGCTTAGAATCTAGATGTTGTAACAGTGTGAAAGGAATGGGCCCTCAGAAATCAAAGAGCACTACTATTTATCAGGGTTATTCTTATTTTAGACTTTAATTCTTCAAAACACATCATCCCTGGAAATTATCATGTTCATTACTTTGTTTACTTATTTATTCTCCCTCTCTGCCCTGGAATGTATGTTTCATGAAAGTGGGGCCTTACCAGTATCGGTCACATCTCTATCTCCAGTGCCTAAGAGAGTCTCTGGCATGTTAGGTGCTCAGTAATTATTTGATGAATACATGAATGAACAAAAATGGCTTCATACCATTCCTGGTGCTAAGGATTCATTCTTTTGGAAATCTGGAAATTACCTAAGGAAGCTTTTTTACAATCAAATACGAGGGCCATGGAGAAAGGAGCAGCATCTGGAGTTCAGTGGAAATTTTTCTTTTAAAATGTAAGGTTACAACCCAATGTCAGTGAGGCTTGACTTCAGGTGTCTCCAATATTATTTAGCTGTTCACTGACACTACTCACAAAGTCCTTCTGTCCACTACCCTGTTTCAAAATCACACCCCATTATTTTATCATGGTGGCTCTCCTCTTCCAGGTACCAACATCTGGATTCGTTATCAATTACTGAATAAAACACTACCTCAGAGTTTATTTTGGCTTAAAGCAATTGTGATATAATAGGAAATACATATGTTTAGTCTTTGTCCCCAGTTCCTAAAACCCTTGGAATCTCTGGAGAGATCAGAATGTCTTTTATATGCTAATGATAGTCATGCACTAGGGGGGGAGGGAGATCCTCAGCCTGGCCTGTGCCCTCTCACTGTTTGGAAGCCCTTGGGGGGATGTCTGACAGCTTAGGCCCGCTCCCTGGGGAGCGGGCCTAAGCCAGCAGTTGGACATCCTTAGCACTGCCATGAAGGCAGGAAAGACTACTGCCATCACCTCTGTGCTCGCCACCCGGGGGTACCTCCTGCATTGAGCTTCTACACCCTGGTGGTCAGTGCATATCATAGCTAACGGTCATTCTGCTATCGGGCTGAAAACGGCTCTCTGACATCCCCCGAGGGGTCCAGAATTACGACAGGGTGCAGGCCAAGACAAGGGACCCCACTGGTGTATGATCAGGGCCAGGGAGAGATACAGGAGGTTGGCCAACTGGGGAGGGACCGTGGGAGGGCTCCAGGGCATGTCTGGCCCATCTCACTCAGTCCTGATCAGCGGGACCCTAGCAGAAAGCTAACCTACCAGTTGGAGCATCTGCCCCCTGGTGGTCAGTGCATGTCATAGTGAGCGGTTGAGAGGCCTTTGCATATCATTAGCATATTACCCTTTAATTGATTGAATGGCCGACTGGCTGACCAGACACTTAACATATTAGGCTTTTATTATATAGGATGAGATGGCTGGTGGCTGGGGACCCCTAGCTGGCTTCAGGATAAAAAATGAGCTATATGAGGGACTGGTCACCTGAAAGACCAAGGCATGTTTAGAGGATTGGAAATTTCAGACTCTCCCACCTACAGCCCTCATTCAATCCCTACCTTGTACCCTGGGGAGGGGACAGGAGCGAGGAGCTGAAGGTTGAGTTGTCACTAATGGCATTAATTTAATCGATCATGTCTATGTAATGACCCTCCATAAACCCCTAAACAGCAGGGTTCAGAACACTTCTGGGTTAGTGAATACATCAAGGTGCTGGGAGAGTGGTGCCCCCAAGGGGACCTGGAGGCTCCGCATGTCCCCATCACCTCCACACTCTCCGCTACGCACCTCTTCCCTTTGGCTGTCCCTGAGCTGAATTCTCTGTAACAAACGGGGTAAACATAAGTAAAGTGAGCCATCTCACAAATGATCCAACCTGAGGAGGGTGGGTGGGAATCTCTGATTTCTAGCCGATAGGTCAGAACGTGTGACTGGCATTTGAAATGCAGGCAGTCGTGTGGGGCTGACCTATGGGGTCTACACTAACCCCAGGTAGCTAGTGTGAGAATGGAATCAAATTGTTCAACACCAAGATGGTACCCAGAGAATCAGAAAATGGGCTGTTGGTGTCAGGAGTGTGGTGAGTAAAAGCAGGTCAACTATAAACATTTATCTCATCGTTTGGGTGGGTAAGGAATTTGAGAGCAGCTATCCTGGATGGTTCTGGATTGGAGCCTTCCTGTGAGGTTGCAATCTAGGCGTCGGCCCAGGTGTCAACCCAGGCATCAGCCCAGGGGTCAGCCCAGGCTGCAGTCACCTGAAGGCTTGCCTGGGCCTGGAAGATTCACTTCCAAAAGGGCCCACTCTCCCGGTGGCCAAGCCGGTGCAGGCTGTTGACCAGTGGCCTCAGGTCTCGCCACTCCGACCTCTCCATGGGGCTGCTTAGGACAGGGTGGCTTCTCCCAAGGCTAGTGCCTCAGGAAAGCAAGATGACAGCTACCATGTGCTTCATGTCCTAGCCTCAGGGGCCACATCCTGTCACTCCCACGCCGTCCTGTTGGCCACCCAGGCAGCCCGGCAATTGTAGAGGGAGCTGCCACATGACATCAATAGCAAGAGTCCAGGCTCTCTGGCAGCCCCTGGGAAGCTCAAACACAGTGTTCAAATATATTTTTCAAATAAATGAATAAACTATTTAATCAAGTCCAAGTCCTCTACACTCAGTCCATTTGGATCTAGCGTTGAGCATGAGAGCATGGGCCTCTGGCAGCATGAAACTGTTTATTGGCTTCAATGTCCTCACTCCGGAGGAGCCCAGACAAATGACCCGCTTTCACTGTGCCCCCAGCCTTTAAACGCGGGGCGTAAACTCACCGTGAAATTAAATAATTTCAGAGCCAGGAAGAATGCTCATTACGAGCTCTCTCCCAGGACCAGCCCCCCAGGCAAAATTTGCAACTGGGGGAAGTCACCTGAAGGCTTGCCTGGGCCTGGAAGATTCACTTCCAAAAGGGCCCACTCTCCCGGTGGCCAAGCCGGTGCAGGCTGTTGACCAGTGGCCTCAGGTCTCGCCACTCCGACCTCTCCATGGGGCTGCTGAGGACAGGGTGGCTTCTCCCAAGGCTAGTGCCTCAGGAAAGCAAGATGACAGCTACCATGTGCTTCATGTCCTAGCCTCAGGGGCCACATCCTGTCACTCCCACGCCGTCCTGTTGGCCACCCAGGCAGCCCGGCAATTGTAGAGGGAGCTGCCACATGACATCAATAGCAAGAGTCCAGGCTCTCTGGCAGCCCCTGGGAAGCTCAAACACAGTGTTCAAATATATTTTTCAAATAAATGAATAAACTATTTAATCAAGTCCAAGTCCTCTACACTCAGTCCATTTGGATCTAGCGTTGAGCATGAGAGCATGGGCCTCTGGCAGCATGAAACTGTTTATTGGCTTCAATGTCCTTCGGAGCCCAGACAAATGACCCGCTTTCACTGTGCCCCCAGCCTTTAAACGCGGGGCGTAAACTCACCGTGAAATTAAATAATTTCAGAGCCAGGAAGAATGCTCATTACGAGCTCTCTCCCGCAGGACCAGCCCCAGGCAAAATTTGCAACTGGGGGACCTTGGCTTTTCTACCCCAATTCTGCAGATCCCCACAATCCTTCCTCCACCAGCGTCACCTAACATATGCAGCTTTCAGCTCAATAGACAGACATGCCTTTTGCAGGGTTTGCATCCACATACCTTGAGAAGGTACCGGTTAGACATAATGATGCCGTATAAATGCACATCCCAGGAAATTCAGTGAGGCAAATTTTTCCTCTGGCTTTGAAACACATCACTAAGTCTCCACTGAACACTTGATGGAACTGCTGGCTTACAACTAGGAGTTGAGGTGCATGGGAATTTGTAACTGGGAGTGTTTGGTGTGGAGAGGTCATCAGACATCGCAGTCTCACTGGGGGACAGCAGGATCCCACACCCCATCTCAAGGCCACCTGAAGAACACGGGAATCGCACGGAAGGAGAGACAGAGTTTACTTACTGATTTGTTCAACAACTACACTGAGTGGCCAGATTATTATGACCACCCCATCAGTACAATGATGTGAATTAGTTATGCAAATAATAATAATAATAAAACCTTGAGAGTATTTGCTTAGGAAGTTTTCAATATTCAGTATTTTTGGAAGTGTCAATGAAGTGCTGATGGGGTGGTCATAATAATCTGGCCACTCAGTGTCTTTTTTGAGCCAGGCATTGTTCTAGGTGCCAATCTACCCATACTTCAGGTCTTTGCTCACATATCATTGAAATGTCACCTAGCCTGACCTCTATATTTGAAATTGCCATTTAAGTTGCAATCTTCCCATATCCCTCATCTGCTCTCTGCTGGCTTGTTTCATAGTCTGTTATCTACTAACATACTATAACATTTTTTTCATCTTTATTGTTGAAAGTATTACATATGTCCCCTTTCCCCCCCATTGACCCCTTCTAGCCCATACCTGCCCTCTGCCCCAGGCCTTCACCACACTATTGTCTGGGTCCATGCATATAAATTCTTTGGTTAATCTCTTCCCACCCACCGATCCTCCGCGCCTTCCCTCTATAATTTACTTCTTTATTGTTTTTTTAAAAATATATCTTATTGATTTTTTACAGAGAGGAAGTGAGAGATAGAGAGTGTTTGAAACATCGATGAGAGAGAAACATCGATCAGCTGCCTCCTGCACATCTCCTACTGGGGATGTGCCCGCAACCCAGGTATATTGAAGGGAGAGAGATAGAGAGTCAGAAACATCGATGAGAGAGAGACATCGATCAGCCGCCTCCCACACACCCCCCACTGGGGATGTGCCCGCAACCCAGGCACATGCCCTTGACCGGAACTGAACCCGGGACCCTCCAGTCCGCAGGCCGACGCTCCATCCACTGAGCCAAACCGGTTTCGGCTTCTTTATTGTTTTTTATTTCTGTCTTTCTCCCTCACTCCCACCTCATGCCAGAAGGTCATCACCATGGTAGGAAACTTGCTCTCTTTTGTTGGTTAATTAACTGAATGAGTGCCAGTGGTACAAAGTGAATAAAACAGTTCTCTCTCTCTCTCTCTCTCTCTCTCTCTCTCTCTCTCCTCCCTCCCTTCCTCCCTCTCACTCTCTCTCTTTCTCCCTCCCCCTCTCTCTCTCCATCCAGTTTACAGTTGCCATTCACGGGGTTGAGTCAGCTATAATGCTATCAGCTCACCATCCTGACCTTCCAGTTGTTTCCTGAGATGCCCCGGACAATCTGTGGCTTCTCCTTTCCAGAGCAGCCCAAGTGCCTTTGCAGCAAAACCTAGATCCCCAGGCCACTCCACATGCCAATTACACACTTGTTCATATGAAAATTAAGTTTGGCCCTGGCCAGTCTGGCTCAGTGGTTGGAGTCTCGCTGTGGACCAAAGGATCACAGCTTTGATTCCTGGTCAAGGGCATGAACCTGGATTGCAGATTCAATCCTAGACTCCAGTCAGGGCATGTGTGGGAGGCAACGGTCAGGAGGCAACTGTTCGATGTGTCTCTCTCACATCTCTCTCTCTCTCCCTCTCTCTCTCTCTCTCTCTCTCACCTCCTGGCTCCCTCTCTTCCACTCTCTCTAAAAATCAATGGGGGAAAAATATATTCTCACTGCTTGGGTGAAGATTTAAAAAATAATAATAATAAAGAAAATAAAGTGTGCCCTTCCAATGCAAATACTCCAGAGCCACAGCCATGCTTCCTAAACTCCCTGCGTGGCAGAGCCTCTGGGCTCAGGGAAGAAAACATGTTTGTTTTTACTCTCAAATTGTTCAAACAGGGTTCCAAAGTTACATGCTTTTTTTAAACCTCACCTGAGGATATGTTTTTATTTATTTTAGAGACAGAAGAAGGGAGAAAGAGAGAGAGAGAAACATTGATGTGAGAGAGAAACATTGACTAGTTACTGCCCGTATGCACCCCGACTGGGGATCAAACCCGAAACCTAGGTGTGTTCCCTGACTGGAAATCGAACCCGCAACCTTTTGGTGCACAGGTCAACACTCCAACCAACTGAGCCACACGGCCAGGCCCAAAGCTACACACTTTTGTCCATAAATGTAAGATTACTACCTTCCCCCTTCCACACCAAAAGACAATGCTCATTACCCTGCGAAAGCCTCATTAAAAGCAAAAACATTGCAATGACGCTTAATAAAAAACAGGACATGCTAAAAGGAAGCACATAGAGAGTGACAACTCGCATTAAACAAGGGGCTGGAAAGACCAGATTCTAGGTTCTCAGGGAACACAATCCAAAACAAGAATGTTTAAGGCGGTTCAGTTAAAGTGCATGAAAAGGTAACTCCAACAACCTTTCAGCAGTGATAGTGACCGTAGTGTGTGCGATATGGAATAGACGGGAGGCAGTATTTTTCCAGGTTGAAAACAAAATGTGAACAAAAGGCACTTACAATGTCGAGGCTAACAGACTGGAAAAACAAAGAGAAAATTTGACTGAAGGGGAAAGTTGCTGAGACTGGCAACCCAGAGTTGTCTCGGGAATTTAAAGGAGTGTTTGTTGGGGGGGCCAGGGAAGGACATAAAAAACCTTTGTGGCCCTGGCTGGTTTGGCTCAGTGGATAGAGCATCGGCCTGTGGACTGAAAGGTCCCGGGTTCGATTCCAGCCAAGGGCACATGCCCGGGTTGCGGGCTTAATCCCCATTAGGGGCCGTGCAGAAGTCAGCCAATCAATGATTCTCTCTCATCACTGATGTTTCTATCTCTTCCTCCCTCTCCCTTCCTCTCTGAAATCAATAAAGAAATATATATTTTTTTAAAAAAACACCTTTGTGGCCTTTGTTTCTATTGCTGAGGAAAGAAAGGCCAGTGGTGAAAATATGGAAACAACCATCTGTGTCCATTGAGGGATGAATGGATCGCGAAAATGTGATTTGTGTGTGTGTGTGTGTGTGTGTGTGTGTGTGTGTGTGTGTGTGTGTGAATACACACATACATACACAATAGAATATTATTTGTCCATAAAAAAAATCATGCCATTTGCGACAACATGGCTATACCTTACGGGTATTATGCTAAGTTAAATAAATCAGACAGAGAAAGAAAATATCATATAATCTCACCTCTATGTGAAATCTTTAATTTAAAAAAAAAAAAAGAGGAAACAACAAAAACCTAAGCTCATAGATACGGAGAACAGACTGATTGCCAGAGGAGGCCGAGTGGGTGGGGTCATGGGGTGGTATGGTGAAATGAGTAAGGGGTCAACAGGTACAAAGTTCCAGTTACAAAGTAAATAAATCCCGCCCTGGGAATGTAACAGTAACCACAGTTAATAATACTGTATTACATATCTGAAAGTTGCTAAGAGAGCAAATGTTAGAAGTTCTCATCACAAGAAAAAAAATTGTGTAGCTATATATAGGGTGATGGATGTCCACTAGACTTATTGTGGTGATCATTTTGCAATTTTTACAAATATCACATCATTTGGTTGTACACCTGAAAATACTATGACATTGCATGTCAATTGCACCTCAATTTTTAAAAATAAGAAAAGACAGACTGGTGCAGCCACTGTGGAGAACAGTATGGCGTTTCCTCAAAAAAATTAAAAATGGAACTTCCATTTGACCCAGTGATCCCACTTCTAGGAATGTATTGCAAGAAACCAGAAATACCAATCAGAAAGGATACATGCATCCCTATGTTCATAGCAGCACAATTCACCATAGCTAAGATTTGGAAACAGCCTAAGTGCCCATCAGTAGATGAATGGATTAGGAAACTGTGGTACATCTACACAGTGGAATACTATGCTGTGGTAAAAAAGAAGGATCTCTTACCATTTGCAACATCATGGATGGAACTGGAGAGCATTATGCTAAGCGAAACAAGCCAGTCAGAGAAAGATAATTATCACATGATCTCACTCATTTGTAGATTATAGTGAACAACATAAACTGATGAACAAAAACAGAACCAGAGATAGAGAAGCATCAAACAGACTGTCCAACCTATGAGGGAAGGTGGGGAAGAGGGTGTGAGGGGGTAAGAGATCAACCAAAGGACTTGTATGCATGCATATGAGCAAAACCAAAGGACACAGACAGGAGCGGGTAGGGAGGGCTTGTGCTTGGGGGAGGGGGTGCCAGGGGAGAGGTCAATGGGGAAAAAAGGAGACTCATGTAATACTTTAAACAATAAAGAATTTTTAAAAATAGCCGAAACCGGTTTGGCTCAGTGGATAGAGCGTCGGCCTGCGGACTGAAGGGTCCCGGGTTCGATTCCGGTCAGGGGCATGTGCCTGGGTTGTGGGCACTTCCCCAGTGGGGAGTGTGCAGGAGGCAGCTGATCGATGTTTCTCTCTCATCGATGTTTCCAACTCTCTATCTCTCTCCCTTCCTCTCTGTAAAAAATCAATAAAATATATTTTAAAAAAAAGAATTTTAAAAAATAAGAAAAGAAAGGCCAGTGGTATTTGTCCCTGCCAGATAAGTACAGAATGCCCAAACCTGACCCTCAAGAGCTCAGCTGCTCATATGGAAGCCACCAGCCACACGTGCTCTTTAGCACTACATTAAAATTAATCAAAATTAATTAACATTTAAAATTTGTTTTCTCACACTACTCACATGGTAAGTGCTCAATGGCCACACGTGGCATAGCACACAGCGCAGATAACTGAGTGTTTCCATCATTCCAGAAAGTTCTACAGGGCGGCCCTGCTATGGAACCCGACAGGTGGAAAAGCAAGTCCTGGCCAATAGCCACCCCTGTCCCACCTGCTAATCTGCTGTCCCCCTAGACTAGGGAGAGGCAGACTCACAATGTTAGTAAAGGTCTTGGCCTTGTAGAGCAAAATTCTTACTGTTCTCGATGCTTTTCTTCTCCCTTTTCTTTAACAAACAAAGCTCAGAGAGGTTGGTGTAAGCCATTTATTGAATATGTATAAATATATATTTACATATTTATAAAGGTGCCAAAGACACTAAAGTGAGTAAAACACAATCCAAAACCTCCAGGAGCTCACATTTTCGTCACGAGGGTAAATATTACAACAGAAGTGAATACATGGCAGTGTAGCAGACTGGATTTTTCAAAAATGACCATGGCATTATTTTCAGTCCCACATGCTTTTCCAGAAACTTCTACTCCCCATCAAGAGGTGGAATCTATTTCCCCTCCCTTTCAGCCTGGGTGGGCTCAGGGATGCTGTGTGGCTTCTGAGGCTGGGTCATATGAAGGATACAGCTTCTTCCTGGTGGGCGCTCTCCCCCTGCCACCCGCCCACATCCCTCTGTCTCTTGGGGGGCAGGGGGCAGGGGCGTGCATCCTTGGAACCCTGAACCACCTTGCAAAAAGTCCAGCTACCTTGAAGTTGCAATGCTGGGCAGACCGTGTGGGGAAACAACAGAAACATGGAGAGCCATGCCCAAGGAGCCCCAGCCATCCAGCCTCCAGATGCTTATGCCCTCCCAGCCTGGACCACCAGCCAAGTGAGCGAACAAGTCATCAGAGGACCCAGCCCCGCCCTCAAGCCTTCCAGCTGAGTCAGAGACCATGTTCCTGCTGTGCCGTGTTCAAATTCCAGGCCCCCAGACCCCAAGAGCGTAATCAGCGGTTATTTTCACCACTAAGTTTTGGGGTAGATGGTCCCACAGACATGGCAACTGGAGCAGTCACTCAGGGAGCATAAAATTCTTCGCCCTGCTTAGAGGGGTCAAATAAGGTGCGAGTCAGCCCTGGACATCAGTCCCAGCTCCCCTTCAGCTCTCCATGCTGCCCGCCCCACCCCCACCCAATGGTTCGGAGAAGGGGAGAGGTTCTGGGAGCAGGTGGTGTTGACAATTAAGTAGTAGCGCAACTGTGCAGCAGGGAGAGTAAGGGTATATATAGCCAACCTTCTATGAATTTCTATTTCCGGTTTGCGTATAGTTATAAGCCACATGATTTGGCTAATTAAAAATGTTTGAGGATGCCTAATAAACTTGATCTTATGTATTTCCTGCTCCATTGAAAAGGGGAAGCATAGATTTTTTTGTGGGGGAGGGGGTGTAACTTATATTGGCCAATACATTTGCATGGACTATTAGACTTAGAAGTAATCTCCTGGCACTCCCTTTCTCCCCAGGCTGTATTCTTGTCCTTTGGATCTCAGCTTAAAAGGAACCGCTC
>NW_006286303.1:3473488-3482523 GCF_000327345.1 Myotis davidii | reverse complement strand
AAGCCTTCCGTAGTCCCCGCCGGCATCATACTATATGTACTTGCCTACAGGCCTGTCTGTTTCCTGGACAAACAAGACCTCTGCCTTCCTCATTATTAAATGCCTACAGCCTGCAGAATGCTGAGCACGTGATAGCTAATTCTTGAATAAATAAATCTGGTCCAACTGTTTATAATGCCTGAAAATCATTTTCTTTTCTTTTCTTTTCTTTTTTAAAAAATATATTTTATTGATTTTTTACAGAGAGGAAGGGAGAGAGATAGAGAGTTAGAAACATCGATCAGCTGCCTCCTGCACACCCCCTACTGGGTATGTGCCCATAACCAAGGTACATGCCCTTCACCAGAATCAAACCTGGGACCCTTGAGTCCTCAGGCTGACACTCTATCCATTGAGCCAAACAGATTAGGGCAATTATCGCTTTTCTTGATTAAACAAGGCCTTCACCACCCCCACAAGACAGCTTGTTGCAGGTTTAAAGAGTTCTAGGTATCAGAAAAACAAGTCTTCCTTAAAATGGCTCACATCTGCCCCTGTAATTTGCACCTTTGAGCCCCAGTCTGCCTTGCTGAGCAGCACAGAAAACACCCCTGCCTAGTCCATCAATCACACCTGAGTGTGTAAAGTCGCATCCTCCCTTCCCATATTGGACAAAACCATCTCCTCTTTAGTCTTTAGAAAATAGATACTTATCAAAATGTATAAAGCATATATTTTCCTAGTGAATACTGTTTATAGGAAACCAAGTAAATTTCAGCCCCAAAAGAAATATGACATTTCTCAAGATCAAGAATTGCATCTTATTTTTCTTTATATCCACTACCCAGGATTCAGTAGATGTTCAAATTAAACTAGTTTGGCCATTCTTTTTCTTTTATTCTATAAATGGGAAAAGATAAGCATGGCTCCACCACATCTCCCCTAAGAGCATCCTTCCTTTCTCATTCCCGCCTCCAGCCCTGTGGGAAAGAATTCATTGGCCCTTCACATACTTCCATAGTTTTGTACAAACCTACTTAAAATCACTGATCCCAAGGTATTCTAGTGAAGTTTCTGTACAGTATGCACCTATTTCCCCACTAAATCACAAACCCATTCAGGAGGGCAAAATTTTACTTATTATGGTATCACAACACCTAGCTCATTCATTGCCTGGGACATAGTAGATATTCAATATATGTTGCAAGTAAGAGCAATAGAATATCTAAACTAAGAAATATCTTATTTGTACACAGGGTTCTTTGTCCTGTCCATTTTTAATAATGGGATAAAGTTCTGCTTTGCCAGGACATTTTAGAGCCAGAAAAGATGACTGTTAACCATATAGTGCTGTTCAGATTTGGGGGGCATCTGAAAGGGTGTCCTCATGGTTTCAGGAGAAAAGAATCTATTCTTTTTGCTTCCTTGTAGGAAATTGCAGAGCATGGGGTACGCCCTGAATTGAGTTTAATCTTGTCACTGCTCCATTAAAGGCCCTCGGAAGTTCCAAAGCATGATCCTAGCGAGTGCAGGTAAGCCCTGCCCCTTCACAACAAGCCCTGTGGTGAAGCAGACGGCTAGCTTTATAAGTCAGCCCTTACAATGGAATTTTTTTCTTTCTTTTTAAAAAATTAATCTCCATCATCACTTTAATCTTCTTTAGAGACCTAAGGGATTGGTGGGTTACAAGTCAAAAGCCACGACAAAATTATCCCAAGAGGTATCTTCCTCAGCTGTTATGAGAACGGAAATGTATGTGTGTGCTAGGCATGGAGTGACAGACACATCAGGGTGACTTCAGTTCAAATCAAGCCAAGCTTACTAGAATTCTGCTGAGACAGCCCCAGGACAGACACGACATCTACAAAAGTGGAGTCCAGATGAAGATTCCATGGTAACCATCACCAGGGGATAAGGGGATAGCTTGGCTTTTATCTTGTGGATATTGCAAAGCGTGGAACTGCCCCTTTCCTTTTTGGAGTTGGCTCTTGAAAGAGTGAGCCAATTTAGTGGCCCGTCCTTAGCAAGTGTGAGTTTTATGTTCTAGGCAGTCTCTTTGCTGACACCATTTATGTCTCAACTTCATAGGTTCTCATACGTTAATTAAGGAACAAAGTGACTTAAAAAAAACTGTGCACAGGACTTGTTGACTGGTGGGATACTGGGCCGGAGGTCACTAATTCTTTGCATGATCAGGCTAAATACTATTATTCTTTTCTCTTGGGCTAACTGATCTTCCCAGAGAGGAATCCTCCAGGAATCCTGCTAGGATGGAGAGAGATGTAGAGCTTCATTTCCTGTCCGCATGCGTTTTCAGAAACGGTAGAGAAAGGAGACCCGGGGAGACGGTATACATTGTTCAGTTGGTGTCCTCCTGTGATCTTGCCTTTAGCTGTCCCTTTACTAGAGATTGGTGATGGGGGTGGGTGGTGGACTGAGGTAAGCATGTGTTTTCAGCCTACCTGGATTAATTGCACATCCTCCCCGTGATGCAGGGGAGGCATGGGCCCCTGTAAGTGATGGCATGAGCGGGAATGTCATGTGGCCACGTGACCTGGAAACCCTCAACTGCACGTTCCCTATTGAAAACTAAGCCATTATTCGTCAGCTTATCTATGGTTCCCTGGACCATATTACCCTATTTCCGTGGTCAGCAAACTGCAGCTCGCGAGCCACATGCAGCTTTTTGGCCCCTTGAGTGTGGCTCTTCCACAAAATACCACGTGCGGGCGCACATACAGTGCAATTGAAACTTCGTGGCCCATGCGCAGAAGTCGGTTTTTGGCCTGGGCGAGTCTATTTTGAAGACATACTGTTGATATTTGGCTCTGTTGACTAATGAATTTGCCAACTACTGCTTTTCCTGGAGGATTCTGTTGACTAATGAGTTTGCCAACCACTGCTTTTCCTAGAGGACTTAAAGGATCCATCACTGAGCATCCCAGAAAGGGCCATACACCGTGCTTGCCGTTTAAGGTCTAAGCCACCCCCAATCACTAAGGACTCCCCAGTCTTTGGTACCACTGTTGCAAGAGGAATGGGTACGTGCAGGCAGTCCTGGTCCACTTCCTCAAAGGGGCTGCTCCAGGTTAGAGGGCAGGTTAGGGGCTGCTCGGGGGGACTGGTCTCTGTGATCACTGTCTCTAGAGAATCCTTCCAGCGTGCTCAGAGTGACAGCCCTCCAGGTGACCCCAAGCAGATTCAAACCCAGGAAGGTGAGGGAACTTGGGGGCTGGGGGAGGCTGCCCATTCTGTGCTAGGCACCATTCTATATGCCAGAGATACAAAATTAAAAATAAGATAAAAATCTCTGCCTTCATGGAGTTTATAGTTTGGTGGGAATTAAATGGAGCTTACGTGTAAAGGCAGCAAGACCAATTTTAGGAAAGACCTACCCACTCATTCTAATTTGCTAAGAAAAATAAATATGTGGCCCGTTGAGGCTTCTCAATCTTCAGAAACAAGAGATCTTTATAAACTCAAAAGAGTGGAGGCAAGCCGTGGGTCCGCAATGAGTCAGCATTGCTCCCAGCCCGCAGTTGGGTCTGGACTGGATGTCCCCGTTCCATCCCCTGGGAAGCTGCTAACCTAACATTCTGATTTTTAATGAAGCATTTTCTTTATTAGACACAAACGCATGTACAGTGCTGAGCACAGTGCTCAAAGGGGAAGTGCTGATGTTACAGCTGCTGAATAAGCAGTCCTTCCCCTGTTGTTTCGCTGACAGTGTACCCGTACGTTCCCAGAGACATCCCTCTTGTCTGAAACTTTGTTCCCTCAAAGCTGAGACTTACACTCTAGATAAAATTTCTCATGCAGCCCTGAGCAAAAACAGTGGGAAAAATAGGTCTTTTTTCACTGTTTAGGGAATTAAAGTCTGTTTGTTTGTTATCTTCATGCAGAGCCTAGGTGTAGGCAGGCCTGGTAATGGAGATTTGTTGATTTGGGGTTGTCCAGCATCCAGTAACAGGCCCTGTTCTCAATTTCATTTAGAATCCGCTCTCCTGTATTGTTGTACCACGTGACTCCGAATGCACCCCTCACATCTCCCCACCCCTTCATACCCCAAAGCACAAAGGAGGCAGCATGTGACCTCGGCCAGGCAGCTCATTAAACTCCCCACCCATGGTGATTGGCCTGAGGTATCAACATGTTCTCATCAGAGCCAGGAAAACCCAACAAGACCATCTGTGGAAATGCTAGGATAGAAGCAAGCGCTCTTTCCTGATGACCTTGAACCTCAGATACTGGACCAGGTGGGCACTGAGAATAGAGCTAAACATGAAGGAATAGAGCTGAAAGAGTGAGAGCAAAAAGGAGGGACACTGCGTATAGGAGGGAAGCGGGAAGAGAGATTGGATCCCGGTGATATTGTTTGACTCCTGGATCAGACTCTGCTTGAAACTGGAGGGAGACCCGAGTCTTTTCAATTATTGAAGCAATAATCTCCCATTTCCACTGAGGCCAGATTGCATTACGTTTACCACCGCTTGCAAAGAAAGAAGCCTGGTTGGTAAACAGGTGCAGCTGTCAGCACAGAGTAAGGGGGAAAGGATGCCTCCTGATGTGACTTGAAGGAAAACAGGCCCAGGACCAGCAGACTGGATGGGAGAGACACGCCAGCAACAGACCCACCTGGTCGTCCTCCTGGAACGAAGATGCTGAGAGCTTGGAAAGAGCACAGCGCTCTGTGTCATGCAAGATTGTGCCTTTGAATGTGCATTTGGGGAGGACATGTGATTTGAGTGATTGCAATTAGGAGGACAGCAAACTGCCTAGATTGGGGTCGATTTCTTAGATCTCCCAGATTCCAGAAAAGAAGTGATTCTTATAAGCGTCTAATATATGGATTCATCCACAGATCATTGGATCAGGGGGGAACCCAGTTCCTGCATCGCAAACCCCAGAGACTCTTTTTAAACTGAAATACAAACCACACCGCTGCCTTAGCCTGGCTCCTACAACGGAACACCCCAGGCTGGCGGCTTAACCAGCAGGTACCTCTTTCCCATAGCTCTGGAGTCTAGGAGGGCTCAGGTCAGGGAGCCAGCACGGCGGGACTCTGGTGAGGACCCTCCTGCTGGCTTGCGGACGGCTGCCTGCTTGCTGTGTCCTCACGTGGCAGAGAAAGGAAGCTCTGGTGTCTCCTCCTCCTCTCTTACGGACCCCGATCCCATCATGGGCGCCACCTCGGGACCTCATCTGAACCTAATTACCTCCCTCGGCTCTGTCTCCTAATTACCAACATATGAATTTGAGAGTCGGGGTCGGGGGGAGGGTCAGGGACACACCCATTCAGTCCATAAGAAGCACCACAGGGCTACAGACATGCAGAGGTCCCACATGTTGCAGCGAACCCCTCCTGGCTTTTCAGAGACTGCTGTGGTGGATATATATATATATTTTTTTTATTATTATTATTATTATTTTTTAATTGAGTTCAGAGAGGAAGGGAAAGGAAGCAAGAGATGAAAATATCAATGATGAGAGAGAATCATTGACCGGCTATCTCCTGCATGCCTCCTATTGGGGATCGAGCCTGAAACTTGGGCCTGTGCCCTGGCCAGGAATTGAACCCTGTCCTCCTGGTTCAAAGGTCGGTGCACAACCACTGAGCCGCACCGGCCGGGCTGCTGTGCCATTTCGATAGCTGAAATTCTGGACCCTCGGTTCTGGCCTCACACCCAACCCCACGTGGAAGGGCAGGTTTCATCCTTTCACTTTAGGCTCAGGCATGGTTCCTTGGGCTGCTGATCATGGTGACCTTCTAGAGGGGCTTAGCCACGGGAGTAATCGCCGTTCATATGAAAGACTCCTGCTGCAAAAGCTTCCCTTAAACCACATTCCACACGCCCCACAGCCCCAGGAGAAACCTCTGTTCAGAGGAGATGATTGCACTTTTCAGCTTTTAAGTGGAGCTCAAGCTCCTGTAGACTTTGTCGGGGATTCTTCATGGGATAATGAGATTTGGGAAAACGGATTACTACCAGGGAATGTAGCCCCAAGGTTTCAAAGAGTTCCTATTCTTTAAATCCTGTTTTTTCAATATTTTAGAAAATGAAGTTAAAGGGACAGCAAATTACTCGTTGGCTTGTTTGCCAACTTAAACAACATGGAACAGAATTCCATCTTTGGTCAACTTCAGCAACGCATTCTCTACCCACTGATGTACTCTCAGATTCCAGGGTGTGACTTCTACCTGGTCCGAGCAAAAAAGTAAAATAAAACTAAAGAGAAGAAAATTAAGCAAATAGTCTCATCTTCTCTATTAGGGTCCGTTCACTATTGCAACAAGTAGCCCCAACCTCAGTGACCTCCTGTGAGACAGTTTTATTTCTCGCTCATGCAAAGCTCAGATGGCTCTGGGGCAGGCCGCCTGGCAGGGTCACTGTCTTCTAGCGGAGCCCTGGGTTGGGTTGTTGTCACTTGGCCCTTGCAGCTGGCCAGCAGATGAGGCTGGGAGGGAGAGCCAAGGGCGTGCATGATGACTATGCCCATCACTCTAAGTCAGCACTCTGGCTTCTCTTCCCTCCTCCCACCACATCCCAGCAGTGTTGCCCAGGGGAGAACTCCCATCAGATGGGCTCTTCCACCCACCTGCGGTCCCCTGTGACTATTGCTGTGAATGCCCAGATACCATGAGCCCTAAAGCCAGAAAGCTCAGCCCATTTTTACATGTTGCACAGTGACAGACATGGTGGCAATGCTGAGACACCACAGGGTGAGTCACTCATCCCACAAACTTTTATGGAGCAAATGCTGCGGAGCAGGTGCTGCTCCCAGCTCTGGGGACACTGGTGAGTAAGGTAGAGCCTGGCACTCCTCTCAGGGAACTTGAAGCCCGTGGAGAAGACCAGTAGTAAACACGTAATTGCTGAATAAATATCATTACGGAGTCAGATGCAGGGGGAGGAGGTGTATCAAGTCCTATGAGAATGTCACCTCACCTGGGAAATTTCACAGAAGAAGTGGCATTTGGTAGGTAGATGCTAATTAAGGGAAGAGGTCTGAGGAGGAGGAGGAGGAAACAGCCTGGTCAAAACCCTGGAGGAAGGAAGAAATTGAATATATGCCAAGCCCTGAGAGGCCCTCTGAGAAGGCCAGTGAGCAAAGAGGAGCAGGACCCGGATTGAAAACGGGAATTTCATGGATTTTCCCAAAGTCACACAGCCAGGACACTCAAGGGCTGGACTAGACGGTGAGCTGGATTTCGCAGAGCATCGTGGGTTTAAGTCAGTCATCCCATGGACGTTTACTGAGCACCTACTGTGTTCCATGCACCCTCCTATTGATTGCAACAGCAGAGAAACCAAGTCTCTTCTAGCAAGGAGTTTGATCTTTGTTAAAAAAGAGCCCCAAGCCCTTTTTAGGGATTTTAGGGAGGAGATCACATAATCAGGCTGGTTGTTGTCGTTTTCTTTATTGTCTAAAGTTTTACATATGTCTCCTTCCCCCCTCCGCCCCCATGGACTCCCACACCAGCCATTCCCACTTGGACAAGCACCCACTGCCCCAGTGTCTGTCCATGTTGCTAATATGGATGCATACAAGTCCTTTGGTTGCTCTCTAACCGCCCCCTCATCCCTGCCATTTGTCTCTGGATCTATTCTTGTTCATCAAATCATGCTGTATTGTTAAAAGGAGGCTGCAGTGCGTGATTGGCTGTACGGAGACCAATGGGGCAGCCGCCTGCCCGCAGTAGTCAGTGGCTCTGAAGCGTCTAAGAATGAACACTCTATGTGCACCACAGTTTAAAGGTTTGGATTCCTTACAAACATGGACACTGGTGTGGGACAGGGTAGTCAACCAGAACTTGCCCTTTCCCCAACTACGTTTAGTTTAGGATAAATAAAACATGTGTGCGAGACGGGGGTGCTATTTGTACGGGCAGACGTAGAATGTCTAGGTCTACCCTCTAATTCCTTCAGTTTCTAATAAAAAAATCAGAATGTACCCTATTATCATAAAGGTTATAATAGTTCCCTGGGGCTGCCATAACAAATCACCACAAATGTGGCCACTTAAGACAACGGAAATGTATCCTCTCTCAGTCACCAAAGTCCGAAATCAAGGTGCTGGAAGGTAGGTTCTCTCTTGAGGCTCTGAGAGAGAATCCACCCCAGGTGCCCCTCCCCGAGTGTCTGGAGGTCACTGGCAGGTCATGGTGTTCCCGGACTGATGACACAACACTCCAATCCCTACCTCAGTCTTCACTGGATTTTTTCTGGTGTCTCTGTTTCTGTCCATTAGAAGGACCAGTCATTGGACCCAGGGCCCACTCTACAGACAATCTCATCCTGAGATCCTTAATTCTATCTGCTCAGACCCAATAAATTCACATTCACAGGTACCAGAAGATTAGAATTTGGACATATCTTTTGGGGAGACACAATTCAACCCACTACATAGGACTAACGATTCATATCAGAAAATATAATTGCAGAAAACTGATTTAATGAGATTTTTGTGTTTTAAGAATTTGTATAGAAACACCCGTTTTTGTCTTTGTTGCTAACCATGAATTACCATAGCCTTTTTTCTTCACTAAATGCCGCGGAGGAGAGCAGAAGTTTTAGTAGTTACATCCCGCAGTTTATGTATCAACAGAGGAAACAAAGCATTCGTTTCACTGTGCCTGTCTTTGGAGATATATACAAATCCTTCCAAGCTGGGACTAATTGTTTAGTTTAAAGGTTAATAATTTATTTGCCAGAGAGTCAGAAAATAACCAGAGATTAGAGAACAGCTGTGGATGAATTAATTTTGTCCCCAATCACGTGAATGAGAGTTGGAAACGTACGAGGAGGAAAAGCAAACAAACAAATCAAAAATCCTAGCCATGGATATCCAACTGAAGCTGATCCTTTTCACTCTATTCCCCATTGCAAAGAACAATAACAGCTTAAATACTGAGTATTAACTTCGTGCTTGCCAACCACTATTCAAAACTGTCTACATGTATCATCTCATGTGAGCCCCACAACAACCCTATGACGATTACCACCCCCATATTGCAGAAGAGAATTTTTTTTGTTAATCCTCGCCCGGATATTTTT
>NW_006286303.1:3467606-3473478 GCF_000327345.1 Myotis davidii | reverse complement strand
GGGAGGGAGGGAGAGGGAGAGAAAGAGAGAGAGAGAGAGAGGGAGAGAGAGAGAGAGAGAGAGAGAGAGAGAGAGAGAGAGACATCAATGTGAGAGAGACACATCGATTGGTTACCTCCCACATGCACCCCGACCAGGACCTTGGATCGACCGGCAACCCAGGTACATGCCTGCCCTTGACTGGGAATAGAACCTGAGACCCTGAGGTGCTTGGGATGACGCTCTGCCACCGAGCCACGCCAGCCAGGGCACAAAAGAGAATATTGATGCACCAAGAAGATAGTGATTGCTCAAGGTCACAACACCCCGAAGAAGTAGTGGGTCAGGATTTGAACTCAGGCACACATCAGAGCACTTTCTTTCATTCAATATGCAATTTCTAAAGCCTTTTTTATTTCAAAACTATCTACAAAACCATGGTTATTTTTCTGCTAAAGGCAAAACCCTGCTAGCCTCTACCAAGCACCCACACTTCTACTTGCCCCTCATCTTCCTACTTTCCAAAATAACCATTTGACTGCACTCAGAGTCTTTCTTCAAAAAGAAAGAAATGACAGGGGCAAGAACGATTTGAGGCAGGCAGTCTCTATTTGTATATCTACCAGTGTATAAGGAACTCCCAGCTTTGAGCAAGCTAATACAGCCTGCAAGGCTAAACCCAAGAAAATTCAGATTGTAGATTTTGTAAGGAGAAAAAAAAAAGGATGAGAAGAAACCCGTAGATGAAAAAAGACTTAAAACACATACTTTTTTTTAATGATCAAGACTAAACAAACCGCAGTGCCCAAGAATGCACATGGGTAATAAAACTATTTTTAAAAACACAAGAGTGAATGAGAGTCAGCAGGGCGGTTGCATCTGGGGAAGGAGGGTGGAGGGTAGGACAGGGCTTCAGGGGTTCTCACAAAGTCCTGCTCCTTGCCTTGGGCGCTGGCGACAAGGGGCTGGGCTCACCATTTCCCACTCAACCATTCATTGGCTTTGTGGGGGGCTCTGTATGTGTTTTATTTTACCTTAAACATATTTTTGAATTTAAGAATAATTTAAGCATATAATTGACAAACACAGCAGCAAACACCAGGAGAAATGGCTAGAACAGGTGAGGGGGACTACTTCTGGGGGGTCATGTGGCTTATGGGGGATGAACTCTTATATGTCACTGCAGATCTTTTGACGCTGAGTTTTTCTGATAAAAATAAATTAATTTTTAAAATAAAATGGCGTAAGGACAGTAAAAACTTCCTTGCAGGAGAGCCAAGAGGATTTAACGATAAATACTGAGCACCTAGCCCAGTGTCCAGCTCATCACAGGCACTCAGCAAGCGATTAGATTTATTCTCAAACTGCAGGATGGAGAAATATGTTCATGGAAGCCGGCCCTGCTGGGCACGTAGTATGCACTCAATAAATATCTACTGATATTTACATGAACATCGGGGATTCTTCATAAAATTCAAAATATTTTCAACATAATACTTCCTAGCAACTCCTTGCTATTCCGGCTATGAGCCAGCTAGGAAATGCCATGCCATATCAAGGCCTTTGCGTTAGTGTTAGAGAAGTATGGAAACAAGGTCTGATTAAGACATTTTAAAGAAATTTAGCCTCTCTGCCCCAGAAGCAGCTGAAAAGAAAAACCTTATTAAACTCTAAATCTCAAAACAAATGCATTTCCTAAATTTTTTTAAAACAGGCTCTTGCCCCCAGATGTGGGCTGGACTTAGTGACTTCTTTCCAAAGAATAAAGTGTGGAGTGGGCAACATAGTAACGTCACAGTGGCCACGTCTGCAGATGCCGCCTTAGCCAGGGGACCAGCACTAACGTCCACAGTGACAAGCCCTGTGGACAGCGTGCACCTGCCGGCTGGATGCAAGGAGAGGCAGCTCACCTCGGTGGGGTTCTTCCCAAAAATTCCTAAGCGCAATCCTGTCATGAGCAAACCATGAGGCAAACGGACATGGAAGGAATTCCATACAAGAGCTGACCAGTGCTCCTCAACAATGTCAAGATCTTGAACAACATGGCAATTCATTTGATTGTGCTAATCATTTCACAATGCATGCATATGTTATCAGATTCTACATCTTTAAAAAATACGTTTGTTGAATGAAAAAAAAAACACAAGAATGCAAAACTGTCCCAGCGCAGAGTAGATTATGGAGACATGACAACTAACGGTGACGTCGCATCCTGCACTGGATCCTGGGACAGAAAGGGAGCAGCAGCAGGAAAACTAGGAAAATCTGAATAGAGCCTGGAGTTTAGTTGAGAATGGACCAATCTGGGTGTCTCAGTTTGACAACTGTGGCAAGGTCATGGAAGAGGGGAGGGTTACACAGGAACTCTGTACTATTTTTGTAACTGTTCTGTACATCTAAAGTATTCTAAAATCAAAAGTTTACTTTTAAAATGCTAATGTTTAGCATCCATTATAGCAACAATCTTTAAAAGACAAAAAAAGACCTAACCTGTCACATGCTACAGGGGCTGTGCCAAGTGCCCGTGGCGGGTTAACCTGACTTCTGAATGGTCCAGCATTAAAAGGAACACAGTGAAGAAAACACAGGCAGGCAGCCTGAGGGAGGTGATGTGTTTTTAATAAAAATTGCCTTGTAGCGGTTCCATTCCAAGGTGACGACAATTCCTTACTCTATCTCTCGTCCATAGCTGAACTCCTGCAATGTACAGACCAACCCACTGCAAGTGGAACTCGAATGGAATACTAGCCCTAAAAATGAATGAATTCTGCCCTGGCTGGGTAACTCGGTTTGCTGGAGCTTTGTCCTGTAAGACAAAAAGTTGTGAGTTTGATTCCCGGTCAGGGCACATACCTAGGTTGCAGGTTTGATCCCTGTCAGGGCATGTGCAGGAGGCAACCAATCAATGTTCCTCTCGCCTCTCTCTCATCTCTGATCTCTCTCCCTCTCTCTCTCTCCCTCTCTCTCTAAAAAAATAAAAATATATCCTGAGAATTTTTACAAAATGCATAAAATCATGCCATTTGCAACAACATAGATGGACCTGGAGAGTATTATGCTATGTGAAATAAGTCAGACAGAGAAAGACAAATACCATATGATTTCACTTATGTGTGGAATCTAAAAAAAAAAAAAAACCCGACCCAAAACAAATGAATAATCAAAACAAAACAGAAACAGACTCAAGGATACAGAGGACAAACTGTGGTTGCCAGAAGGGAGAGTGGGAGGGTAAATAGGTGAAAAACATACGAGGTACAAACTTCCGGTTATAAAATAACTAAGCTTCAGGGATACAGTGCTCAGCACGGGAACATGGTCAATAACAGCATAGTCACTTTGTACGGTGACAGATGATGACTAGACTTACCCTGGTGATCACTTCATAAGGTGTATAAATGTTGAATAACTATGTTGCACAACTGAAACTAATACACTATTGTATGTCAACTACACTTGGAGGAGGATGAGAAAGGAGGAGGAGAGAGAGGGGGAAAGAGCTTTCCAGAGAGAAGACTGGACTGGCTGGAGGGAAGTGCAGGAAAGGTGGCAGGAGACACACTGGAGAGGAGCAGGGCCAGACTGCACGGCCTGTTGGCATGGTGTGGAGCCATCAGTTCACTGAGAACCGCTGGACGCCATACAGCCAGCTGAAGCACTGCGTCCCGGGGATAGAAACGCCCCTCACCCCTGACGGATGCTCTGAGAACGACCCAACCAAAGTGAACCGCCTGTGTTTCCTCGTGAGGAAACCTCAGATGAACCCAAAGGGAGGAGGGGGTGTGTTACAAATGACTGCTCTGCACTTCCAAATCCTGATGTTATGAAAGACAAAGGAAGTCTGCGATTTAAAAGGGCTAAAGACATGGCAACTAGATGTCTGTTGGGGATTGGCGCCTGGAAGAAAAAACAAACAAACCACATACAAAGGGCATTTGGGGAGCAATTGGCAAAATGTAAATATGGACTGTATATTAAATAATAGTATTGAATCAATCAATGCCTTGATCATTGTAGGGTGGTTGTTGTGCTGTTGTTTTTAAAAGACACAGGCTGAACTATTTAGACATGAAGGGCCACGATGTCTCCAGTATACTTGCAAGTGGATCAGCAAAAGCAACTACAATCGCAATAATAATGATATACACATATATAAAGAGAAACAAAGCAGGTGTTGTGAAATATCACAATCGACAACTCTAGGTAAAGGATGTACAGGTGTCTATTCTGTTCTGGCAACTTTTCTGCAGGTTTGTAACTTTTCAAAATCAAAAGGTAAAAGAAACCCCTCAGGTTGTTGGGCATGAAGTGATTGGAGGGAGCAACAAAGAAGGTTGGTCCAAGCAAGAAGGAGAGGTGGCCCGGACAAGGCAGCTGGCCATGAACATGAAGAGAGGCCTTGGAGGTGAAGGGAAAGGGCTGGGCAAGGAAGGGAAAGCAGTGGGCTGAGACCCAGGAAACCATTGTTGAAAGCTTCCCCGGGTTCTGACGCTCGGTTGGGGTTGGGGAACCACAGCTCTGGGCTTCGGGGGTCTGGGTTCCAGTCTCTGCCCCTGCAGCGTTTAGCCTCTCTCCGCATTTCAGAGCAAACCCATCCCCAGGTAGAGTGGGTTTGTGAACCACTGTCCCAGGGATTATCTGACTGACAAACGAGATCATTTCCGAGAACTTAAGGTCAAAGCAGGGGTGATGGCATCACTTTCATTAAGGACTTCGTTTGAAATGGCAGCTTCTTACGTGCTCTTTCCAAATCCCACCCTTCAGCTTCCAGGCTTCTGAATTTTATCTCAAGAATAACAGGATCAGAATACATGTTGTGGCATTTACAATTTAAATCACGTGCCTTTGGCAACAATTACAAAACAAGCCTAAATCAAGGGAAAACATTTCAGCGAAAAGTTTCACAACTGGCAATGCTAGACCTGCCGAAAGGGCAGCAGTGGAAAAACACACACAGCACCTTCCAAGCCTCTCGTGGCGCCAGGACGCTCACCCCAAAGACCAGATGAGGACAGACACTGAGTCCACTGCTGTCTCCCGGTACCCTTACAATCCTGTCTCCAGTTATTATCCTCAGGTGAGGGTCCTGGGGTCTGCATACATTCAATAACTGTGAACATAAAAGACCTCTTTTGGCATCCATAAAACCAAACCTATCTGAAGGCCAGGGCTACCTCTTGTCTGGAAGATTAGCTTACTTTCCCTGGACTAATCCAACACTTGCATGCGGATATGGCTAAATCTTTTGAACCTCTTAGTGTAAATCCTTCCTGCCTAAGGGGTCATGTTTTAAATTTTAAAATGCTACATGCACAAAGCTATCTGTACAAGGGTACACATTGCAAAGTTGCTTGTAATAGCAAAAAAAAAAAAAAAAAAGAACCTAATGTTCTTTAAATAAGTTATTTTTAAGAACTCAGCCAGTGTGATTCAGTGGTTGAGCATGGACCTATGAATCAGGAGGTCACGGTTGGATTCCTGATCAGGGCACGCGCCTGGGTTGTGGGCTTGATCCCCGGTGTGGGGTGTGCAGGAGGCAGCCGATCAATGATTCTCTCCCATCATTGATGTTTCTAATTCTCACTCTCCCTCTCCCTTCCCCTCTGAAATCAACAAAAAAATATTTTTAAAAAGTAAGTAAGTTGACATAAACAGATGGAAGAACATACGATGTTCTTGGATTGGTAGAATCAACATCATTAAAATGTCCATACTACCCAAAGCAATCTATAAATTCAATACACTTCCCAATAAAATACCAAAGGCATATTTCACAGGCCTAGAATGAACTCTCCAAAAATTCATCTGGAATAAAAAAATGACCCCGAATAGCTGCAGCGATCCTGAGAAAGAAGAACAAAGTAGGTGGGATCTCAATACCAGATATCAAGCT
>NW_006286303.1:3444234-3467133 GCF_000327345.1 Myotis davidii | reverse complement strand
ACTGCCTGGGACAGTTTTCCCTAGATATCTGCAGTGTCAAATCTTTTTCCTCCTTTAGGTCTTAGATGAAACATCACCTTCCCCTTGGAGCCTTCACTAACTACTCAATTTAAAATTGCAGCTTCCTTGCTCTAAAAAGGAAGGAACTCTTACCATTTGCAATGGCATGGATGGAACTGGAGAGCATTATGCTAAGTGAAATAAGCCAGTCAATGAAGGAAAAATACCACATGATCTCACTCACTCATGGATAATAAAGACCATTATAAACTTATGAACAAAAATAGATACAGAGGCAGAGCTACCTCAAACAGACTATCAAACTACAGCGGGAAGGCCGGGGAGGGTTGAGGGGTGGGAGGTGGGGGGGAGGGGAGATAAGAGTTCAACCGAAGGACTTGTATGCATGCATATAAGCATAACCAATGGACATAAGACACTGGGGGTTAGGGGAGGCCGGGAGATTGTTAAGGGCAGGGAAAAAAGGAGACATATGTAATACTCTTTGTAATACTTTAAGCAATAAAACAATTTTTTTAAATTGTAAGTTATGGTACATACAGAATAACATACGATTTTTTTTTTTTTTTAATGAAGTAGCTCTAGGGTAGAAAGAACTTCAAGACTATAAAGTTGGGAAGAAAAAGCAAGTTGCAGAATAACATTTAATAACATTTATTTTTAAAAATCAAAACTAAATGTGTGTTTAAATGTGTGTGTGTGTGTGTGTGTGTTAATGCAAAAATAGCTATGGAGAGGCCTTCTACAAACTTTCATTAGTTGTTACTTTTGGGGAAGAAAGTGGAGTTGGGAGAAAGAAAATTGTTACTCTAACTGGATATTTTGGGATTTTTAACAATAATCATGATTTGTGCATCACCTTTAATTTTATAAACATATGTGTGGAAGTCTAATATACCCCCCCAAAAATGGCAAAAAAAGCATTCTGAAGATTCTTCTTTTTCTACTGTTTTCCCAATGTGGACAATGAGCATCTACTACTATTATTTTTGCAGTAATACAACGTGCTTTTAAAAAGAAAGATCAGTGTGTCGTCTTACCCCTAGGGAATCAAGTGTTTCTGAGTGAGAGAGCCCAGTAGGAGGTCCCTGATGGCTCAGGAAAGGGCTTGTCAAATGGCTATGAAGTTGCGCAGTTGGTATGCTGGGCCAGGCCTCTGCGGACACAGGCAGTGGAAGCCTTCACCAGGGCCCACAGCTGTCCCTTCGGGCCTAGGAGACACTGCAGCCTCTGTGTGTGGGGCCCGCCAGCACAGGTTGCCCTTACTGAGCCCCACAGTGTGCGCCCCAGGAAGGCCTGCAACCAGCAGCGGTGTCCTTGAGCAAGTGCAGCAAATGCTGACTTAATTAGACACCAGCGGCCGGAACAGCTCTGCGGACAAAATTTCTCGCAAAACTACTTCTATAAGTTGCTCAAAGGGCAAGATTGATGATGTGATGTCAGCCTTCTGCTCTCTCTTCCACTGGCCACAATAGCATCCGTGATGCCTGAAACCCCAATCTGTGGACACTGTTGCCTAAAGGAAAAGATGATATAACAGGCTAACTTCAGAACTAGGCCACAGAGGCGACTGAACATGAGCTGGTGTTTCATGGAGAGGCAGACCTTCAAAGTATAAGGAATTAAGCTAAATGGTGTTTGTGTGGTCTCACCTCTTTTCTCAGATTAACCCAGGCAACTTCACTTAGTCCTATTTTAAATATGTATTTAAGGAGATTTGTTTGGGACCGCTGTGTTCAGCTAGTCCAGATCTATTAATGAATTAATAAAGATAAAACAATAGCTAATACATTCTGAACACTTACATTCCAACAGCAAAAGTACTGAGTGCACTGAACAGTGACAGGCTTTGTGTTATTGCCTGACATTTAATCCTCACAACAACACTTGGACAGGGATACTTTTATTTTCATCTCCATTTCACAGATGAGCAAACTGAGACTGACCAAGAATACACAGCTAGGAAGTGGCAGAGTCTATATTCCAGTTTATGTTAATTTGATTTCAAAGTCTGTGCTCTTATATCTGTGTATTTGGGGAAAGATCAAATGAACAAAATCTTGGTTCTAAACCACCTCACCATTAGTACCTGGAATTTAAACCAGGTAAACTGGGTGGTGCCAAAACAAAGGGCTCCAAAAGGGACTTGCACGCTTTGGAAGTACCGAACAGTTTTCTCATCTCTAAATGGACATGATAATATTAGATCCCATCTCAGGGGTTGTTGCAAGAACCCGAGGAGATAACTCATGTACAGGGTCATTATCCTATCTAATAATAGACAAAGATTGAAATTAACCGTACCTCCGATACACCTCCCATTGGCTAATCAGCAAGATATGCAAATTAACCACCAACAAAGATGGCAGCTAATTTGCATACTGCAGGCAGATCCCCCTGCACTGCCCAAGGCGAGATCCTGGCCTGCCCTATCTTGGGTAGGATGGGCAGGGCAGGCAGGGCAAGCGGCAACGTGATCCGTGAGAGGGCACAGGTTGGGCTGAGGGACCCCTACCAGTGCACAAATTTTTGTGCATGGGCCTTCTAGTCCACACTAATAAAAGAGAAACATGCAAATTGGTGTCACTCTGCTACACCCACCAGCCAATCAGGATGAGTATGCAAATTAACCCACCAAAATTGTGGTTAATTTGCATATGCAGGCACAGAGCAAAGACTGAAGACGACGACAACCGAAGACTGAAGAGGCTTGGCTTCTCCGCTGCAGCCGGAGTGAAGGCCTGGGTCCTGGGTGCCGGAGGAAAACTGGTGCTGGCAGCCAGGGGAAGGAAGGTCTATTACACGAATCTCTTCATGCAAAAGGCCTCTAGTTTTCATATAATTTTTCAAAATAATGTAGCTACCGTCAAGCACTTCAGTTTCATATTTCACAGTATCCATGATACAAATTACATCTATTCCAACCATAAAATCTCTGTATTGCAAAAGTGTTTCTGATGTTTATAAGGAAACCTTTCAAGTTAGAGGAATGACACATTATTTCAAGTTAATGACAAAACAAGTGGACAGTCCCTTAGAGCTGGTTGTTTATCTAACTTGTACTAACACCCCATGCATTTATCCCTTATGGATTTCAACCCCTGAAGCGTGAGCCCCTTTCCAGGGCTATCTGAAAATTCTCTCCGCCCAAACAAGGCTGGCCACAGTTAACTGTGGAAGCTGAGTCGTGGGTTGATGGAGGCTCAGTATTCTCTATTCTACCTTTGTACATGTTTAAAATTTCCCATAATAAAGTTTTAATTCTTTTTTTTAATATATTTTATTGATTTTTTACAGAGAGGAAGAGAGAGATAGAGAGTTAGAAACATCGATGAGAGAGAAACACCGATCAGCTGCCTCCTGCACAACTCCCACTGGGGATGTGCCCGCAACCCAGGTACATGCCCCCGACCGGAATCGAACCTGGGACCTTTCAGTCAGCAGGCTGACGCTCTATCCACTGAGCCAAACCAGTTTCGGCCCATAATAAAGTTTTTAAAAATAAAATATACCTGCTTTCCCTGAAATCTATTTTAAAAGATATGCTTTCAGTCAGCTTCATCCAAATCTTAGCGTGACAGAAATCACATATTTGCCAGCCATGCCTAAGAAGAAATGCGCGTGATTTCTCCTATTCCTTCAAGCTATCCTTAGCCATTTTTCTTTATTGAATGTTCTTCTCACCCGTCCATCACTCACGTAATGCAGCTCCTGTTCTCAGATGTTACAATAGACTCTCTGCCCCACACTTCACTCCCCCATATGTACAAATGGAGCAGAGAAAAATCCTGCACCCACTGTAATTAAAGTTCTATTGTATATCCCAGAGTTTGAGGTCGGCAGACAAAATTACAAATAAATGCCTTTAGGGAAAAAAATAATGTAAAACTGTTCCAAAATGCAAGATAATTTTCTAGTAATTCTAAATCAACGAGGCTTCTATTCTGTATCACTTTTGGGGAGCTCTTAATCTTTGTGCCCCCCAAAATCAATAGCTTACAAAGAATTTTCACCAAAACACGAGTAACAGAAACAAAAAAGTATATTTGCCCTTAGGTAGGACTATGCGGAATAAAATGCAGCCCTGCCATCTCAGCCGGTTGGCTGTTGGGCACTGTCCCTAACCCTCCTCCAGTAAGAAAGTGGCTCTCAGGCCTTTGACTTAAACCCTTCCATCCGTTTCTCAAAGGTGCCGTGTTTCTTCCCTTCCTTCCTGCCCTTTCTTCCTTCCCTTTGTAACATTAACCAGTGAAGTAGGAACAGGGACCAGCTGTCCTCCTCTGACGAGGTTCCTCCACACCAGCCTTGCCGACAGCAGGCCCTGACTTCACTCAGCCGCCCCTTCTAAGCAAAACCTTCAGAGGGACCCGGAGCACTGTCGTCAGGGAGGCGTGTTCTTCTCTCCTGTGACTCTGGGATCCTGTGTTCATGGCCCCATCTTGCCTGTTTAATGTAAGCCCTGGTTTAGCTTCAAGATAACTGTCAGGTCTTGGGTTTGTTTTTAACAAAACCCATGGGCAAATTACATATAAATATAAATATATATAAATAGACCGAGACGTGTGCAGCAGTTGAGAAAAATTGGGGGCTATTTCTAGGCTATTCCCACTAGAGGGCACTAGGCTGTGCACTATGTCCCCAATCATCCCACTGGCCCTCCGCCTTCACCCCTCTCCGACCCTCACTCCACCCCAGCCCTATGGCTCTAACAGTGGTTCTCAACCTTCCTAATGCCGCGACCCTTTAATAGAGTTCCTCATGTTGTGGTGACCCCCAACCATAAAATTATTTTCATTGCTACTTCATAACTGTAATTTTGCTACTGTTATGAATCGTAATGTAAATATCTGATATGCAGGATGTATTTTCATTGTTTGCGACCCACAGGTTGAGAACTGCTGCTAGAAGCTCACATGTAACAAGACCCAGACAGAACCGGGACCCTCTGTGGAGAACATTGGAATTCTCGAAGCAGACTGTACCCTTGCGACAGGTGAAGCTCAGGCCCCATCCCTGTCGTCAGACCCCACCTCGAGGTCTGACCCCAAATGAGCTCCCGGGCTCCAGAGACAGGCACACCTGGGCCTGAGAGATTCTAAGGGCAGGTGCGGAGGTGCCAGGAATCCACACACAATGAACACAGCTTGTTGGTCTCACCGTATCCAACTCATCATCATCACATTCTATACCTGTTGAGCTTTCCAGAAGTTTCTACACCTCACAACCCCATTCTCACTGTATTTGACAGGTTAGGGAAAACCGAGGCCCAGGTGCACCCAGTTACTGGCATCCAGTCCGAACACCGTGCCCTCTGGGCAGGAGTTACTGCAAATTAATCAGACGAATGGGGGACTGACGACAGCCTGGACCATGTGTGGCTCCTTCTCCTTCCGGCTGCGAGGCAGCAGCCCAGGCTGACCGCAGGAAGTGACATATCTGTCAGTTTAGCACACTCCTCTGTCGATCCTCTCCCACCAGACCTCCAGGCACACAACTGTGGTCGAACACACCGTGTAACCCTCACAGCAGTGAGGCCACACACCGTGGGGAAGCTGAGGGAGAGAAAGAACGTATAGGATTGGGGTTTTGGTTTGCTTATTTAGGGGAGGGCTCAAGGAACAGGGGTTCCACCTGGATTGGGTGTGGTCAAGCAGTGGGGACAATTCTCTGACCGTGTATCTGAAACCTCATCTAGGACCGATGAGAGCTAACACTGTCCTGGGTGAAGCAGTGACTGATTTGGGGGGAGGAGACGCTTGGTGTTTGTGGTAGCAGTGACCTTGTTTTTGTCTATGCTTAGACAGGATTATGAAATTGTCTTACTTTTTGTTTCACTTCATCATGGTCTCAGCATGACCTTGTCTGAGGCTGGTGTCTGTGAGATTACCCCAGCCAGAAAACACCACGGCCCAGCTGTGAGTGCCGAGCAGCCCCCAACAACATCCAAGGCGTAGCTTTTCAGGCTGGTGTCTGGCTGTCAGGGGCTGCTTGTCTCTCACCTCTCTTTAGGCTTGCCTTCATGCCTGGAGAATGTCGTGGGGATTAGATGAATGGAACAGTATAGCGTAGTACTACCCTAGAATGTTTACGTAACGTAACTAGTCTATGCTTTCTATTGTTTTGACAGTTGTGCGTCTCCTCAAAGACCCATGGAGAAGAGCTCCTTTTCCAAACACCATGCATGAGCACGGTAACCCCAACAAATGAGGTCGAACCAACCTCTAACTTCATGGAACCAGGAAGCCACAGTCAGGACCTGAACTCTTATGCCTTCTGATCCTCTATTTCCCCACATGCTGACGATGGCACCAGCTGGCAACCAGCCCACACTGGAACCTGGACATAGTCCAGTAGAGCTTTTTCAGGCTTCTATTGAATTGGGTCTAAACTTCTTCCATCAGAGTTCAAGGTCGGGGCAACAGCAAAGAGCACAGAATCTGTAGGTTGCATATCCATCAGCTAAAGGCGTTTGTGGGGCTCACTGGGGTTCCATCTAACCCTGCAGATTGGGGACCAAGGCTGAGAAGCTAAAAAGTAATGCTAGAAGGATCTTAACTTTATTCCCCTCCTCTTACTCCAGATATCCACACCCCCTCGTTCTTCTATGTTCTGTACAAATTCCCATCTAAGGACAGAGTCTGCGGTGAGGTTGTTCCTCATAAACCCTCACAACTCCTCAGATGATAAAGTTTAAAGACCCCAGGTCTATCAATGAACATCCGGGAAGAGGGCTTCTCTCTATTCCACAACCTTCACCCCAACTTCTGCTGAAGCCTTCCTTCTAAGTCCAGGGGGACATACAACATACCTAGGCTAGCAATTTATTTGTATTCTCTGGGTTTTGGGGGTCGCAGAAATAGAAAAATATGCAGAAATAACTTCTTTTCAAAGACTTTTCAAAAAATTCATCCTAGGGATGGAGATGCGGAGGCCAACGGAATGATCTTTTCACACAGGTTTCATTAAGTCCTTACAAAATATTTTTCTATCCTTTCGCTTGGGAAACGAGTAAATAAAACTCAACTTGGAGATGAGCTCTGGAGTGAAAGGCTTAGCTTGCTCAGGAGGTACGATGGCTCACTTTTAAAATGTCTTGTGTTTATTTTCAGTTGTCTCAGCACAGAATGTTCTGTCAGGCAAGGTCAATTAAGACAGATGCTGAAATAAAATTACAGCTGAATTGAAGCAAAGGACTTGGTTAAGTATCGAGAAATGGTGGCTTCAACCATCAAATTATTTTGCTTCCAGCCAAGTCAAATCTGTAAGTCTCAGTTTTCTTCTGAAGAAAACTCAAGACTTCGCTAAGGAGGTAAGAACAAAATAGAATTTCAACCCACAACGTAAGTGCCCAACCTCCCCACGAAGGGTTCCCATGGGGTTCAAAACCACCCTGATACAGCCTGCGCCCTCACACAAACATGGTCCATGTAACTGAGGTGAACGTGATATCCAAGGCTGTTAATAAATACTTTACTATGAATCGCCATGTGGGAAATGAGCACAAAGTTAGGATTCCTCGTTACAAAATCTCATGTCATTTCTGATTGTGGTGCCTCATAACCAACATGAAGTTATTTTTCATTTGTTTGTAAATTCCTAATATGCTTTTTTTAAGCACTGTTGAACCATAAGGGAACTATAAAAGGAAACACAGGTTGATAAACCAATAAAATAGTCACACAGCTTAAAAACTCTCATGCCCTGAATGCCTGGTTCTAATTATTTGATAACTAGAGGCCTGGTGCACAAAAATTCATGCACTCCAGGTGTGTGTGTGTGTGGGGGGGGGTCCCTCAGCCTGGCCTGTGCCCTCTTGCAGTCCGGGACCCCTTGGGGGATGTCCACCTGCCCCTCTGGCAGCCTGGGAGCCCTCGGGGGATGTAAGTTCCCGGGGAGCAGGGGTAGCGGGCCTAAGCCACAGTCGGCCATCCTTAGCGCTGCCGAGGCAGCGCGAGAGGCTTGCGTGCAGCCGTCAGCCCGCCTTGTGGCTGAGCATTGCTCCCACTGGGGGAGCGCACTGACCACCAGGAGGCAGCTCCTGCGTTGAGTGTCTGGCCCCTGGTGGTCAGTACACGTCACGGCGACCAGTCATTCCCTGGTAGTTCTGCCCTTAGGGTCAATTTGCATATCACCCTTTTATTATAGAGGATAATGTAAAGAAAGTGTTTAGATATTTGATTCATAAAATCCAGTGTTAGGACTTTCAACACGCCGGCTCTTTTAACGTGAGAGTTAAGAGGCAATATGCCCAAGTCGTTGATGCAATGTAATGGATTTATGTTTTTGAAACACTGTGTGCTCTCTAGAAGGAGCTGACAGGCAAGCTCAGGCAATGCTGAGAGCAGGCAGGGAGAAGCCAGATGCTGATGGGATCCCAGAGCTGCAGCCACTTCCTTTTGGGGAATACATCTTTTATTTTGCAACTAATAGATTTCATATGCAAAGTCCCTAGCTAAGCAATTCTTGGTGATGCCTAATTGCCAATCCTTAATTCTTTTTTTTTTTTCTCCCACCGATATGCTCAATTTGCTACAGATTTCAGGATTAATTCTGTTGGCCTCTTCATTCAAAAATAGTAAGTTACCTCCAGGACAGTGACTTTATCAACCTTGACAGTAGCATTGCCTCTATCTATTACAATGACCAGAATGTTCTTTACATTCCCACTGCTATGAAATTAAGTCCAGAATAACTACCTAGATATGAGACTTAACAAGGACTCACATTTTTATAACATAATGTATATAACATTACCCAGATATAATTCTCTAGGAAGAGAATTCCTATTTTTTTTAATTTATTTATTTTCTGCAAACAGTTTTAGAGGCAGGGTGTTAAACTGATTGAAATTTCACAAGATTGACATTATTGCTTAAAGTGCTTGAATTGGTTACATTTAAAAAAATTAAGGTACAGATTATTTTAAGTGAAAACTATTTGTTTTTGTTTTTGTTTTTTTAGCAACAAAGTCATATGAATGCCACACACATAGAGTAACTATTTTGGTTACACAGTAATGGAAGCCAAAAATAAATTAATGTAATACTGGAAAACAGAAACTTACTTAGGCAGGAAAGTAGGAAACCCTTTCCCTGACCCATGCCATCTACAGAGTGAATCACAACAGTGCTGATAAACGCCTTGATCACAGGAGAGCAAAACAGGGCAAAACATTTAGTGCACAATATTTTAATACACGGGACTATACAAAGTTGATCAAAATGCAATGTTTAAAGATAAAGTCCATCTGTAATAAAGCTACACTCCAGTATCGAAAATAAGCCCTAAGCTCCAGTTAGAGCATCATTCATTGTTAGGCATGCCCATGAAGTTAGGGGTACCCAGGAAAATAAACGCCTGGGGGCCATTTCTGCCATTTCTTTCCCCACTTCATCTGACATCCAGAATATACCAGGCGACACAACCAGCCGGCTTCCTATTCCGACCAGCACCCTCTGTGTTGCTCCTTGGCTGCCTCAGTCCAGGCCACTTGACGCAGCCTCAGAATGGAAAACGCATCGACATCCAGGACCAATGTCAGCATTTTACCAGACTCTACCTTTTCGGCATACTGCACCATCATCTAGATGCTAAGCTAGTAAGTAGCCAGTAAAGCAAGTATTTCTTCTCGTGTCAAGTGTAAAACACGGTAACTCATTTTAAAACACCCAGCAGTTGAAAAAAAATACAGCAGGTCTCCCTCCCGAAAACGACACGTAAACACCCTGGCCACGCGGGGGCACTGCTGAGCCTCGTGCTATCCTCGGCCTCAGAATGGCCCCGGGTTTCCCACACCGATCTCCGCTCTGGGGGAGGAATGAGGGATGAAAAATAGAAGTGTGTGCATGCTGCTGTCTTTACAGAACGTGAAATGACCCGGGGGAAGTAGCTGCCTAGCGTCTGTTTCATTAATTGAAGAGAAGGGAGAAATTACCCAATAGCTCTCAAGTTTAAAAACCCAACAGAGTGCTGGAGGATAAGTGCATTTTCCCAATCTTTTCCTGCATCACATGACCATTTCCATGTCTTTGCATCATCCCCCACTCTTGTTTTTTTTTTTATTACAAAAATCTATCCATGGAAACTGAATTTTAACTGACACTTTCTATTAAAAGGAATTACTTCAGTTAAGTCACTGGGGAAAAAAACTCTTTATAAGAAAAAAAAGGCATCCTGAATCTATGCATTTAGGTATTACTTACACAGGCTTCCAAATGAAACATTTTTTTTCTAATAAATTAGCTTCAAGAGTCATTTCAAAGATAATTTTAATAGTTTTTCTTAAGAATCAGTTCCAAATATATTAGATATCAACCATCATTTTCTTAAACTTTGCAACCTGCAGTCAAATATATGGGTTATATATAGTACAAACAGTTCCCTACAGCAATCACCTTCAATTGGAAAGTATCTCTCCTTAATAACAGAATAAAAACTCACCTTCCTGGTAAGTGATCACTGCATACGTTTCATGGAGGAAAAAACAGACAAAATATTTATAAATATGAATTTGCCTTTAAACAAGGCGATGTATACTTTTGTCACTCGTATAAAACAATAATGTGAAGATCACCCTGTTTTGTCTTCTCCAGTGAAAAGTAAAACATTTCACTTCAAGCATGAACAAATGAAGTGTCAGCATGCTTATTTAAGTTCTGAGCAATAAACAGTTCACGATATTTCAAAGATAAGAAATCCAGTTTTCATCTAGATAAAGTGCTATGCTCTTACTTGTTGCAAAATGGCCACTAACATTTTCCATTTCAATTTTTTAGTTCACATTATGCCAAACACCTGTATGTTCGTTCGCTGATTTATTAGATAACAAGATCATGTGTTCACAGTATATTATAGTGTATGGAGGTCAACCGACTTCCCAAAGGAAGGTCTATGACTCATAGCATTTGTAGGAAACCAAAAACCAGCTCCACGGCAAAACACCACATCAACCCTTTTAATAAAAGGTACCAATACTCAAATGATCTAATAAATACATATATAACAAAAGTGAAAAAAATAACTAGGGTGAGATGAGGTTCATCCAAAAAACTCCGTCCTGTCAAGCATCCTAGGAGCCTGAGTCAAAGAAACGCCGCCGTTTGGCTCCCTCCTCCGCCCACGCCGACACTTCCCTCGACCCACCTTCACGCCAGTTAACTCCAGTCTTCCCTCCAGGGAAGGTGCCACCTTGGCCTGGGCTGCCACCGCCTCAGCGAGCAGGCTGAGCTGCCTCAGAGTGAACAGCGGCCCAGCGCGCAGCTGGTCCGACCGGGGCAGTGCTCTCGTTCTCCCGGGCACAGAACGATGGTCTGACTGCTCAGGAGGGCTGCGCTGGCGGCAGCCACCGGGGTCCTGGCCCTGCGACCACGGACTGCGAAAGGCCGACACCAGGCCTGGAAAGGTGCCCTAGATGCTCAGCAGTGCCAGGCAGAGGAGGGAGACGACGCACGGACCTTGCGGGAGAAAGCGGCACTAAGAACACACAGCGGAGTTATTGTCCTGAATGTGGTTTTGGTAGGAAGATAAGTAACCTTTCTCTCCCCATGAAAGCTTCCTCCTCCTGGCTTGGCCTGCTCTGAGCTCCCCACCCTCTTTGCCCCAGGGAATTCTAGCTCGAGGTGAGCACAGCCTGAGCACACACTGGCACCCTGAACAGCTCTTCACCCTGCCCCACCTGGAGCATGGTTTTAGTATCTGAGGTTACTCACTTTTAAACAATTTCACCTGCACACACTTAAAGCTATACTTGCAGCCCTAAAGGTGAACATCTATCCAATTCTGTCCTTCGAGGCAGAGAAGCTAAACATGGGTAGCAACGTTTCCAGGGACCCGGTAAAGGAATGCATTGAAAGGAGACCCTGGAAACCACTTAGAAAGCTCAGCAAAGACTCCACACAGACTGCAGACATTCTAGGACATGTCATTCTAATCCAGCCAGAGACAGCCAGTGGCATAATGTTTACCCGACCCTAAAATTAGCAACTGTTATTCATATAAATCTTACTACAATCTGATTGCAGTTAACTTCTACCTCAGACTAAAATAAGACCACAAATAGTGCTGCATGTAGAAAAAAAACAAGAGAGAGAGAGAGAGAGAGAGAGAGAGAGAGAGAGAGAGACTAACACAGCCAGATCATTGAGACTCGGAGTAATACATTGGTGGTCCTCGGGGAGAAGCAAGTCCGCAGAGAACCTAGTAACAGTGCTTGAACACTCCCCCTCTTGAGTTAGTCCCACGGTCCTTTAAGTTATTCTCGTGACTGATAGAATAAAATATATCCAGATTCTGAATTTTTTGATATATCTGACGTCAGGCCATAGAATTCTTCAATAGCTTGGGCATCAATTTTCTGCAACAAAAGAGAAATAAAACAATATACTTGTGTAACGTGATGACTGGGAGAAGGACAAAACTAATGGAACGCACAAAGTCAGTGTCAGGAACACTGTTGGCTATACAATCACAACTGGGAACTTCCGATGGCAGCCGGCATTCCCACAGACTTGGCAGAGGACACGACTGCATGAACTGCACATCTCTGGGGAGAAAGCCACCCTCGAAGTTAGCAGCAGCCGCATGTGGGCACGCAGGAGGAGCCAGGACTTCTGTCTTTCTAATGGCAAACTGGGGCCTGGGGAGTCACCGTGATCCTTTCCCTTTCTTTTTATCCCATGGGCTAAACTAGACCATGTCTTTGAGCATGAATTCTCTCCAGCTACTATGCCTCTACAATAAAATCAACATTTGGAATACTTGGGTATAATATAAAGATTTTCCAGGTCCAACAGACTGAAAAATAAAGTTTTTAATAACCAATACAAGAAAAATTTGATATAATGAGAAAATTTTAACAGAGTTTCGAAGTGCATTATTTGGTCTCTACCAGAGAGGACTACAGTCCGTGAGGCGGCAGAACGCACTATAAATATGACCGATGGTGGTGTAAAACTCCCCTGTCCACGGCTGATCAGGTGATCAGAACACAGTGTTAAGGGGGCCGTGATCACACCCCTCCTCCCTCTCCATAAAGGGAAGCAGCAGGATTTCGTTTTGAGAGAAATGTGCGTTGTTCTAAGGTCAGATGGTAGGAAAACAGGCCTCTTCCAGAAAACATCCACACCTACACATGCCCCAAAATGCGATCCCCATCCCACCCCTGCCGCAGAGCACTCTGCATACCCACCTCTACGATGTCGTCATCAAACAAAAGCCAGAAGCCGTGACTTTTCACAATAGTGATATAATGCCCACGATTAGGACCGCTGGAAAAGACAGAAAAAGACAGCAACCCATTAACATTTACTTCTTTATAAGCAGCGACTCACTAGAGAAAGCTAGCATCAGGGCAGAACTTGGCCTGACCGGCTCACAGAGGAGCACCAGGTGCTGGCGCTATGCTGGGCAGATGGAGTGCAGAGATGAGTGGACATATGGTGTCTAAGGACTCACAATCCAGGGGAAAACAGACATTCAGATTCGACAAATACAGCAAATAATCACTGTATGCATACCTACTATGTGCCAGATCCTATTCTGGCTGTCAGCGGAAAACACAGTGAACAAAACCAAGTCCCACTTTTGTAGGGGTAGGGGTTGAATAGGGAATAAACAAACTAAAATGTAGATGCATCGGCAGTGGTGGTAAAGGCCATGAAGAATAAAGCCGATGGATGGCATAGTGAGTGGAGAGGGACAGCATTCTCTGATATAAAGGGATGGAAGGGGCCTGATAACATGAGATGTGAGCAGAAGAAAATTTCCCTGAAGGAAAGGACTGTGTGACAAGCCATGGACTATTCCTGATGGAAGCATCAGGAATAAGGAGCAGCAAGTGCAAAGGTGTTGGGGCATACAGTTCTTGCTGTGTTCACGGAAGAGCAAGGAGGCCAGAGCTGAGAGCGCCAGGGGCAGCCAAAGCCAAAGGGGGTAGGGGCTCTCATGGCTAAGATTTTGGACTTTGCTGTGAGTGAGCCAGGAAGATCCCTGGGAAATTCTGAGGAGTTGATTTAAGTTTCAGAAAGATGTTACTAAACCACAATGTATAATACCAAGCATTAAAATAAAAAGGTATATATTACACAACTAGAGGCCCGGTGCACAAAATTTGTGCGGGGGGCGGGGGGGAGTGTCCCTCAGCCTGGCCTGCACCATCTCCAATCCGGGACCCCCTGGGGAATGTCCTATTGCCAGTTTAGGCCTGATCCCTGCGCTCTTGCAATCCTGGACCATTGGCTCCTAACCACTCACCTGCCTGCCTGCCTGCCTGCCTGATCACCCCTAACTGCCCTCCCCTGCTGGTCTGGTTGCCCCTAAAGTGCCTTCCCCTGCCTGCCTGATTGCCCCCAACTGCCTCTACCTCGGCCCCTACCACCATGGCTTTGTCTGGATGGATGTCTGGAAGATGTCTGGTCTAATTAGCATATTACCCTTTTATTAGTATAGAAGATAAAAATAGTAGAAAGAACAACTAAACAGCTATTACTCTGTAGTTAAGATTTGCACAAATGAGATTTTAATCCTGAATTTAGAGTTTTATTTTGTGCAATACATCATTAAAGCTAAAAAGCGGTATTTCCCTATGGTTACTTTCTTTAAATACAAGATGACCCACACCAACTGTTCCTGCCTTTCTCCAACCTCACCCGGCCCTCTGCCCCCTCCCTGAGCTCCAGCCCACTGCTCTCCTCAGCTTTCACACACATCACCCTTCACATGCGAGCCTTCCACCCGCTGCAACTGCCTGAAACGATCCTCCCCCAGTGTTTGCACTCTGGCCCATGTTATCCTGAGCCCTCAGCTAAAAGGTCACCTGGGTAGATACATCTCTGCCGATCACTCCCCTTGCTTTCACCACCTGGTTGGTTCATTCCTCATAGTATGAATCAAAATCATAGTGTTCTGTACCTTCAGATCCTGCCCGGGGACCCAGAAAACAAGGGTTCAAAAGAGCTTGCAGCAGATATCAGTGAGTGAGGCTGTGCACCCACTGCCACCGTGAGCCAAGAGGCCCTGGCACAGAGAAGGGCTCAGCTCCCTAACCTCAGAGCTTCCCGGTGCCCCCAGCCAGCCCTGCTCTGTGTATCAGAACAATGTGCCTCTGGTGGGAAGAATGTAAAGAATCCCAGTGAGCAGCATGCGTGGCTCAGCACCCACTCGCCCTTGCTGCCAGGGCTGCTCTGACCTCGTGCACCCATCACAGAGGCTGCCTGTCCCAAGCCCGGTCTCTCGCTCGTCCTGTCTCCTCAATGGGTCTCCGCCGTGCCCTCCCCAGTGCTCCCAGGATCACAGTTGGCACTCACAGAGATCCCACTGAAAACCCATGCGTAGCCTAAAAATCTGAGCGCTTGTTTCCCCATCACACTGCCTGCCTCAGCATGATGCCCTCCAGGTACCAGGCTCTGCCTTCCCAAAACCTCCTCTTCCTAAGCCCTGCCGGGGTCCCATCTAGTGTCCCTGGCCAGCTTCCAGATCACTGGGCCCCTGGGTTCTTCAAAGGGACCTGTTAGAACTATTCCTCAGGGAAAACACAAAGCCGGCTTATCACTGCCCGAGAAATATAACTGAGAACACAAAATATCCAGTGACCTGAAGTTGGTCAATATGTGCAGGACAAAACAGGGGTGCTTCAGATGTGACGTGACAGCTCAGGATACCATCCGCCCCAACACAGGATTAAAAGCTCATCCATCCACTCCTCCACGTGGAGCTGTGCACCTCCCGGAATAGTCCGTGCACCACAGCCCGACCGAGGCAAGATGCAGAGGAAAAGACACCCGCACTGTGGCACGTCCCAATCTAGAAGCCGCGAGGGCAGGGAAAGCTGTGCCCACCCAGGAAGAGAGCACACACCGACCCCAGCTGAGCAAAGGAAAACAAGAGGGGAAGTCTCAGTAGCCTTTCCATGCTCAGGCATCTCCAAATTACGGAAAAGATTTAATTATAAAAAAGATTTAATCAAAGGAGTTTCAGCAAAACACTGCTCATCTCTATCTAGGGGCCTTCTCTCTCTTTCTCTTCTGATTATGTACTTTGTAAAAATAGAGTTTGCTGTGGTTGTTTTTTTTTTTTTAAATAATTTATTGATTTTTAGAGAGAGAGGACAGGAGAGGGAGAGAGAGGAAGAGAAATATCGATGTGAAAGCACAACACTGCTGGGCTGCCTCCTGCACGCCCCTTACCGGGGACTGAGCCGGCAACCTCTTGGTTTACGGGGTGACTCCCAAACCAACTAAGTCACACAGCCGGGGCCTGATTATATATTTCTCATGGGATGTTGGGCAAAGACTGAGAAATACATAAACAATATTTTTTAAGAGTACATTTTCAATCATTCAAAATGCCAGAAAACTGAACTCTGATCTACTGCTTCGTCTTTATTCATACATCTTAAAATACTTTTGAAATCACATAACCTGTAACCTGGCTTTTTAAAAATTAAAATCACAGCATAAGCATTTATGCCTTCAAGTTATTTCAAACTCCTCCCAAGCATCATTTATAACCAAAGATTTATTATTTCCCTTGTGATAAAACATTTATATTATCTTATCATAATGCAGTTGATTTCACTTTATGTGTGCATGTAGACACATTTATATTTGTTTAGATGATATATATATACAAGAGCTTGGAAGAGATTCCACAAATAGTCCCATTATTACTCGGACTCACAGCCCAGGAAAGGCCCAGCTGGGTCTGCTTGGGCACAGGGATGACCCCCCTACTTCCCACGTGCACCCCGCTGCCGCTGGCCCATACCTGCCACAGTGCACCACCACGGCCACCAGGTCGTACATGCGGTCCAGGTTCACAGCGTCGCTGGAGGTGTTGAAGAGCCGCAGCTCCAGCGGGAAGACCACGCGGTAGGAGAGCTTGGTGTACCTGTGCAGCTGCTCCATGTACTTGAACCGCTTCAGGTGCAGGGCCAAAATCATGGGCAGCTTTTTCACTCTCATCCTACGGAACCGTGAAATAGAAACCCAGTTGTACCCGAGCCGTTAGGGAAACAGAATCCACTGTTGCCTGCAGATGGAGAGCAGGAGGGTCTAACCAACTGCAAATGACCAACCACTCATAAGAGTAAAAGTCTGCTCACTTGTGTAGAGCTGACTTCTCCCACATCCTTGGCTAACTGAGCACAGTCGGCCAGAGAAAAACGCAGCCTGGGGCGTTGTTGAGTGAGAGGAGACATTCCAGAACTTCTGTACCAATAAAATTAGGGAGTGCGATCGCTCTCTGTCACTGCCCAGCCTGCTAGGGAGGAACAGCACCTGGGTACCCTCCTCAGCCCCTTCCTGAGATCCTGGACAGGAGGGTGGCAGCTCTGGGGAGAGGACGCTGGGGCGAGGACAAGCAGAAGGGTGTGGTCTGGACTTCCAGGTTCCAAGGACCACAAGGATGAACAGCCACTGCCAGCCGCTGGCATCAGGAAACCAAATGTGCCAGGCTCACTCCCACTCCCTCTGTGCTCTTGGGCCCATCATTTCCCTTCTCTGGCTCAGTTTCCTCGTTCAGGGATTGGCTCAGCGCTCCATTTCCCAAACTGGGCTCCTCAGTGCCCTGGAGACACTAACAGGGTGGGCTTTCTGCAACCCAGTTTGGACAATGCCACTGTTTTGAAGCTCCTCCCTGCACCTTAGCACAGTGGTTTTGAGAAATCCACACTCACGGAACGGTTTTCTATTGTTTGATGCAGCATTTCCCAAACTTATATAAACACAGAAAGCTTTTCTCACCCAAGGGCCGTTAATATTCCTCGGTAGAAAGTCACAAAGACAACAGTCTCTGTAGTGAGCACTGGTAGAACAGAGTGTCCTCCGGGCACCTTCCAGGGCCCTGTCTATGAATGTCCTGAATTTGTGTACATCCTGCTCAGCCTGTGTACACATCTGATGCATATTATTTGAAAGGGACAAATTTTATGAGAATACTATTCAGGAATCTTTTAAGGTAAAACTCTGTTCATAAAAAAGTAAGCAAAATAACATCAGCAGAAACATATGAATTATGGGGAACCTCCTATTTTATAGAAGTACATGACATTTTAATGTGCGAGACCTCCAGGGCTGCACAGAAATCACCTTCCTGCCACATCGAAGACCTGGGCTGGCCTAGGTATACGGATGGGAGCAGAGGCGGGCTTCCCTGACCACTAAGGAGAGAGAAGTGCCTACCACCCACGCTCCAACTGCCACAGTGACTAACCTTCTGTACGTTTAGATGCAGCAAGGAAAGATGAGAAGGGCTGGGAGGCTGGGCAGAGGAATTATTTCATCCTCAGCCTCGGGCCTCTGAGGGTTTAGATGGCAGTAATGAGCATCTATGAGTTACTGAGAGCATTCCACAACCAGGGGCCGGGTAAATTTAACTCACAGGGAGACTTCACAGGATAATTAAAATGTCAAGTTTCTTGGCTTCTGGGGGAAAATAGCAGGGAAGCACTGGTTATCTCAGATTGTCCAAGAGCTGAAACTGATGGTGGGAAAAGGATGGGCAACCTTGGGTCCTACATCAATTCAGAATGTGATAACTTTCCTAACAGCTATCCATATAATTGATGTGTTACTGATTTCCTCATGACTCCTTATCAAATAATTAATTTTTAACCTCATACTTTCTAAAAAAGAAGCTCTGCGACCTCGCTGGGTGGCTCAGTTGATTGGAGCGTCATCCGTCCACCAAAAGGTTGCGGTTTCAATTCCCATCAGCGAACTTCGGTTGCAGGTTCGATCCCCAGTCAAGGTGTGTACAGGAGGCAGCGGGTGAATGATTCTCTCTCACACAGATAACTCTCTCTCTCTTTCTCTCTCTCTCCCCCCACCCTCCCTTCCACTCTCTCTGAAATCAATAAACGTATCCTCGGGTGAGGATTAAAACAAAAAGAAGTTCCAATGTTTGGGCAATACTAACAACATTACTGAGTAACAACTATATGTCATGTACTCTACTAGGTCCTTTTAATAGTTCGCCTTTAACCCCAAGACGACAGTGACTGTATCTGATGACCACTTGTTTACCCAGGGCACATAGGAGCACTCAATCAATATCTGTGGAAGGAATGCATGAGTGACCAAATGAGCAAATAATCATACGAATGGACAACTCTCCAAGGTGGGCATTCTTATCCTACTTTTACCCGTGACAAAGGTAAATGACTTCCCCAGAGCTCCTTGGCTATGAGCCCACGGAACTGGGATTCAAAACCAGATCTGGCAGGCTTCCCAAGCTGGCTCCCCGTCCAGACACAAAGCCAGCCTCTCGAGCGAAGCCCTTTACGCACCTTTTCTGGGCCTCCTGTTTGCTGCAGCACGTTTCACAATAATATTTCTGTTCACTACACAGTGTTTCTGTGTTGCTGAAGTCTCTGCAGAGAAAAATATTTACAGCTTAAAAAGAAGTCCAAACTGTGCTTGATGTACTGAGTTTTAAACGCTCTATCACCTGTAGGGTAATCTTTAATTGAGCGTAGGTAGAGGAGTGATGAGAAAAGATCCTTCTTACAAGTATGATGCCATTAGAGCAAGTCTACTGGGTTGGACTGTGATTCCACCAGGAGATGTTCAACTATAGCTTTATTTAATGGGACACAGACAGATGTTTCCAACTGACTCGGAAAAAACTCAGTGTTTAACAAAGAACACCTGTAAATTGGAGATACAAATTATAATAGAAAAATACTAACTATATTAAATGCCCACCGCAAAGCTGAGTCCAAAAACGTCAATCCCATAAAATTACTGGGACTATTGTACAGGAATGATAAATGGCACATCTCAGGTCTGTATTTCCTAAGAGCTTAAAAGTGAAGATAAGGACATGGAAACCATATACAACTGTCCTTATATGGAACCAAGGAAGTCCCAATGATCAGCATGTGCCGGCTTCCTCCCAGCCCTGCTCCCCGTCGCCCCACACCCTGGATGACATGAACGCTGGCCTCCCTCCTTTTGAGAACAAATGCCACTGTGATGTTATGTCTGCATGTGACTTATAGCCTACTGATAGGTTCATTTTTTAAATGTCATGGCTTTTCATTCTTTCTGGTCCCTGAGATTCTATTTAACATTCCTGTGGTACTACTTCAAAGGCAGAGAGAACATCCAGAATATAATAACACCCCAGAGTCTTGAAAAGGTCCGTGACATTTCCTTACGCACGGGGAGTGTCCCAGAACCAGAACAGTCACATTTGACTAAACTGAAAATGTTAGCCGAGCCAGTGTGGCTCAATGGTTGAGTGTCGACCTATGAACCAGGAGGTCACAATTCAATTTTCAGTCAGGGCACATGCCCGGATTGCGGGCTCAATCCCCAGTAGGGGGTGTGCAGGAGGCAGCAGATTGATGATTCTCTCTCATCATTGATGATTTTCTCTCTCTCACTCCCTCTCCCATCCTGTCTGAAATCAGTAAAAATATATATTTTTTAAATCGAAAATGCTATTATTCACAAGTGAAAGACTCAACCACTTAAACAGAGCTTATCAAAAGAAAACATGGATTGTTTGTTCATTAAATTCCCAAATATTTACCAACAGTGCTTGGGACGAGGTGCCAGAGATTCGCAGAGTCCCTGCCTTCACACAACTCAGCCTACAGAGACGTGCACAGGTGAGTCACAGACATTTGGTGCTCAGTGTGGGTCCAACATAAATCACTTCACACCGCTGATTCCCCTAAGCCCTCCAACAGCTCCTCAGTGCACTTGTGAATAAGATCCAAACTCCTTGCTATGGGACAGGCCAGCTGTCTTCAGATCTGACAGCTCTTCTGACCTCATCTCCGGCCTTGCCCACGCCCTTCACTCTGCTCCAGCCACACAGGCCAACCTTCTCCTGTAGCTCACGTTCCACGCTCTCCCTGCCTCTTGGCACTTGCAGGTGCTCCTTTCCAGATGCTTCCATACTACTTCGCTCATTCGGAGCTCGGTGTAAATGTCACCTCTTGCCAGAAGACTTCCCTGTCCACTTGCTCCAGACCCACCCAGCCCAGCCCAGCCCTAGCCCGCTGCTGTCTGGTTTTCTTCGGAGCACTCACTGCTCTCTGAAACGATCCTCTCACTCATTTAGTACGTGTCTCTCCTCTCTGTGGGCACTGACCCCCTCTGCCTCATTGCTGTAGCCAAGCACGGAGAATAATGCTCACGGCCCTCAATAATGCAGCTGGCTGAACGAAAGCAGAGGAGTGTGCACAGAGTCCAGGGGAAGCACGGGAGGAGACATGAACTTGAACTGGAGTAATTCAGGACATTTCCCCGGGGGCGATGCCCGAGGCAGGCTGTCGGAGGGAAAAAGTGCTGGGGGGACAGGAGTCAAGCATTGCAGATGGAGGGAACGCTGACAGAGGCATGGAGGCACAGCGAGTACGCTGCTTAGAAGCTGGCGTGGACCCTGCAGCTCTGGGGCCCCACTAACCAGTCTCAGCAAAGAGAAGACATAATCAGACGGTGCTTTCTACAAATACCACTTCTGGCAGCACCACGGAGGAAGAACCGGAGGGGGTCGAAGGCCAGGAAACAATTTAGAAGGCAATTACACTCCATCCCGATTTCAAGTGCTTGGTGCATAATACAGTCTCACATTCAGCTGAATGAATACAGGCAACTCTTCAGAGAAGGAGCGGATGTGAAAGCAGTGCTTGGCCTGCACAGGCTTAGGGGGTGGATGAGGCGGGGGCTGGGAGAGGGAGAGGTGCAAATGGGTGGCAGTGGAGATGCACACCCTGGGTACATCCACCACAGACAAACCTCTGTATCCAGCTAAGAACAGAAAACCAAGGCAGGCAGAGCAATGGACAGGGGTTTCTGCTTACTGTATTTCTCGAAGGCAGTTTCCTGAAATATGTGTAGGCCCAGATAGCAGAAATACAGCAGAAGTTAGTACCTAATTTAAGGGCCCACTTTACAAATGACCACCAGCTGGCTGGGAGCTTGCTGCCATGAGGACAGGGTCATGCTTTTAGGGGGTCTGTGAGTTGAAAAGTGAGAAGTGAGGCTAGGCGAGGAAAGGGGGTGACCAGCAGGAAACCCTGAGGCAGACCAGGCCTGTCAGTTGCTATTGTATAACTGCTGGAACAAAAGCAGGCAACAAAGGTGAGGAAACTGCGCAATAACAAAGTCAGAGGGGAAGGAAAGAGCAGAGACCTTTTTCCAAGAGCAGATCAATTACTAAAGCAGAGATGAGGTTAGAGAAAAAGCACAAAACTCTTTGTATTTCTTTCAAAAGAGTCATAGTGGCAGTAAAACACTATTTAAAAATATACTTTGGGGACCCGCCAATGTGTCTCAGTGATTGAGCATCGACCTACAAACCAGGAGGTCACAGTTTGATTCCTGGTCAGGGCACATGCCTGGGTTGCAAGCTCGATTCCCAGCAGAGGGCCTGCAGGAGGCAGCCAATCAATGATTCTCTCTCATCATTGATGTCTCTCTCCCTCTCTCTCTGAAATCAATAAAAATATATTTAAATATATATACACACACTCACACACAATTTGGGAACAAATCTAATATAAAATGCACACCTTTATAAATAAAAAAACTATACAATCTTATGGAAATGTATACCAAAAAAACTTGAAAAAAAATGGAGAAAGACTATGTTCATGGATGGGAATGTTATATACTTATAAAGATGGCTATCATGTCCAAGGCAATGTCTACATTTGATACATTTTTTTTGATGAATCATTTCAATTTTTTTTAATTTTTTATTACAAAGGGTATTACATATGTGTCCATTTTTCCCCCCGCCCTAGACAGTCCCCTAGCCTCCCCTGTCCCCCAGTGTTTTATGTCCATTGGTTATGCTTATATGCATGCATACAAGTCCTTTGGTTGATCTCTTACCCCCCTACCTCCTGCCCACCCCCCCACCTCC
>NW_006286303.1:3412993-3444100 GCF_000327345.1 Myotis davidii | reverse complement strand
TTTTTGAGGAAACTCCATACTGTCTTCCATAGTGGCTGCACCAGTCTGCATTCCCACCAGCAGTGCACAAGTGTTCCTTTTTCTCCACATCCTCTCCAGCACTTGTCGTTTGTTGATTTGTTGATGATAGCCAGTCTGACAGGTGTGAGATGGTACCTCATTGTTGTTTTGATTTGCATCTCTCGGATGATTAGTGACTTTGAGCATGTTTTCATATGTCTCTTGGCTTTCTGAATGTCCTCTTTTGAAAGGTGTGTATTTAGGTCCTTTGCCCATTTTTTGATTGGATTGTTTATCCATTTTTTTTCATTAAAATCTTAACTACTTTCCCACTCAACACAATAGCTCAAAAATTGGTTTTTAAAAAATTCTAAAGCAATGCTTCCAGATAGTGCTCACGGTGTGGTGCACAGAGAAAATGATACTACACAGCAAGGAGCTGCGGGAACCTGATGCACTGCTCCTGTGGCTCTGCTCGGCCTCTAGGAGAGGAGGCATGACACACACCTGCGACCCAGTTACCATGGCACACCAACTGGGAAGCTTTGTTCTAGAACCGAGAGCAGTGGTTCTCCTGGCTGTTCCTTAGAATCACCTGGGGAACTTTAAAAACAATCTCAATCTCCCTATCAGCCCCCTCACCTGCCTCCCATCCATTACATCAGAATCTCTCCAGGGAGAACCCAGGCATTGTTCTTAAAGCAACCCAGGTGGCTCCAATGTACTGCTCTGCAAACATTCACAGGCGTTTGAATCTCTTGGCGATCTTGTCCAAATGCAGATTCTGATTCATTCATTCACTCTTGGGGGAGACCTGAGACGCTGTGGTTCTAATGGGATGCCAGGTGACAACAGTGGTGCAAGCCCACGAACCCCTGTTTGAGGAGCAAAGATCTAGAGCAGTGGTTCTTAAACTTTGGTGGTATCAGAATCACCAGGAAATTAATTAAAAATAGGGGCCCAGGCTCGCCGAAGTTGAATATGGCCTGGGCCTTGATTTGTACCAACCTGCCCAGGTGAATCTGACACAATAAAATTCAAAAACCACTGACTAGAATATTAAAAAAGATTAAAAATAGAAATCCATGAGGAAAAGTTATATGTCAGATATTAGAAAACACCATATAACAACAACCAAAACTGAAACTCAGGACCGTAAAACTGAGATAAGAGTGTGGCCAAGGAAGTGAGGTGGGATGTCTATGAACTTAGTACATGAAAGAAATTTCTCAAAATAAGTAGGAAAGGAATTTTAAAAACTAAGATTAATTTTTAAAATAGAGTGTTAGGAGTATTAAAAGGCTCCTTTCCTCCTGGCTGGTCTCCCTGGGAGAAGGGGAATTTAAATGAGAGGAAGACAGAGGAGGAGGAAGGTGGCCTCAGAACGGGGAGCACTCTGAGGACAACGGTAAGTTTCTGTGAAGGAGCCACAGGAGGGGCTAAGGCACAAAAGTAGAAAAGGCCGCGTGAGGTTAACTGAGATGAACTTCACGTATCTTGAGTTTTTGCCTGAGGCCATCCCTTAACTTTTCAAAAGGGAAAAAAAAAAACTTACTTGGTATCCTCCTAGGGTAAAGAGGGCTCACCTTGCCTAAGACACAGTAGAGATTTGAAGTATCAGAATTATAGCTCAGCGACAATATGGATCCTGGATCCTGAACTTAACTCCATTTTATACCATCATTTCTCTGGGACAAAAGTTCACTGAACACACATTGTAACATCACCAAAAACCATTCTGGAAGGAAGTGGCAAAAATATGACATTTAAATACCACAATTTTAGCTTGAATTTTTTTCCTTTTTTACTTTTTCATCATCAAATGAAAGATAAAAATATCACATCAGAAGAGAAATGGAGTCATGATGTTAAAAAAAAAAAAAACTTCAGAGTTCTAATTTTAAAAATAAGCCTTCAAGAATGCAAACCAAATTAAACCATGAAAAGGGCCAAAAATAGGTCAGAATCACTCCTCATCTTTTGTCTCAGATGGAAAAAGCTGGCCTTCCTCCTGCACGGCCCCCTCTCGGAGGTTGGGAATCTGCTGCCCATCGCAGAGCTCTGCGATGACAACGCCTGGCAGGTGTTGGGAGGTGAGGTCTTAGGCGTAGGTGAGGGCAGGTGCAGCTACGTCAGTCAAGGTCCAGTTTAAGGACATAAAATGAGGATGGGCAGGCACTTCAGGAATATCAGCCTGCACAGTCCCATCAAATGAGCATCTCAAGTTGGATGAGAGGTTTTCCCAGGCGATTTCGTACTCACCCTTCCCAGCTTTAACATTTCCGAATGCCTCTAGCCTGCCCTCCTCGGGTATGCATGGCCAATAAGTACATTTCTCCAGGAAAAAAAAAATGAATACACAAATCTGGGTTCCCAAAGGTTGAAATTTTAACTAACCATTGGCCCTTTACCTGGTTGGCCTCAAAGCTAAGGCCACTGCCGTCTTTTTGAACAGCCCAGATCATGCTAAGAAGGGGAACAGTCACCCTCCCCAACTCCCCTTCTCAAAGAAGGGGTATGGACAAATACTCTTTCTCCCAACCCCTCATCTGCGACTAATGTTAGCACAGCCTCAATTGTTTCTATATTCCCTGAGATCATAAAACCTTGGGAAATAAAAAATGGCTTATTTTCACAGGAAGATTAAGAACCCATGTCATAAATGGGACCATTCGGAAGAAAAAGGGGCCATCCTTCTCTTTGCAAAGAGGTAAATTTTTCCTAGACCCCAGGACCTAAGGCATTTGCTGACACGCCAAACCAACAGGAAGCGCTGAGGTACCCATCAGCAGTGTGTTGGGGGGGAGGGGGCGGTGTGTGCGGTGGCATCAGGCTCCTGGGAGATGGGAGAGCAATCCACCCCCAGCTCTCACAATACCTAACCCCCAGACGAATCAAGCTCTTCCACATAAGATGACTTTCTGACAGTTAACCGCCATAGCCGTCTCTTTAACCCGCGTCTCCAAGTCACCTGCACTCCTGAAAGAACAGGTCCGCCACCCCACTCCTACTGCCGCATGATGACACCTTAAAGCGCCTGAGGTGCAGTACCTGAGCAATGACCACACAGTCTACACTGGCTCCCTCACTCCCCAGACCTGTTTCATTTCCTTCAAAGCACCGATCACCATCTTTAGATCCCACCGCATGTAAGTGCTGCGACAGGCGTATCTGGTGCTCATTCCTCTCTTTCCAGTGTCCACACAAGGCCTGGCTCACTGTGAGCACTCACGACCTCTTGTTGGAAAGAGGAGAGTGAGGAGGGGAAAAGGAAGCCATGTCTTTACAGCAACTTGGAGCACAGCTCAAGCATGCAGTACCTATAGTGATCTTGCGCAGGTACTGTTCTCACATTCCGGGCTCCTCACCTCCACTCAACCCTAGTGAGGAGCCATTTTCCCCATGAATGATCTCCATACAATGCTGGGAGTTGGAGGAAAAGGCAATTTCCTCATTGGTTCTCAGCTCAAAAGTGCATGATTTTTTAAAATAACAGAATAGATTAGCTTAGAAAAATAAAGGAATGGCAGGCATCTATAGCAATTATTAACTTAATTGTGTAAGAGTGTGTGTGTGTGTGAGAGAGAGAGAGAGAGAGAGAGAGAGAAGAAAGAGAGAGAGAGAGAAAGAGAGAGAGAGAGAAGAAAGCCCTTTAATACATCTGTAATAAAGATTAAAAACTTAATGACTAACAGCTTCCATGTGATCCTCCCTCTTCTCCATAGGACTTTTCTCCAGACCACATACCCTTATTTTCAATCTCTCTTGGAAAAAAAGAAATAGGAAATGGTATTGTATGGGTTTAACAGAAAGGAAGATTATTTCCTAAAGAAATATGGGATATTTCCCCCACTTATTTACTAGCCTGATCAAAAGCTCAGACCACACTCAGAGTTCATGAGGTTACCTTAGGCAGTGGGTAATGGATGTATTCTGCTCCACATCGACAGAAAGATCAAGAAAATCTTCATCTTTGCTACTAACCTGAAGTAAAAAAAAAGAAGAAGAAAAAAGTCTTAGGCACAAAATACACAACAGACATAGTATCTTGAACACTTAAGTGGTAACCAAGAACCATAACTGCAGTAAAAGTAGTGTGTGGCTTTGCATATTCACTGGCAATCAGTAACCTTGGGAACCCAATCTACAGAAAATCCCAAATTTTCAATTTAATCATATCTCTATCCCAGCTTTGATTCAGAACTTTTTATTTTTTAATGTTTTTATTGAGAGAGGGAGAGAGATAGAAACATAGATGAGAGAGAAACATCAATTGGCTGCCTCCTACACACCCCTACTGGGGATGGAGCCCATAACCCAGGCACATGCCCTGACCGGGAATCAAACCAGCAACCTCTTGGTGTATAGGACGACGCTCAATCCACTGAGCCACCCGGCTGGCTAGAACTCTTAATAATGAAAACTCTACCAGATTTCTCTTCCTCTCCATTCATTTCCTCCACTGTTCCAAAGTAGGAAGTATCAGATAGGTAGCCATATAGCTCAGACTGGCAGAATGATAAAAACGAAAATGGAAAAAGGACGAGACACGTAGAAAACCTGCTACTTGAGGGTCAGCCCTTCGTTAAGGTGTGTGCACTTTCTGCCTATCCCTTGAAATCACCCCCTTCTTCCCAGGTCTGCTCATTCCAACCGCATGAGGGGCCAGGGAGCCTAAAGCGCGAGGGGCTGTAGAATCACACCAGCTCCAGGTGCAGCTGTCCTTTGATACAAGACGTGGCCATCATGTGCAGAGCCCTGCACTGTCTGTGGTAACAACTGGACCCGGAGCTGGCCTGGAGCCGAGACTCGCACCGGCCTGCCTGCCACTCCGGCCTGCTCTCAGGCAGGATGGCTCACTGGCCCAGGCTAGTTCTCAGCCCTCCACAGATCCAATTCCGGGCCTACTTATTGAAGCTCTCCAAGAAACTGTATATATTCCAGCAGTTCACCAGCTTTTTACCATCTTGGAGTGGGAGGGACCAATTATTCCTGCAACAACCTTGAGGTAATCAGTCAAGTGGCAACAAAATGAAAATAATACTCCTTTACGTGTGACCCAATACTCCACTGCTAGGAAATTACCTAGAGAATTATTCAGAGACGTGAATACATCTTTTATACTTGTGTAAGTCTACACAAGATGATGTATTGAGACAGACTGCCCAGCGCCATATCCTGTCTCTGCCCCTTATTAAAGTGGATGACTTATGGCCAGGTACTTAGCCTCCCTGTACCTCAGTTCCTCATTGGTAAAGTGGGGACAGTAAGAGTATCTATTTCATAAGGCTGTTTCTAAAGATGATATAAATAATACATGTTAAGTGCCTTAAGAGATAAACATTCAACAAATCATGAGGAGTAGAAAATGTTAAAAGGCCTAAAATGGTCAAGAAGTTGGAAACAGTTTACATACATTATGGGTATCACAGTAAATGAAAAAGTTGACTATCCAATTATGTGAATTAATTCCAATTTTGTATAAAAGGCCTATATATAGTGGTGGACAAAAGCAGGTTCATAATTTTGAATACACAAAACACAGGGTTAATTCTTGTATTATTATTTATTTATTATTGTATTATTTTCCATATGAACAAACGTAAACCTACTTTTTATTATTATTGTATATTTACATACACACACACATACACACACACACACGTCTCTATCATCCTAATTTAATTTTTTATGGCACTTATTACTGCCATGGTAGAATGCACGAAAGGCCCCAAATCCTTACCATTGCCTAAACTAGCCTTTTTGCCACATGACTTTACAGATCTCTTATCAAGGGGTATGTTCCCCAGCCCTTGATTCTGCATTCACCATGTGATATGCTTTGGCCAGTGGAATGTTAGAAGACGTGTTATAAGCAGGGGCTTGAATAAGCACTTGTGAAACTGCTCTCTTGCCCTTCTGTCATCACCATGAGGATTGGCCCACTGTTCCCAGGAAGATGGGACCCAGGGAGCAGAGCTTTTCTCACATTGGTGCCCAGCCAGGCCCAGCCTCAAGCCAAACCCCAGTTGGCCTGCAGACACACGAGTGAGCCAGATAAAATACAAACACACAAATTCGGCCAAGTCCATAGATGCATGAATTCTAATGCTAAATCATAATTGATTTAGGTCAGACTTTTAGGGTGGTTCACAACAAAGCAACAGATAACCAGTACAACTACAGCAGGTCCTTGAATAATGTGGTTTTGTTATGACATTGATGAGATGCCAGAGGAACTTAACTCTTATTTGTATCAATTAGCCAATGGTAAAATTGGTTTCATTATACACTAGAGGCCCAGTGCAGGGATTCGTGCACCGGTGGGGTCCCTCGGCCTGGCCTGCGGGAATCGGCTGAAACCAGCCTGGTGCACGGATTCATCCACGGCGTGTCCAGCCTGTCCTGCCCAGTCCCAGTAGGGGCCGTTCCGGGCCGGCCAGCCGGGGAGGGACCGTGGGAGGTTGGCCAGTCGGGAGGGCTCCAGAGCATGTCTGGCTGTCTCGCCCAGTCCCTATGGCCAGACCCCAGCAACATATTAGCCTTTTATTATATAGGATGTCCAACAACTGCAAAATATACATTCTTTTCGACTCAGCAAGGGTAACAGCCTCCCAGGGGTTTTCAGGCAATGTTAGGAGACATTTTTGTTGTCTCATCTTGGGGGATGCTACTGGCATCCAGCAGGTAGAAGCCAGAGATGCTGCTAAAAAACCAATAATGCACAGGGCAGCACCCACAACAAAGAATTATCTGATCTTAACTGTTAAGTTCCAAGGTTGAGAGAACCTGTTTTCAAGTACATTTAAGAAATTGGACCATGTGTTAGGATTTGAAATATGTCAAAATAAATTTAGAAAGATTGAAACCATACAGAAGATATTCCCTAACCACAATGGAATTAGATTCTAAATCAATAATATTCAAATATCTAGGAAAATCCCAAATGTTTAAAAATTAAAAAGCATATTGCTAAGTAATGTATGAAAGAAAAAAATCACAAGAGAAAATTAGAAAATATTTTGAACTAATGACAACACATATCAAAAGTTGTGAGATGTAGCTAAAGCAGTGCTTAAAGGAAAATTTATAGCTTTAAAATGCATATATTAATAAACTGTAGCGCAGGGACTATCTTTTCTGTTGGTCTAATTACTACAGCCCTAATACCTAAAATAATTTTCAGCATTTAGTAGGTACCCAATAAATATTTACTAAATGAATGAATAAATAACAAAAGAATGAACAAGTAAAAAGATATCTAAATTCCAAGAGATATCAAGTGACAGAATTATGAATAATTTTCTTTTTATAAATTCTGTTTTCTTTCTTTTTCTTTTAATCCTCACCTGAGGATATTGTTTTTTATTGATTTTAGATAGTAAAGGAGAGAGAGGGACACATCGATCTGTTGCCTCCTGTACACACTCCAACCAGGGATCAAATCCGCAACCTAGGTATGTGCCCTGTGTGGGAATCGAACCGGCAACCTTTTTGGTGTACAGCATGACATTCCACCAACTGAGCAATCTGGCCGGCTACATTCTGTTTTCTTAAAATAATCCAAAGGTATTATATTTTTTAATTAACAAAACTTTTTCTAGAACCAAATGGCCCTTCTCAGGGGGTGAGGGGGAGGGGAGGGGAGAAAGAGGTGTATAGCTAACTGAAATCATACATAATTTAGATAGCTAGGATCAGGTTTTACTAAAACTGTTACAGCTGGAAGGGAGCAAAAACAAAGAAACGTTTTCTCCTGTTAGGCAGAAATCTTTTTCTCTACTCATTTTAGGAGATGGGGGGTGGGGGTGGGGTAAAAATTTAATTAACTAACTGGGTAAAGTTACTGTAACTTTCTCAATTCCCAATGCGAACTGCTCCCAGGATTTAAGACTGTGAGAAAGCACTGCTCAGGTGGATCAACCCCACTGGGAATATCAAAACACGGCATAAACCCTCTCACTTGGGTTTCTCTCTCTCCCTGCCCAGATTGACAGTCAAAAGCAACGAGTGATCAGCAATCTTTTTTCCTTTCTCTCTTCCCAGAAAGCTGCCAGGAAAGAAAACCTTTTTCTTCCCACGCACAAGGATCTCATTCTGGTCTAAATGAAAATACAGCTTGTCTCCACGGAAACATAGATATCACTAAGACTCCAACGCTCTCAGCAAGTACAGGCTACATCTTATTCTCCTTTCTTCCCCCCGACTGGGTTCCTAAAAACTCTAGTTTAAGAAGGGTGGAAGAGACCCTACTTGCTCTTCTCCAAAGTAATAATTACAAATTAATAGAACAAATTAATTTATAGGGTAGACATATAAATCACAAGCTTTGCTAAGTTTCTGAGTCATAAAAATCATATTCAAATGTGCTTTTAAATCCAGAGACTCCTTTCCTGGGCTTATTAGAAAAGGTGATCAGGCAGGAGCCCCATGCTGTTCAGCCAGAACCTGAAAATGCACTGGCCTTGAGCAGTGCCAATACGGTGGACTTGGGACAAGTGGCAAGACAACCCACCTGGACCCCAGGGACTCAATCACACCTGGCCACACCACCCACCCCACTCCTCTTCTGTGAAGAGCTCAGAAGCTCTACTGGATCAACTTCTTTTAAAAAAAAACAGGGACAGATCCAAAGACAGAGAAATTTTTTATTGATTTCAGAGAGATGAAGGGAAAGGGAGAGAGTGAGAGAGTAACATCAATGATAAGAAAGAATCACTGATTGGCTGCCTACTGCATGCCCCCTACTGGGGATCAAGCCCTGATAGAGAAGCAAATGGTGACCTCCTGGTTCTCAAGTCGATGATCAACCACTGAGTTACACCGACCCCGCTCCCGGATCAATTTTAACCCCTGCAAACAAAGCAAGAAGGAGCTGTACTATCGGTAGTTAATAAAGCGGTTCTGTAGACAACCTTTGGCTCCAGTAACAGACAGAAATGTGTCTTAAAGCCACTGAGAAGCACTGAAAACCACCAGTTAGCAGAGCACAGACTCCATGTTAATGGAAAGGAAGAAAATTAACAACAACAAAATTGAGCTCCAACGGGCCCTGCAAATCTTACGAACCAAGCAAAGAACCGCCAAGGCAGCGCCGAGGCTGCTCTGTAAACCCCACGCCTCAGTTCTGAAGAGCCTTGCTCCAGGTTACCCAGGGAAGTCGGCACTGAATTACCCCCCTTAAAACAAGTCTCTCCAGGTCTACTGCAGAATGAAACTGTTTGTCTCCATAAATCGGCAGTTGACATTTGTACAGCAATCACAAGCAACATTTACAAAGGGTGAGACCCAGAAAAAAAAAATGATTGTTTTCTGAAAGCATGAAGGCTCCCACAAAGAGTTTTCCACAATTGGAGGAACTAGCAGCCAGGCAGCTACAATGGCGAGCTTCCCCGGGGGCTAATTTGCTGCTCGGGATCTGGTGCAGTTTCTTCCCACTGCGAGATTTCACACATGTGGGGCCTGGCAATTCTGACTGAAGCGCCTTCTGCAGGCTGCCTGCCCTGCACAGAGGACCTTACTGGAAGGGGGCCTGCGTTTCTCATCCTGAGCAGGAAAGCTAAAACCCTACGTGTTCTTTCACTCCAAGTCCTCAACATTTTACAGGACACAAAAATAAAGCCTGCAGGTTATGTATTTCCTTAGAAAGTAGAGAGCTTTCTAACAATTAGAGCTTTCTAAAAATGGAATGCATCTCCTCAGGAGATTGAGTTCCCTGTCTCTGGACAGGGTCCAGTAGATGACCAACTGGCTAGGACGACACAGAAGGGACTGGGGCACAGGGCGAGAAAGGATTAGGTGACTCCTAGGATCCTGTTCAGTTAAAGGACCTAAGAAAATGGAGGTGATTATCCCAGAAAATCCAGGGGAAAAACACTCTTGCCTGAAATCATCTAGTACTCATTTCAGGGAGGAATCAATGTAAGAATCAATCTGATTGCCGCAGAAAGACATCCCCACATACTCTCATTCACTCCCACAAACCAACCGTAAGTGGCTGGAATCCCATTATCATAAACTCTACAAGGTCATCCAAAATCTACAGAGAAATCTTTGGGCTCAGGTTTCCCCTCTATGGCGACCCTGCAGAAATAACAGACTAGGTGATAGCTTTTTCAATACAAATATTTGAGATGCAATATTTGCATTTGCTGGGATCACAGACAACAAAGAAACTATAAATAAAACTGAGCCTCCCAGCTGAGCCTTCCTGAAAATCCAGACACTGGAAGCTGGATTCAGTCATGTGTTTATTTCAAAGATTTAAAAAAATAAAATAAAATAAAACCATTTCATTGATCCAAAAGCAGGCAAGAGAGAAAACAAAATATAAAATAGGTGTGTTATATAAAAAGAAAGAGTAGGATGGTAAAAACAGACTGCCATTTACTACGCATTTCAAACACCACCACAGATGTTTCCAGAATGTGGGAAATTCTACGGGACAAATAACCTGATTTCTTCAACGAATAAACCGGAAGGAAAAAAAGTGGGGGATGGGGTAACCTATAGATTAAGACAGAGACTAACCAAATGCAATGTGTAGACTATGTATGAATCCTGATTTGAATTAAGCAACTGCTAAAAATATATATATGAGATGAAAAAATTCCAGAGAAACTGAGTGAATAATGGTTTAAAGAAATTATTTTAAAAGTAATTGTACTTATGTTTAAAATAAAAAGATTTCTTTCCTTTTAGAGATACAGAACAAAGCACAGTCCTCGGGTTACGTCGGACTCGACATACGTCGTTTCGTGGTTACGTTGCCATCTCCCATCTATTTATAAAAAAAAAAAGTTCCATCATTTTGACGTATGTACATTTGTGCTTTATGTTTTTTATTATTGATTTACCACAAGTAAAGGTCAGGAATTGTTATCTTCCCTTTAAGTTTCTTTTACTGCATCACTTCATTACTGCTGTGTCTGTGCTCCATGTGAGTGACCTAGGTGCTTACGTAGGTAGGTTCCAACTTACAGCGAAAATCGTGTTACGTGGCACCGCAGGAACGGTCTCCGACGTAACCCGAGGACCTACTATAATGAAGGAACTACAAGTAAAATGATATGTTATCTAAAATTTGCTTAAAAATAGACTAATTTGATGATGAGGGAGAGTGCATGGAATAAGAGATGAACAAGATGGGCCAATGTGTTAACAATCACTGATCCCAAGTAATACACACATGGGATTTATTATACTATTCTAATGCTGTATTCATATGAATTTTACTGGAATGTAAAATACAAAGGAATGAAAGGAGAAAAGGGAAGAAAGACAGCTATCTAGATAGATAAGTATGTGTAGAAAATGTTTTGGCAGGGTGTATTCCAAAATGTCCCATTGTTATCTCTGGGCTAATGTGGGCATCTCTGAGTGGGAAGATTACTGGTAACCTTTAGTCTCTTTTTGCTTAGCTATGTCTTCTTATTTATTTTTTTTTACAATGAACAAATCAGAATGCTAATTCCAAAATTGTTTAAAAGGATAGAAGGGAGACTGTCTGAAAATGAAGAGCCTTCCATTTAAATCCACATTCTTGACTACTTTTGTGTAGAAAATGTTTTGGCAGGGGTTATAGCCCCTTTACAAAATCTGATGAAAGCTATTATCTCCTCAGAGAAAATGGACAATCCTACAGAATTTTTCATGTAATGTCAAGAAACTCGAAGATCCCTGAGGAACCCATAGAGTTCCTACGCTGTTAGCAATTATAATAACTAATAATATCTAACATTTTTTGCATACTTCCTATCTACCAAGCATGGTTCCAAGTGTTTTACAAATGTTAACTCATTTAATCCCCCAGCAACCCTATGAGATAGGCACTGTCATCATCCCCAATTTACAGATGAGGAGAGTGAGGTCAGAGAGGTGGAATAATTTGCACAGGGCCTCACAGCTACCGAGTGGCTGAGCCAACATTCCAACTTGGCCGCCTGGCTGCAGAGCCGGGTTCTACCTACCATATTTTGCAGCCACATACAGACGTAAATCAAGTATACCAAGCAAACATAACATCCTGAATCATATTCTGGAGATCACATCTTCAGATCCAACTAACACCATGTGCCTACATACCATGTGCCAGTCTCATCCAAGCACTAAGCTCACCCGGCCCTCACAACTGCAATGGAAGGGCATTGCAGTCTCCTGACTTCAAGCTCACCATACCACACAGCTGATTCCCTTAAAGTCAGAGAGATGGTCTAAGTCACACATGGCCTCCTTGGAACCAAAATCTTTTCAAGATTACTGGTGGAGGTCCGGTACAACAGTTCAATCCTTGGGCCCTAAAATTTGCCCAGGATGCAAAGCAATCCAGTTGCTAAGAAGTGCCCTAGTCACTCTACTTTAGCCAGTGGAGACAACTTAGATCAGCGGTTCTCAACCTGTGGGTCGCGACCCCTTTGGCGGTCGAACAACCCTTTCACAGGTCGCCTAAGACCATCCTGCATATCAGATATTTACATTACAATTCATAACAGTAGCAACATTACAGTTATGAAGTAGCAACGAAAATAATTTTATGGTTGGGTCACAACATGAGGAACTGTATTTAAAGGGCCAGGAGGTTGAGAACCACTGACTTAGATGGAGACATGCTTGCAAACCTTTGCACCTGAGGTTCATATACGTAGGTAGAAGTGTCTGCATGTACTGAAGACAAATGTTGACACTAAACCACATTGCACTCACACGCAACCTGGCCTCTACAAATACATACGAGCCTACAACATGCGAGCTCGACCAATGCTTACAGTTTCACAGTTCAAGCATCGAGTTTCATTGGTGAGCGTTCCCTGAAAAATCTCATGGACCCAGGTGAGTTCTGGTTTGTTGTTCTCTGCAGGTTCATTCATGTTGCCATTTTTTAATTTCCCATTTTGTTTCTCCTGTTTCTTCTCTTCCTGCAGGATGTCCGCAATAGTGTTTAGCAAATAGTTTAAAAATTCGTGAGCATCCTGCTGCATGTAGTTATCAAAGAGATCTGGAAAAGAAAAGGCCATTATTTCAGTCTCTGGTCCTTAAAAAGCCAACAAAAATGCTCAATTTTACAGGCGACACTTCAGTTTTTATATTGAAAGGGGGAACAAGTATGCAATATATTCATCTCTTTTGGCAACTTCAATAGGTAAATTTAAAAAGGATTTTTGGTCATGTTCATTTTTTACTGCCCACCAAGAATTGAATTTCATGTATTTCCTTAAAGTCGTCATGTAAATAAAAAGCTAGTAAAATTTCTTTACAAAAAAAAGTAGAAATTAATTGATGTTTCCTGATAAAATATCAATATTTAATATGATGTGACCCCCAATGATCAATTATTCATTCTGTAATTTATCCAGAGCAACCGGAGTCTCTTCCCAAAGATCACACTGAACCCTGCCTGGGCCAGCCTGGAAGCAGCTTCATTGAGCACATACAGGAGACGAAGGATGTGTGTGAGAATGAGTCTACCTGACAGTGTCCTGAAACCAACTGCTGGTCCCTGCCGTACGGACACACAATCTAGAGATGAGTGCAGCTGTGAGACTTCATTATCAATCATGCTCACAACGAGACGCAGGCGCGCTCTGCTGCCTTCTCAGATTACTTTTATTCTGGTGCATATAAGCTACAACACCTTTAAGAGGCAGCAATCAAATTAAATGAGACTTTATAAAACAAACATCTGATTAACTCTGCAAATCTGTTGGAGTAAGGCTGAAATCTAGGATAATCACAAGTTGCCATATCAAATATTTCTATAGTCATAAAAATTACCAATGCAAAACTTCTGGAATAACCTAGTCTCTACCACCACTTGCCCGCCCTGCCAAAATGACAGGAAAGGCAGAAAAAAAAATCAGGCGACAGCAGGACATTTTTATCATAGAAAGGTATCAATTTAATACCCTTTGTCTTAGGTAAATAAAAATGAGAGGTATTATTTTTAAATAGCAGAGGCCCTGATTAGGAAATATGCATTACTTTAATCACTTATAACAAGTCTATAAGATAGTACTATTTCATTCAATTATTGCATCAATCTATTTCTTCCAATCAGTGTCCTGCTTAGAAGGCTGTTTTGGGAAAATTTTCCTCTTACAATGATCGTACCTTCCAAATATGAAGCAAATAAAAAGACCATTCCAAAGTGAAATGGCAAATCTGAATTTTTAAAGCATATTTTTAATCTAGTTTTGTTTTATGTATACTGGGTAGGATATTTTCTTTAAAAAACTTTGAGTAATTGGCCATACTACTTCCCCCTGGGGGAAATGAAGGACTCATTCTGAGGATACATAGAGAACTGTCCATTCTCCTTATTTCAGACCTTGACACACACTCATCTGCACACTACTCACCATTCTCTTTTCTCAGCCTTGAAATGAACTTCTTTGGTGGGATCACGCCGACCTTCTTCTTCTGCGTGGCAATGCTGTGGAAAAGGTCTGCCAGGCACGTCAACAAGTTTTCCTTCTTTTTTTGCTGGGCCTTGTATGCCAGCACATTCTCACGGAACGGCCGGCAGAAGTACAAGGCCTGAAGCACAGAGTTACAGTAGCACGTGTTCCCGAACTGCCAAAGGACAACAGGTCTGGTTCAGATCACGGCCCGGGACACGCCACCTCTGGAAGGGGTCGGGAGAGGGAGAAGGCCCCCCTCCAGAAACCAACCAGCCTGGAGTCCCTGCATCAGAGTCCTGCTCACCATGTCAGAAAACGAGTAAACACCGGTGACCAGCTGACCAGCAGGGAATGAACACAGTCTGCATAGCCTAGTGCCTCTCTAGCCCATTACCATCTCTTAAAAGGTCAGAAGCTCTCTGCCTGGATAAAAAAAACCTCTAATGAGACCTTCTGGTGCTTAAAAAAACTCAACATAACACGGAGGCCCAGAAAGGCAGCTGGCTAAATAAGAGATACTACACCGCAGCACATCAAAACTCCTCTGACAGCAAAAAGAAAAACCCCAATCACAAAGAAACCCAGGAACTAGGAGCCACTTGCTCAGATGAAACAGCCTTAACTGAATGGGACTTATTTCAGTTTTTCTCTCTCAAGATGCTAGCAGCCTGCCCACTGGCTTTAGACCACATTTCCTCCCTTTCTCCAGGGCAACAGAAGCAAGGAGGTGCTTCCTTCAGTCATCCCACAGCCTCCTCCCTTGTAACTCCTAAATCACCCTCGCACTTGCTTCTGCCAAAATGGCGATACGATAGCCCTCAGCTCTTGGTCTCCTGCAGTCAGATCAGGGCCCCTGCAGGAGTATTTGGTGCCTCTCAAAACCCACAGACACTCAGATGATGATTAAAGAGGGAAAAAGTTGTCATCTCGCTGGCTTTGCTGACTGGAAAACCAACTCTATAAGAGCACAGCAAAGACGATCACTTTAGAATTTTCCTACACGTAAAATGAAAAGGGAAAAAACTAAGGAAATAACAAGATTAAAACCACTGATAGCAAAATGCTGTGTAAGACTGAAATAGAACATGAGCATCTTCTCAGGACTGGCTGTTGGCTTGCGTGCCGTTTACCCAGCAGCCAGACAGATGCTCACCATGCTTACCGTGACATTTCTACGTATGCTAAGATAGAACAGCTCCTATTTTTACATATTTTAATCTACTTGGACTCAATTATGTAATAGGAGGCAAACTTTTTTTTTTGTTAATCCTCACCAAAGGAAATTTTTTCCATTGCGTTTTAGAGAGAGTGGAAAGGAGTGGAGAGGGGGGATATGGGAAGGAGAGGGAGAGGGAGAGGGAGAAGGAGAGGGAGAGGGAGAGAGAGAATGAAATATCACCGTGGGAAAGACACACCAATCACCCCGACCGGGCCAGGGATGGAACCTACAAACCCAGGTAATGTGCCCTTAACCAGAATCAAACCTGCGACCCTCCAGTGCACAGGCCGATGCTCCAACCACTGAGTAACACCAGCCAGAGACAAACCTCTTTTTAAAGATAAGCTGGACTGCCCATGAATTACCTTTCAAAGTGAACATACAGCTATTAATGAATTTAGGTCTCACAATGCTCCCACAACCTAGGCCAGTGATGGCGAACCTTTTGAGCTCGGCGTGTCAGCATTTTGAAAAACCCTAACAACTCTGGTGCCGTGTCACATACAGAATTTTTTTGATATTTGCAACCATAGTAAAACAAAGATTTATATTTTTGATACTTATTTTATATATTTAAATGCCATTTAACAAAGAAAAATCAACCAAAAAAATGAGTTCGCGTGTCACTTCTGACACGCGTGTCAGAGGTTCGCCATCACTGACCGAGGCTGCCTTCTTTCTTCCCCATAGTCTGCACTTGTATTCTCCTTAGCCAGGGCAGAATTCCCACAACTTGGATATCTTCAGAGAGCATAAGCAGAGGCCTGTGCACAATGGCTAAACAATAAATTATATTAAAATGAGAAGTCAGCATTTCGTCAGCACAATGCCCTATATCCCCGTACTTCCACCTTCCATTCTTTTCTCTTTTACGCAATGTGTTGACTTTACCCAAATACCCTCCGTAACACTTGGTCTTGATCCAATGGACAACTCCTGGAGAAAAAGGAACTAACATTCACCAGGTGTCCACAATGTACTGCAGCCTCATGTCAAGGTCTTCAATGGGAGCTCTGACTGACCCTTCACTCTAAACCATTGATTTCCACTTTACAGATGGAGAAAGGAGGCTCAGAGAGGTCAAATGACTTGCCCAAGATCAGACAGCTAGCGAAAGGCATAGGCAGAGCTCAGACTTGGGCCTGTATTACTTTGAAGCCAATATCCATTCTATTATAATCGCAGGTAGCATTTCCTTACAGAGAATATTTCCAGCCTCCTCCGTGAAAATCACTGCCTATCCCACCTGAGTACTGACTGACCGTGCTCAGAGCAGTTGCTCCAGAAAATCGGGTGCTTGTGAATTAACACCTGGTGTCACTTACAGCTCCACCTCAGAAGGAAGCTCACGAGGGTGGTGGGTGATACTGCCTCACTACTTGGTCATAATCAGCTTTTCAAGGAAGCAGAGCCTGGCAAGTCGGGCCATAAACAAGGGCGCAGTGCTGAGCACAGATGAAACGAAGCCAAGGAATTCTGAGATAAACTGGTCCCCCACCGCCCGCCTGTGCTTCAGTTACCACCACCAAGTTATATTGTTAAACACTTACTGGTGATGAGTTGGAAACACTTTTAAAACTCCGATTGTGCCCTGACCGGTTTGGCTCAGTGGATAGAGCGTCGGCCTGCAGACTGAAGGGTCTCAGGTTCGATTCCGTTCGAGGGCATGTACCTTGGTTGCAGGCACATCCCCAGTGGGGAGTGTGCAGGAGGCAGCTGATCGATGTTTCTCTCTCATCGATGTTTCTCACTCTCTATTCCTCTCCCTTCCTCTCTGTAAGAAATCAATAAAAATATTAAAAAAAAAAAAACCTCCGAACTCCGATTGTACTGATGTATCTGAAACAGACTGCCTGAGGAGTCTATACATCCAGAGGACAAAGAGAGAGCATATGAAAGCAGATTTCGCCACAGAAGTTAATAAAATCTCCTCGCAAAGGTATGTGTACAGTGGAAATCCTTTAAAAGAGCGGTCGCCAACCGGTGGTCCACGGACCACTGGTGGTCCATGAGGTCCAAAAGGTTGGCGACCGCTGCTTTAAAATATGGGTGGGGTAAAATGAGAACCTGACACAATAATGCAGTAGTTAAACCAGTGGTTCTCAACCTTCCTAATGCCGCGACCCTTTAATACAGTTCCTCATGTTGTGGTGACCCCCCAACCATAAAATTATTTTTGTTGCTACTTCATAACTGTAATTTTGCTACTGTAAACAATATGTAATTATGTATGTGTTTTCCGATGGTCCTAGGTGAGTGACCCCTGTGAAAGGGTTGTTGGACCCCTACAGGGGTCGAGACCCACAGGTTGAGAACCACTGAGTAAAACCCTTCTTTCTGAGGTAACTCACATTTTCAAAATCTGGACTAAATTTCCCCCTCCCCAACATTTGCCACTTCTGGTAACTAAAGAGCATGAACAATTATCTAAAAATGTTTTATGAAAATGGCAGTGGAGCCCTAGCTAGTATGCTCAGTGGTTAGAGCGTCCGCCCTCAGACCAAAGGGTCTCGGGTTCAATTCCTGGTCAAGGGCAACCAACATACCTTGGTTGCAGATTCAATCCCTGGCCCCAATTGGGCATGAGCAGGAGGCAACTAATCTATGTGTCAATCCATGTGTCTCTCACATGGATGCTTTTCGCACTCGTGCGCGCGCACTCTCTCTCTCTCTCCCCCTCCCTCCGCCCTCCTTTTCACTCTCTAAAAAAAATATCCACACTCCTGGGGTGAGGATTTAAAAAAAAGAATCAGAGAAAGACAAGTATCACATGATCACACTCATATGTGGAATCTAAGTAACAAAATAAACTGATGAACAAAGCAGATCCAGAGAGTTCCAGAGACATGGACGCACAGAACAGAGTGCAGAATCTCAGAGGGAATTCAGGAGAGGGTGGGTGGGTGAGAGACAATCAACCAAAGGCCTTGTTTGCATATATGTATAACCCATGGACACAGACAATAGGGTGCTGAAGGCCTGGGGCGAGGGGCTGGGTTGTTTTCATTTAAAATCATTCTTTTCCCAAAAACTATACTTCAGTATAAAACAGGTATTTAAGAAGTCATTAGTATGTACACAGGTGGCTGTAAAAAATTACCCACAACTCATATTCTATTCCAAAGGTGAAAAGATTCAATGGGGGGAAAAGGGGACATATGTAATACTTTCAATAATAAAGAATTATTTTTAAAAACGAAAATGGCAGTGAAATTGCTTCAAGTATTTTAAAATATTTGATAAATAGTTTCAACAATGAAGATAAATTAAACGATGAAATGATAATACATTTTTAAATACTTACATTGACCAATCCGAAGTAGTGCTCATTGACGGGAAACTGCTCTGGGCCGATGTCTTTTTCCAGAGCAGAGGCATTGGTGCCCTGCAAGAGAAAACACCGAGAGCTCTGCTGCGTGTAAAAGAGACAAGACAGTAAAACGATGCTTGAGAGGCCACTTGAGACAAGCATCTCCCTGGCTGCCCTGGTGTTCGACGTTCATGCGGAAAGAAAAGGGGTCAGAAGCAAAGCAGCCGTAAATCCTCTCTTCGTCCACCTTAATCGTCCCTCAGATCTGTCCTTCCTGACTTCAACTGTCTTCTACTGAGAAAGGAGGCTCGAGACAAGCACATGAGCAAGCTGTCACCAGGAGCTTCTGAACAGCCCGGCTGGCGTGGCCCAGTGGTTGAGCGCCAACCCACGAAGCAGGAGAACACGGTTCAATTCCCGGTTAAGCACATGTCGGGGTTGTGGGCTTGACCCCCAGTGGAGGGCGTGCAGGAGACAGCCGAATGATGATTCTCTCTCATCATTGATATTTCTAGCTCTTCCCCTTGCTTCCTCTGAAATCAATAGACATTTTTTTAAAGGGCTGCTGAAGAGAACCTTCTAAGCTCAGATAGCGTCAGCCACTTTAATAATCTTTAGTGGTTAGAATCATGCCGTTGCTTTCAAAGTCAATGTCTTCATTCTGATAGATGGGTCACACACCTACAGATCGGGCACCATTCCAGGCTCTCCCAATGGAACAGTGGACAAAGTGGACTTGGGTGCCTGCTCTCATGGAGCTCATATTTCAGTGGATGAAGACAGAAAAAGCCAATACACTGGACAGAGGTGGTAAGTGCAGTGGAGAAAAACAAAGTAGGAAACGAGGGTAGGGGGCCAGGGAGGATGGGGTGAAGGGAGGCATAGTGGAGTGGGCGGTAGAAGGTGGACAGTTGCAGCTTTAAGTAGGGTGGTCAGGGAAGGCCTGACTGAGAAAGTGAAATGTCCAAGGAATATTGTGGATAAAGGAGGAGTACGATTTAAAAACTAACAATTCCCAAATGCATCAAATTGGTAAGCCACATGAACCCAACCAACTCTCCAACACAATGATAGTAACAGTTCCTGGAGCTCCTACCATGTGCCAGGGATTGCGCTGTTTATTCTCACAACAATCCTATAGGTACGACTATAATCCGCAATTAACAGATAGACCAGATAGCTCAGAAGGGTTAAAAACCTATCTGAGGACCACAGTGGCAGAGCTGAGACTTGAACCGGGAGTCAGACTTAAGAGCCCAAGAGCTTAACCATATGCTATGCAGTGCAATCCTATTGATAAACACCACCATTTACTGAACCCCACTAAGCGGCAGGGGGCACATATAAGAACATGTAATAAATAACTACAAAATGCAATAGGTATTTAATTTTAAGGCATACCTTTAACATTTATGTAAAACACTGTGTAATATGAAAACACGAGAATGCTCGTGATCCGCCCGCAATGTGTTAATACTCTCCCATGGGAGGGGGGCGGGGAGAAGGAAGGTGATGACGCACACTAAGGACAGTGACCAGGGACGGGGTTTAAGAGAAAAATCATGTCAAAACGTCTGCCCTTCTGGTGCCTGTGCTTACCAGCACTGTACAAACTCCTTCCTTCTCCTCTTCTTGGTTCACCCCCATTCACAGGCGTACCTCTGCACCCCCTTTCCTGCCAGCATCCTGGGTGGTCCCAATACCATGTGGAGGAGTCTCCCCACACCCTGCTCTCTCAGCCACTGGATGTCCTCTCCCCTGCTCTCTTCCACTCCACTCCACTTCAGCTCCCACTCCCAGACTGCCTGGATCTAGAGACCCCTAAAACCCACCAGCTCAGCTCCGCCTGCTGACTTCCTAAAGCCCTCCCCTCCCAGCTACACACGTTGCACCAGAACCTCTTACTCCTCCACGTTCTCACTCAGCTTAGGGTCCATGATCATGGTTTCAATTGCTCTTATAAACAGCCTTTACCTGAGCTTTGGCCACACCACCTGGCAAAAAAACCCACAAACAGTAAAAACCAAATTATCCACCTTGTCTAATGTACACCCAGGCGATGTACGATGCTAGGGGCAAAGTCACACAGCCCAGCTCACTGCATTCACTAGGACTCACCAAGGTCACGTGGCCCTCTACACGCCCCACATTCCAGCGACGTGTCTCTAGTGCAGTCTCCACTCCACAATGACAGTTTCCAATGGGCCTCAAGCCCCTGAGAACGCCAACATCCCCTCTGCCCTTCTCACTGGCCTCCCACTCAACAGAAAAAATTTTTTTTTAAACCAGCAGAGAACTCCCTTAATTTTGCCCTCCCAAACCTTCACACCTGTGTGCCTCCCCCGTTAATGATAGAGATCTCTCTTCTGTCCGAGACCAATCTCTTCTCTACTATTAAATCCTTCCTATCAGAATTGGACATACTTAAGTGTCTCTCCTATTAAAAATCCATACCTAGCACTCTCCCTCCCTGGAACACACCTGGACCTTTCCCTTCCCCCTCCATCTCCACCCCAACCCCAGGCAGGTTACCATTAGTTTGCACTCCCAAGCTCCAAGGGCCCTAAAAAATATAATAATAATAAAAAAATCCATACCTACTCTTCCACACATCTCCTCAGGTCCCACCCTCTTCCTCACCTCTCCTTCATAGCTAAGCTTCTTTCAACAACTATCTGTTCTGAAATATTGACAACTGAATCAGATGATTTCTAAGGTTTCAAATGATCCAATGATGAAGCAGGAAGGTCAGGGATGGAGGTAAAACTGTGTTGTTGAAGCTGAGTGGTAAGTAGGTGGGACTCAATATACTGTTCTGTTTATACTTTTACATATATGTGTATAGACCCGAGGTTGGCAAACTGCAGCTCGCGAGCCACATGCAGCTCTTTGGCTCCTTGAGTGTGGCTCTTCCTAAGCCTTAGGAGTACCCTAATTAAGTTAATAACAATGTACCTACCTATATAGTTTAAGTTAAAAAATTTGGCTCTCAAAAGAAATTTCAATCGTAGTACTGTTGATATTTGGCTCTGTGGACTAATGAGTTTGCCGGCCACTGGTATAGGCAGAATAATGGCCTCCCAAAGATGTCCATGTCCTAATCCCCAGAACTTGTGCAGATATGACCCTACACAGCAAAGGGAAATTTAGGGTGTAGATGGACTTCATTTGCTAATCAACTGACGTTGAAATAGGGGAGAAGTCCTGGTCATCAATGTCCTCACAAGCATCCTTAAAAGTGGGGGGACAGTAACAGAACAATAGATCAGAGTGGTGCAATGTGTGAAGGGCTCACTTCACCTTTGCTAATTTGAAGCTGGAGGAAGGGGGCCAGGAGCCTGCAGAAGCTCCACGGCAAGCAGGCAGTCCCAAGAACACGACCCTGCACCTCCTTCATGTCGCCAGGGAGACCCACTCAGATTTCTGACCTCCAGAACTGCGGGATAATAAATGTATACTGTCTAAGGGCTGAAGTTAATGGCTATTTGTTACAGCAGCAATAGGAAACTAATACTATATATTTGAAGTTGTCCATACTATCCTTTAAGACTTGTCTCTACCTCCTCACCTCCACATCTCCCTTCAAAACAGCCCCTTCTGGATTCTACCCCGACTCCACGCCTGATGAGCTCCAAGCAGTGTCGCTCCAGGGGGTGCCTTTAGCTGCTGGCTTTCTCCAAGCTGGTCCAAGGCCCTCCTCCCTCTCCCCAAGCCTCTCTGTGGGTCTAGGCATTAACCATCTCCATAGCTTCACTCAGCAGCCAAGTGCCAACCATTTCCAACTCCGTACCTCCATCCCAGAAACCTCCCTTCTAAGCTCATTCAGACTGGATGCATACTGGCATTTCCACTTGCTTGTCTCACAAGCAGTCAAAATCAATCTACCCAAAACTAGAGCTTGCACTTTTCCTTCCCCCCAATTCCAATCTTTTCTCGGTGTTTCTCCACTTAGTAAATGACAATGCCACCCTCCTCCTGGCTAGAAACCTTGGGGTCGTGCCCGACATCCCCCTCTGCACTCTGCACCCATCCATCACACTGTCTTATTGACTCACTCTCCTTAAATCTCCCAAGTCCACTCACTTCTTTTCACTCTCCAGCCACCAGCGAGGCCAGGCTACCAGCATCTCTCCTCTGAATTATAATAGCTTCCTAAGTGGCCTCCAACATCCACTTTACTCACCTCTAACCTCGCTGTCAACACAGCAGCAAAAGTGCTTTTTAAATACAAATCTGCCTTTCAATCCTCCAGTGACTTTCACCACGTCTCCTGCGTCTCTCTCGCTGGCCAGTCACTGCCTCCTACACTGGGCCTGTCACAATGGCCTTCGTTCTGTCCCTCAAACATCTCAAGTTCCCTCCCACCCATCACCTGAGGCTCTTTCCTGCTTCCTCAGTTGCCTGTACCTATCATCCTCTGAGAATTCTTCCCTGATCAATCCTAGATTAGGGTCACCTGTGACAGACTGACTCATGGCCCCTCAAAAACATCCACACCCTAACCCCTGGAACCTGTGACTATGTTACCTTTCATGGCAAAGGGGACTTTGCAGGTATGATCAATGTAAGGATCTAGAGATGGGGAGAATGTCCTGGATTATGTGGGTGGGCCCAGTGTTATCACAAGGTCCTTTTGAGAGGCAGGCAAGAGTATCAGTCAGTGGGGAGATGGGACATCTAAGGCAGACCTGGAGAGATCTGAAAATATTACACTGCTGGACCTGAAGATGGAGTGCGGGGCCATGAGCCAAGGAATGAAGGCAGCCTCTAGAAACTGGAAAAGACAAAGAAACACATTCTCTCCTGGAGCCTGGGGAAGGTGTGCAACCCTGCTGACCTCCAGAGCTAAGAAAACTAATATGTTTTATTTTAAGCTACAAGTTTGTGGTAATTTTTTACAGCAGCAATAGGAAACTAATACACGTGTGTACCACCACCCCCCAACACACACACACCCTATCTATTCCCCACTCGTAGCATCTTGCATATCTTCCTTATAGTATTTATTCCAACTGTTATTTATATAACTAGAGGCCCGATGCATGAAATTCGTGCAAGAGTAGGCCTTCCATCCCCCGGCTGCTGGCACCCGGACTTCCCTCTGGCACCCGGGCTTCCCTCGCAGCCCCAGCTTCGTCCTGAAGGTCGTATGGAAGGACATCCTGTCTAGTTAGCATATTATGCTTTTATTATTATAGATTATTTTTAAATATGTTTTTATTGATTTCAGAGAGGAAGGGAGAGAGAGAGAGAGAAATATCAATGATGAGAGAGAAACATTAATCAGCTGCCCTCCTGCACATCCCACACTGGGAATCAAGCCCACAACCCAGGCATGTGCCCTGACTGGGAATCGAACCGTGACCTCTTGGTTTATAGCTCAACACTCAACCACTGAGCCACGCTAGCAGGGCAACCACCTTTTTCTTTTCTCAACCGTTTGCATTTTTCTACTATGAGGATACATCATTATTTTTGCCATGAAAATTTTAATAAAAAGTTAGCAAACTAATATCCTACAGACCAGTTATCTAAGGCCCACAGCGAACACCTCAGAGCTGGACTGGCCTCTTCTTCTCTCTCCCCAGTATGAATTTGCCTTTGATTTCGGTCACTTGCTCTCTTGTCCTTTGTTTCTTGGCTGAGGCCTGGCTGCTGATATCCAGCCTGCCTACTTGTTCGGGGTGGCAGAGAGAATCAAGCAAAACAGGGATGATGTAAATTGTAAATTGTAAGATGCATTATAAATCCAAGAGCCTGGCCTTCCACTGCTAGCACCCAGCACCATGACACAAAAGGCAAATGAGAGGCATTGAAAATAACTGTTACATGACCAGATGCTGAACAAAACACCGTCCATGGCAGTAAATCACAGGGTCTGCCGATCTAAGTAACAGAGTTCTTATTTCCATCAATAAAAAACCTGGTAACCTTTGAAAAACAATGCACCACACTTTATTAAAAATAGAATCGGGGCTGGGACAAGTTCCAGCAAGAAGACGGCAATGCTGGCTCTTCAAAGCACTTCTGAAAGCAATTCTGCGACTGCCTGGGGGTGCTAAAAATCACAAACAAACAACAACAACTCGGGAAGGATGAATCATAAATGCATGGGGTGGGTACAGAAAGGCATTTCTTCCTAAAGCAATGTTTTTACCCTCACCCGAGGATATGTTTTTGTTGATTTTAGAAAGGGAGAGAGAGAGAAAGAGACAGAGAAACATCAATGTGAGAAACATTGATCGGTTGCCTCCTGTACAGGCCCGAATGGGGATCGAACTTGAAACCTAGGTTATCAAACCCGCAACCTTTTGGTGTACAGACGACACTCCAACCAACTGAGCCACCTGGCAGGATAAAGCAATTCTAAAAGCAATGTATGAGAAAAAGATGTTAGAATGTCTTCCTTGGGAGTGAAAAAGTGAGACAGAGGGAGGATATGATCAGGACAATGGCACTGCAAGTCTAGTAAAACCAAGGACAACACTGTCATCATATGGGGAGCCCAAACCAAACCCAGAGGCCAGGAGGGGTCCTTGAAGATCATTTCACAGATGAAAAAAAAAAAATCTGTGGTTGAGCATGGACTAATGAACCAGGAGGTCACTGTTTAATTCCTGGTCAGAGCATATATCTGGGTTGCGGGCTCAATCCTCAGTGTAAGGATATGCAGGAGGCGGCTGATCAATGATTCTCCTTCATCATTGATGTTTCTCTCCCAGCCTTCTGGTAACAAAAGTTCACTCCTGCGGCCTTACAGAGAAAGTAAAGCAAAGATGAACTGATGCAGGCCACGAACTCAGGATGAGTCAGAAGCCACTGGCCTGAATTCAGGACAGTTACGGAGGAATTACGAACACTGGTTTCCCAGATGTAATTAGCAATAATAATAATAGATAATCCATAAACAGCATTTACTGTGTCCAGCCACTGCTCTAAGACTTGATGTGTGTTTTATTCATAGGATTCAGAATCATCCTATGAGGTGGATGCCATTCTTTTCCTCACTATAAAGATAATAAAACTGAGACACGAGGAGGGCACGTAACTCTAAGTTCACACAGCTCTCAGGCAGTAGGAGTGGGTTTGCACTCACACAGTGCCTCCAGCGTGTGTGCTCCCAACCACTCCACCACGGACTTCCAAGGAGGCGGGACCGGAGCCACAGAACTGCAGGATGGAAGAACTGATGAACTCAAAGGACTCACAACTTTACAGGTGACCCCCTACCACTGAGGCATGCCTCAAAACACTCTAGAATGGGGAACACACATGTCCTTTTCTGTACAATCTCCTCAGAATACTGCGACCTGGTGAAAGGAATCGTAAAACTGAGGTTGGATGTCAGGAGAAACACAAGGAAAAAACAGGAAAACGAATTTCTTTTTCAAAATAGTTTCAAGAACTACAGATCTTTGTCTAGCGAGCCAGATAGAAAAAGAGAATAACATACTGTTTAAAAAACCAGAAAGAGAAAACAGCATCAAGCAGACATGAGCTCTAAAAAGTAAATCATTTTATACCTAACTAGAGGCCCGGTGCACGAAATCGTGCATGGGTAGGATCCACAGGCCTGGCCGGTGATCAGGGCCGATCTATGGGGCAACTGGCAGGGTGATTGGGGACTCCTGCCTACACCCGCCTTGACCAGCCTGGCACTGCCCGCTCACCGGTCCTGCCCACTGCCACTGCCGCTGGCTGCCTTCCTCTGCGGGGCAATGGAGGTGAGGGGAGGGGGGAGGGGGGGCGCTCACACTGCCTTGGCTGGTCTGGGGCCCGCAGGCCACACCTGCACTGAGTGTCTGCCCCCTGGTGGTCAGTGCGCATCATAGCGACTGGTCATTCAGCCAGTCATTCTGCAGTTTCGTCGATTTGCATATTATTATATAGCAGGGGTCCTCAAACTTTTTAAACAGGGGGCCAGTTCGTCCTTCAGACCGTTGGAGGGCCGGACTATAGTTTAAAAAAAACTATGAACAAATTCCTATGCACACTGCACATATCTTATTTTGAAGTAAAAAAACAAAACAGGAACAAATACAATATTTGTATTTGCATGTGGCCCGCGGGCCATAGTTTGAGGACCCCTGTTATACAGGAATAACGAACATGCAATCTTGCTGCCCTAACTTCTGACATGTGTAAATTATGATAAAAAACAATGGGCAGAGAGAAAAGGAGCCTATCATCAGTATGCTGAACAAAATGTGTTAATATATTAACACAGCTCATCTCAGTGCTGGGATTATGGGGGGGGGGGGGTAGAGAACTGGCATGAATTATCTATCGGGGAAAAAATTACCACTGTTTTCATTTGTTTGTTTGGTTAGTTTGGTTTGTTGTCTGTGTGTGGTTTTTTTCAATCCTCATCTGAGAATGTTTTTTTACTGATTGCAGAAAGAGGAAGGGAGAGAGAGAGAGAGAGAGAAACATCAATCCATTGCTCCCCAGGGGGGGGGGGGTAGAGAACTGGCATGAATTATCTATCGGGGAAAAAATTACCACTGTTTTCATTTGTTTGTTTGGTTAGTTTGGTTTGTTGTCTGTGTGTGGTTTTTTTTAATCCTCATCTGAGAATGTTTTTTTACTGATTGCAGAAAGAGGAAGGGAGAGAGAGAGAGGGAGAGAAACATCAATCCATTGCTCCCCGTACCCACCCTAACCGGGGATCGAACCCACAACCTTTTGGTGTACAAGACAACACTCCAACTGAGCCACCTGGCCAGAGGACCATTGTGTTTTTATCCAAAGAAAGCTGTAAAATACCTATTGTGTCTCTAAAAGACAGAAATGCAGGTTGCAATTCTGAGCCTCTTGGCTCAGACCTAATGCGGCTGCCGGGAGCCGGTCCATCCTTGCTGTTTCAAGGGACTTGGCATATATGGCATACTGTTCTTAATATGTTTGCTTACCTTCTTGGCACTATGTGTTTTAACCAAGGTCACCTCTCTGAGAAAGGTTGTTTCCCCAGGTAGGGATTTTCCCCTGAAGTTAGGGAGGGAATAGAACCTCTTAACTAAGTGCCTACATAATCTTTACTTAGGATAATCTCCTTCAGTTACTTCCTTGTAGCTTAACAGAACAATAGAGTAGTGACTTTGGAATGGAGATAACAAACACCCTAACCTTTGGAATAGAATGGATAGTATTAAAATCTGCTGGTATAAATACAGATGTAACAGGAGAATAAAGACAGAACCTGGCTGGAGAACCTGGCTAGAACCTAGCTAGAGAACCTGGCTAGGTTGCTGATCAACTGAGTGCTGTCTCTGTGTCATTCCTTCTTCACTGACTCCGTCCACACCTTTGGAGACCCCTGGACCTGCTGGGGTTGGACCCCAGCATCTGGAGCCCAAACAGGGACCCCTTAGGTAAGCCCCCCACACACACACTCTGGATGGATAGGACTCCACCACAGGAAGAGGGTGGATAGTCTTCGCCTACTCCATCCACACCTTTGGGGACCCCTGGACCTGCTGGGACTGGACCCCAGCATGCAGCCAGTTCTCTGGCCCTTCACAGGGCTCCCCCTCCCCTCTCCTCCTCCTGCTCTGCCTCATCATCATTTGGCTTCAATGTCACTTCTTCAAAGCTATCTTCCCTGACCCTTCCCTCTCACAGAATCCTATGGGTAGCTTCATAGTACTTAATCATCATTTGTAACCCCATACTTATTTGTGATTATTCAACATCTGTCTTCCTGTTGGGCCATGGGTTGGCAGATGAGTCTATGGGACAAATCTGGCCCACCAACTGTTTCTGTAAATAAAGATTTATTGGAACACGGCCACTATCATTCATTTACTTATTGTAGCCACTTTCACAATACAATAGCAGAAGTGAGTGTTTACGGCTCACAAAGCCTAAAATATGTACCATCTAGCCATTTAGCAAAAGCTAGCCAACCCTACACTAGAGCAAAGCTTGGTGAGGGCAGGGATTCCCTCTGACTGGCTTGCCAGGGCCTAGCAGACGACCTGGCATGTGAAAGGCATTTAATAAGTCTGGTAATGAAGAAACCTGGGAAGTGGGAACGGTAGGTAGTATGTGCTCCTGGTTCAAGAGACCCCCACATCTATATGTTCATTTAATCTCGTGCACTAACCCAAGGTCGATTACACTTCCTATCCCCATTCTACTCATGAACTGGAGGGAGCCTGCCAAGGCTCATTCTGGCCATAAAGGCCGGGCCAGGTCTCCATGCTCGGCCATTCTGTTCCAGAGCCTGAGCTCCTGACCACGGCCAGGCAAGATGATCTTCTCATTCATATTTTTAGTAATTCCTCAGCTGCAGATGTAGCGACTGGGCAGAGAGCCAGCTGTTTCTCAGCATGTCCTCCTGGGCCGCCGGCAGGCACACGTTAGCCAACCACCAGGCGCGCCACCCTCGGAGTGGCTATGAATGTCCTCCTGCTTAGGCTGCAGACACGTCGCCCAGGCCCACTCTCCCTCCTGTAAATCACCAACAGGGACTCACTAGCCCCATCTCACAGGTGAGAGAAAGAAGGTTAACAGAGGTGAAGTAACTCGCCAAGGTCAAGTGTCAGTATGAAGCAGAGGTCAGTTGTGAGCCCGCAATCTTAATACCATTACACTACAACCCACTTCCAGCTTCCACCGAGCTCATCGCCTCCCCTTCCTTTTCGGGCTTCCACAGGAGCCAGGCATCCACAAGAAGGCGGTTAACGAGCCTTTCCATTCTGCGCCATGATAGCATGTCATTTCCATGCCATCTAGATAGTGGGTGGGGAGAAATAACTCTGCAAAGGACCTCGACATGACTTCATTAAATGATCATAACACAGAAGCAAAAACATCTGTTAATGAAGACAGATGACCCTGGGACACAGAGTGATCCCAAGTCACGAGGAAGGGACAGCACAGAGCAGCTGGACTGTGGCTTGTAAAACAACTCTCCGCGTGTCTAGAGGCAGTGTAACCCAGTTCCCATGCAAAGATCAAATTTCAACTCAAAAGCAGGACCAACGGCCCTGGGTCTATCTCTGTCTTGCAGCTAAAGGTGGAGGAGGGAAAAATAGTGACGGCCGCTCACCGCACTCGGTGAGCTACAACAAGAACCTCATTCCCAATCCCATGTTCTGCGAAGGCACCGTGAGACCGCCTTGATGACAGGTCTCGTAAGCACCTATGTTACCCTCCCCATCACTTCCCGGAGAAGCAGCATGGGTGGCATGGGATCCTGGCAAAGCCCCAAGTCAGAGGCCCACTCTGCCAAGCTGACTAATGGGGTATGCCGAGCATTCCCTCCTCAACCCTCTCTCTCCTCAACCCTCTCTCTCTAGGTCAAGCTCAAGGTCTTCATCGCAAAAAACCAGGACATCAGTGTCCACGCCTCACGGATGGGAGAACTGTCCGAAGGTGCTTATGGGACAGCCCTCCCCTTGGGAGCCAAGCCCTCTGCACCATCAGGGATCTTTTACTCCAATGTAATGAAAACATCCTGTCATGTACTGATTGCAAAATACAAAACATAAAATTCTGCGCTCTCTGCTCCCATCCCCAAGCGGGGTGGCAACGAGGGAAAAGAGATGGAGCAAGTTCTGCAGAGCAGTCTCACTCCGTTACCACTCCACCGTGAGCTACAGCTACGTTCGGAAACTGAAAACATGTATAATGAATGAGTAATTTTGTATCTGTTGAGATTAGTAATAAAAAATTGGGGCTTGTGTTTTATGTATTGTTGGGGTTTTTATTCCACTTCGCTCATAATGCTTTTTTATTGTAGTTTACAGAAATATCAGTATACAACAGATTGAAAATAAAAATAAAACGGGTCCTTCCCTACAGACTTGGAAAATAATTGCCAACAGCAAAGCAGTTAAATGAAATTGAGCTTGTTTCTTACACGTGTGAATAAGCTGTTCAAACTCACTCCTAGGAAGAGAAACACAAACTAAAAAATACACGAAGACACCATTTCCCCCTGCCTGGCAAAGACCAAAAGGGTCCTGGAGAGCTGGCTGCTTGGCAAGGCTGTGGGCAACAAGTCCCACATACGGCGGAGGGAGGGCAATGGGCACAGCCCACCAGTTACAAATGGAAAGCCATGTCTAGGAAGTCAGCTGACAGGCATCCCCCCACATCCATTAAATGAGGTATGGACAAAGTTGTTCCCTGCAGCCTTGTTTGTAAAAAACCAAGGACTGGAAAACCATGGTGCC
>NW_006286303.1:3400275-3412976 GCF_000327345.1 Myotis davidii | reverse complement strand
GGGGGGGGGGGGGGGGGGGGGAGGCTGCTGGTTAAGTGAATTCAATACATTAGAGCAACTGAATACTCTGAAGCTATAAAAAAAGAATGAGGAGGCTCTTCACATGCTAGCACAGACCCACCTCTAAGATACAGAAAGCAAGGGGCAGATATGGACAGATCAGAATATGCTGTAAGTGTTCTGTTTTCAAAAACTGGCCAGTGTGCTAAGTGGTTAGAGCGTCAGCCTGCACACCGAAGGGTCCTGGGTTCAATTCCTGGTTGAGGGCACGTACCTGAGTTGCAGGTTCAATCCCCAGCCCTGATAGGGGAGCATGCGGGAGGCAACCAATCAATGTGTCTCTCTCACATCGATGTTTCTTTCTCTCTCTCTCTTTCAAAAAAAAAAAAAAAAAACTAGGAGAGAAATATAAACAAATATGCTGGTACATGCATACGCCATTGAGTGGAAACAGAAGACACTGCAAATATTGACTGATGCCAGAGACAAGAATTGGATAGTGGGCATAGTTTCAACATACATCCTTTTACACAATTTTAAATTTCTACCATGTGAACTCATATGACATTTTCAAAAACTTTAAATTTTTATTCACAAAAATAAAACTGATTTGCAACAGCATGAATGGACCTAGAGGGCATTATGCTAATAAAATAAGTCAGTTGGAGAAAGATAAATATCATGAGTTCACTTATATGTGGAATCTAAAAAACAATATAAATGAACAAACAAAATTAAAACAGACTCATAGACAGAGAAAAGACTGATAGTTGCCAGAAAGGAGGAGGGGTTGGGGAACTGGGTGAAAAGGTGAAAGGATTAAGAAGTACAAATTACAGTTGCAAGATAGTCACATGGATGGTAAAATACAGCGTAAGAAATACAGTCAGTAATATGAATAACTATGTATGGAGCCAGGTAGATACTGAAAATATCGGGAGATCACTCTGTAAAATATAAGATTGTCTAACCACTATGCTGCACACCTGAAACTAATACAAAATAATATTGAATATAAACTGTAATTGAAAAAAAATAAAGATAGAAACTGAGCTTAGCTACTTTGTGTATTTCTCAGTAGAAATACCTAACTGTATATACCAAATTTTAAAAAGGGTGTGTTATTCGCTTATTAGATGACTAAAAATCTGTTCTTAATATATATTTTATTGATTTTTTTACAGAGAGGAAGGGAGAGGGATAGACAAGTAGAATCATCGATGAGAAACACTGATCAGCTGCCTCCTGCACACCCCCTACCGGGGATGTGCCTGCAACCAAGGTACATGCCCTTGACTAGAATCGAACCTGGGACCCTTTAGTCCGCAGGCCGACACTCTATCCACTGAGCCAAACCAGTCAGGGCTAAAAATCTTTTACTATATGATGTGCCCTCATTAAAAGGAAAAGGAAAAACATTGTATCCTGAGTGAATACAAAAGCTTTGCCACACACCACCAGCGCCGTGCCTTCCCCAGCGCCGTGCCTCCCACCAGAGCCGTGTCTTCCGAGACCTCTCAGTTGGAAATCACAGCTTCTTCCTCCTTCTGTCCACTCCAGCACTTTCCCTCCCTGGTCTGGTCTTTGATTGGAAGCTAGATTACAAGGTGCCGGCCTGCTCATCTTCTCAGCACTGCTCACCAGAGGAACAGTTCTTACCGCCTACAGACCCAGAGAGGCCTACGTCAACTGCCCAGGGTCCCAAACGCCACAAAGTATCAGGGTCAGGATGGAACTGGGTCCCCAGTTCAGGGTTCTTTCCAATGACATCATTCAGACTCCTTTGCTGGTGGTAAAAGGAGGAGCTCTAGAATAAAACAGTAATAAAATGGCTGGGCACTGGGCTAAGCACTAGACATAAATGATTCCATTTAAGTCTTGCAACCCCTCAGGGAGGTAAGTTCTCTCATCACCTACAGGCTATGGATGAGAAACGGAGTCTCTGAGAGGGTAAACCATAGCAATTAGTACCAAATCGTTATTTTGAGCACCCACCCCCTCTCACTTAGGAAGTGCCTCACTTGGGGAATAAATAGGAGCGTCTCCCTACTATCCTATCCTGACCTGCTCCAGTGCAGAGCTGACCAGGAGAGAGCTGTGGGCCTCTCTAACCCCGGTCACTTCGTACCACAGAAACAGGGAGACGAAACCCCATTTCCCCAGCACCACAGTCAGACCACTCCATCTGGTGCCTTTGCCTCTGCTCCTGCCCAACGCCCACTGAATGTGGACAGCAGGCTAAGATAAAAGCAGAATTCCACTGGCTCCTACGATACCAACAGCTCTGTGCTTTGGAAAATATCAATTCACGGGCAGAATGAGAATAACTGAAAAGTAACACGCGGGAGGGCATCACCGCTCACAGAATGCTTCTGTCGGCAGGACCTCCTCAGATTCTCCACGAAGAGCTGTGAGGAAGGTATCTCATCCTCGGCCTTCCTATTGTAAAGAGATGAGGGGACACACGCGAGATTTACCAGCCCTGAGGTCCCAAACCCCCAACTCCTCCTCTCTAGAGCGGGAGGAAGAAGGACGTTGTTTTCCCCTCATTACCTGGGGCTGTGCTGCTGTGTGTGTATTCCCCACACCAGGACCATCTGGTCACCAGAGAGGTGGCTAGAAATGCCAAGTCCCACTGCAGACCTACGGAATCGAATCTGCATTTTAACAAGATCCCAGGCGATTCCTGGGCCCTGCTTTCCTGAAATTTCGGCAATTCTTCCCTTCTACGAGCTACCCTCTTCCATCATTATCCAAGAATTATTTACTGAGCATCCACCACACATGTGCCAGGCACTATGCTGAATGCTGGAAATCGACAGCGAATAAGATCGATCCAGCCCCTGCCTGTGGAGTTAGCTGCCAGTCTAGCACAGGTTTCTCAACCTTGCCTGCTCATCAGAATAAACTGCGGCAATTTACAAAGAAAGGGCAAGTGCCTGAAAAATCCACCCAGTCCGACCTACACCCACGTACACTCAGAAACTCTGGGAGTAGGGCCCTAGGAGCTTCATATCAAAAAAGCTGAGTGGCAACCACTCTGGGGAGCAGCCTGGCAATACCTAATAGAAATGCCGACGCACATCTGGGAACAGCACTTCCACTTCCAGGACCATGTCCTGGAGGAATGAAGGCACATGCGTAAGGAAGGCAGAAAAAGCAGCATTCACTGTGGCACTGTTTCCAGAGAGAATATTATGGAACCTACCCAACTGTCCCTAAATAAGGTGATTAATAAGTAATCCATCATCAAGTCAAAGAATATGGCTACCAAGCAGTGAGCATGAATATACTAGAACTATATGTGTCAAGATAATTTCAAATATAATTGTTGAGTGAAAAAGCTGCAAAAGATTGCATGTATTTACACAAAAACTCTGACATACTGCTTATGGACTCATAAATATGAACTATAAAGACATGCAGAGTAAACATACCAACTTCAGGAAAATAGTTAGTTCTGGAGGAAAGGAAAGAGACAGGGGTGGTTAGAGACTTTTTAAAAGATTTTATGTCTAAGAAAAATCTCAACCAAGTATGACTAATTTTAATATCTATTAAATCTGAAGGGTAGGTATTTGAATATAAATATATTAAAATACATTCGCTTTTTCCATACTCTTTGGGTGTTAAGACTTTACGGTTTTTTTATAAGTTTCTTTTAAAAGTTTCTCATGTGCCAAACCGGTGTGGCTCAGTGGATAGAGCGTCGGCCTGCGGACTGAAGGGTCCCAGGTTCGATTCCGGTCAAGGGCATATACCTTGGTTGCGGGTGCATCCTCAGTGGGGGGCGTGCAGGACGCAGCTGATGGATCTTTCTCTCTCATCAATGTTTCTAACTCTCTATCCCTCTCTCGTCCTCTCTGTAAAAAACCAATAAAACATATTGAAGGAAAAAAAAAAGAAAGAAAACCTTGCTTCTTAAAAAATAAATTAAAAAATAAAAGTTTTTCATGTGATGTGACACATAGCCAGGGTTGGGAATCCCTGTTCTAGGAGCAGAAAGTAGTAAAAATCTGGCTATGTAATATCAAGAAATACATCTACAGAATGGCAATGATCTATAGCTCTTGAAAGTTTACTACCTTAAAATTTTTACATAAATTTAAAAAAACTTTAACATGGCAGATAATTCCTATGCGCAATATGTTTTTCGGAGGCCAAGGTTATTACCAGGGAAAGCAATTATTTCTCAAAATGTGGCTGTCAGCTCACCTGTAAGAGAATGAGAAGGGAGTGGGGAGAAGGGATACTTACTTTGGAATGCACATTCCAGGACTTCTTCGTGGGTGCCAGGGACAGACACCCAGAGTCCGAATTTATTTTTTTAATATATTTTTATTGATTTCAGAGAGGAAGGGAGAGAGAGAGAGAGACAGATGGAAACATCAATGATGAGAATCATTGATTGGCTGCCTCCTGCACGCCCCTAACTGGGGATCGAGCCCACAACCCAGGCATGTGCCTTTGACTGGAATCAAACCCAGGACCCTTCAGTCCACAGGCCGACACTCTATCCACTGAGCCAAACCGGCTTGGCCAGAGTCTTAATTTTTAAGGAGAGAATGCATGTGGGCACAATTCCTTGGTACACCAAAAAAACCACTGAAGTATATTTTTAAAGCTACTGTCAGTCGTATTTTTAAAACCATACATGTCTGTGTTCAATGAGATGGCATTTGTCATTCTCTAAAAAATCAAAATAAAGTGCGGGGATTGTTTTCTAAATATTTGAGACAGTAATTCCACAAGTACCTCAATCAGATCCTGATAAGAGCTGGTTTCCAGCACAGTGTACCACCTCACTTGACGGACACACAATGTCCTGGAGGAAGAACATAATCCCACACTGCCTTCCTAACAGGACTTCAAAAGGCAACTGGGTGAACAGGAAAACTCCACAAGTCCAGCCTTCCTGTTGTTCTCCCTGGAAAAGGCCCTAGACATGATTTTCACCAACGCCAACTTCAATGAAGCAACACGTGAAAAGACGCGACTTGAACTGAGAGGCCTGGCCAGGGTAGTAATGTATCTGGAATTTACTCTCAAGGCTCATGGTATCTTCTAGTCCAGTCGTTCTCAACCTTCCCAATGCCGCGACCCTTTAATACAGTTCCTCATGTTGTGGTGACCCCCAATTTCATTGTTACAAATTGAACATAATTAAAGCATAGTGATTAATCACAAAAACAATATGTAATCATAAAAAAACAATATGTAATTATATATATGTTTTCTGATGGTCTTAGGCGACCCCTGTGAAAGGGTCGTTTGACCCCCAAAGGGGTCGCGACCCACAGGTTGAGAACCACTGTTCTAGTCGCTAGTCTTTTTGCTACAAGGACTCACCTGTTTCATCTTATCATCCCCCACCTGTATCTTCTGTTCTGTTCCTATCATCCTTGACTGTTTTGTTGTTGTTTTTTTGTCTTCCTGATCTTCCCCTTCATCACCCTTTTCCCTATTTTCACACAAAACCACCCCTGCAACCCTCACTTACAAACCCTGGAAAACTGCTCCAAAGCCTCTGGATTAAAAACAACCGCAGCGCCGTAAACACATAAAAGATGTTCAGCCTCACTTGTCAACAGGAAAGTACACATTTTAAATCACGAAGATACCATTTCACACCCATGAGACTGGCAAAAGCTCAAGTCTGACCACGCCGGGCGTGTCCGTAAGCCTGTGGAGCAACTGGAACTCCCCACCGCTGCTGGGTGCAATGCAAACTGGCACAACGGCTTCGGAGAGCAAGCTGGCAGTGTGTCAGGGGCAAAAATGCCCAGCTCCTTTGACCCAGCCGTTTCCCTTTTAGGTAGAGACCACAGAGAACCTCTAAACACATGCACAGAGAGACGAGTTCAAGACTGTTCATCGCTCTAAAAGGGCACACACAAGACACTGTCAACCCAAGTGCTCATCAACAATAAAATGAATAAATATAATGCTGCACATTCATGAAATATATTATACAGCAGTCAAAACAGCCTAGAATTCATGTATCTTTTTTAAAAATACATTATTATGGATTTCAGACAGTAATATTGATTTCACTGATCGGCTGCTTCCTGCCCGCCCCACACTGGGGATAGAGCCCGCAACCCATGTGCCCTGGCCAGGAATCAAACCATAACCTCCTGGTTCATAGGCTGATGCTCAACCAATAAGCCACGCCGGCTGGATGAATTCATGTACCTTAATGGATAAATCTTAACATTGCAATGTAAACAAAAGCAAACTGAGTTGTTCAGTATTGCAGAGCTTGTTTAAAACATGAGGAAACAATACTATATCTGGTTTATGAATACATATAGATCCAGTAAAAGTATAAAAACACATGATAAGTACCAAATTCAGAACAGTGGTCACTGTCTGGGGGGGAGGGGAATAAGGTGGGGAAAGGTTCACTTGTATTCATAATATTTTATTTCTTCATGTGGAGGTCGATACATGGGTACTCACTCTGTTATTCTCCATATTTTTCCTGAAATTTACCACCAGAAAAAGAGTCCCAAGAAAAAGAGTCCCAAATCTGAGCTACTATAAAGCATTTGCAGATTCTGAAAGAGACATCAGAACTTGGTGGGCAGGAGGAAGGTTGTACCTACAAGTGGAAAGCGAAGCTTTAGGAACCAACAGGGTTTCCCCACACACACTCCATCCACAGCAAATAATCCTCGAATTATAGTAAAATTCCATGCAGAGGACTTATGACATCCCCAAAATTCTAAGCAGCAATCCCAGAACAGAAACTTTCCAAAACGTTGGCTGAGGTTGGTTGCTAATATAGAATTTATTTGGCTCAAGAAAGTCTTCGCTGGTTCATTTTCGGAGGCCTTCTCTCTTAAAAGATCAGCAAGGTTTTTCAAACCCTTAGACGAGCATTTGATTTCAGCACAACTGAAGGTTTATTATGTAAAACTGCATTAAAATTTTAGGCCAGAAGGGTTAACTAGACTAAAAGGCACCATCTTTTACAGCTCTTTCAGTTTGTGTTGGGTTGGCTGCATGGGTAGGCTAGAGATAAAACCAAGATATACCTTTCTGATGGTACCACAGAACTAAACACCATCTTATTTTTTTAAATATATTTTTATTGATTTCAGAGAGGAAGGAAGAGGAAAACATCAGTGAGAGAGCATCATGGATCAGCTGCCTCCTGCACGCCCCCTACTGGGGATCAAGCCCACTGGGGATCGAGCCCACAACCTGGGCATGTGCCCTTGACCAGAATGGCACCTGGGACCCTTCAGTCCACAGGCCAACGCTCTATCCACTGAGCCGAACTGGCTAGGGCTAAACACCATCTTAAAACCTCGACTCATTCAAACTAATTAGAGCAGGCTAGAGGGAAGAAAGGGGAGAACATATGAACAAGGAAATTTTCTCTTAATTGCTAAGAGAATCAAAATGGAAAATTACTTTCAGTACAACCCCAACATACCAAAATTCCACATTAATAAAAAATAAATAGATTTTACTGTAGGAGTGAACTGGAACACAAAGTTGATTTCCAGCAAATAACAATCTTGATTTCTAACTAAATATTCACATTCAACTTTGTTTGCACCCTAGGATTCCAAGAAAAAACTGAAAAATAAGTAGACTTAATTGTTTGGACCGGACCCAACACAAGTGCCTACATTACACCCAAGAAGCCAGAACAGAATTTTTCTTTAAGTATTAACCCATTTTACCCAGCAATTTCTAAAAACTGACAACTATCAAAGTAGACTCTCTATGAAATTGTAACAGCACCCAGCTGATAAGCCTCCAATTATCTCTGAGAGTGGGAAGCATGAGAAACAGAGGAAGAGGCAAGTTATCTCTTCTCCCAAATTATGTGATTTTTAATGTTTTATAAAACTTCTTCCAATGATTCTTAATATATATGCCTCAGGTCAGTAACTGACTTATCAAAATAAAATGATCTCTATAAAAAATCCTCTAGCTTTGTTTCAAATTTTTACTAATTTTACTTTCCCTTCTTATCAAGGTGATTTCACTAATTTGAAAGAATTCAAATCTGGCACTCACAAAGGTGTCCAATAATATACTGGGGAAGGCCCTAGCTGGTTCGGCTCAGTGGGTAGAGTGTCGGCCTGCGGACTGAACGGTCCCAGGTTAGATTCCATCAAGGGCACATGCCTGGGTTGCGGGCTCGATCCCCAGTAGGGGACGTGCAGGAGGCAGCTGATCAATGATTCTCATCATTGATGTGTCTATCACTCTCTCCCTCTCCCTTCCTCTCTGAAATCAATAAAAATATATTTTAAAAAATACACACACACACACACAGACACGCACACACTGGGGATGTTCAATGGATGCTAAAATGCCAACATCTGGCATGTTCAACACAGTTTAAACAAGGTAGTTAAGTACTCAAGTAGTTGCTAACCAATTAAGAGATGTAGATTTTATAAAGACTCTAACACTGCGGTTCTCAACCTGTGGGTCACAACCCCTTTGGGGGTTGAATGACCCTTTCACAGGGGTCGCCTAAGACCATCAGAAAACACATATATGATTACATATTATTTTTGTGATTAATCACTATGCTTTAATGATGTTCAATTTGTAACAATGAAATTGGGGGTCACCACAACATGAGGAACTGTATTAAAGGGTTGCAGCATTAGGATGGTTGAGAACCACTGCTCTAAGAGATATTACTCATTAAAGAAGGTTTTTGACAACAACAACAACAAGATCAGTTTTAAAAGCTGAGAAAAACTAAGGTTGCAAGAAATACAATTTGTTCAAAGGCACCGTCAGACTCATGCTTAACTGGAGGGACACCAATGGTACAAATTCCAGTTCTAATTACAGTTACATTGACTATAATCACATCTTCACATAAAAAATAGTCAAACTTTGCTCAAATGCAAATATACTAAAAAACATCCTACTGTGTTCATCAGCCTTTCCACTGTAGTGCCGCTGAGATTTTGTTCAACCTTTCTGCGTGGACACACTAAAATTTTCATCTTTATCAATGTTATACCCACAAGATAAGAAACTCCTGAGCTCCTTGGAGATAAGAACTCACCTCCTTCATTTACTTAGCACCTGCGCCCAGTGAGTGCCAACACTGACCCAGCAGGTCCTCCGCAAATGGCCATTTATGGAAACAGAAATGTAATCTCCTTTCCACATGACATTTCCTCTGTGGCGCGACTCACAGCAACATTAACAAGTAAAATTAAGATGAGGTGATTTAGACCAATTTGCATCAGTCCAAGTCGAATTTCTAGAGGGCACTTTTGTTTTCTCCTAATAAATGCTTCCCCTTTAGAAAATTCCTCAAGTTCTTCAAACAGAAAACGTACCCAAAACAAAAGCCTCCCATTTGTAGGGCCATAGAATACATAGGAAATTAGGTCCATTGGTCTGGACAAAAATCAGAGGATTATCAACAAGGGAGGTTTCCTCATACTTGGTAGGAGCTAGTGCATTTTTAAAATTACAACACACCAGCCAAACAAGCTTTATTATCTGTGACCCAGACACGCTGTGTGGCTAAGCTGACAGGCCCTGAGCAAGTTGATCAAGAATCATTATGGGCCCTAACCGGTTTGGCTCAGTGGATAGAGCGTCAGCCTGCGGACTGAAGGGTCCCAGGTTCGATTCCCGTCAAGGGCATGTACCGTGGTTGCAGGCACATCCCCACTGGGGAGTGTGCAGGAGGCGGCTGATTGATGTTTCTCTCTCACCGATGTTTCTAACTCTCTATCCCTCTCTGTAAAAAATCAATGAAATATATATTTTTTAAAAAGAATCATGGCAGGAATTCACATGGAAGTGGAATTAAAACAAATGGGAACCAGCATTAAATGTCCAGTGCACAATAAGACTTCAGTGGGGACTGGGACAGTGGAGGGATGTGAATATTTCCCAAGGCCCCTATATCTAAAAGTGGCACAAGAAGTTTGAGGAGAAGAAAAAAAAGGGGGGGGGGTGTTTATTTCTCAATCACATGAAGGATTTGGTACGTTTTGTTTCCGCTCTGCTGGGTCCTTTCTTGTCTGGTGACAAAACAAATCCACTTTTCAATGCTAGGTCTCGGTTTGTTCAAGTCCTACCTAGAAGGATGACACTGTTTAACACCCTTTCTGGAAAAACATCACCATGTTTAAAAAGGCAATCCTCACTTGCTCTCTCTACCACTACTCCAACCAGTTCCCACCAAATAGGGTTAGGAGAAGGAAGGACCAATAGGAGCCCCAGAAAGAAGCCAAACAGTGAGACCCCCAGAAGACCTACCTGGAAGCAATTCATCATCGCGTGCGGAATCTAAAGAGGAGTCCAATGAAAATGTATGTCAGATCAGGCAGAGACAGCCGTCTCCTCAGCACCAAGCCTTCTCGTGTGGGAAGTGAGGCTGGGAGGGACAGGGTGACCCGAGCAGCCTTTTATAAGGGGCGGGGTTAGGGATTCCCATCCCAGCCCTCGTATACTGCCATTCGGCTTGGTTTACATAAATGAACACGTGAGCTGTTTACATTAGTGGCTTCTTCCATCAGGTCCAAGAAGGCATCATTTCCTTTGTCCTTTGAGCACCTGAAGGTGACATGAGGCGATCCGGACGAGAGCTAGCACTCACTGAGTACCTCACCTCTATGTACTAGGCCTAGTAACTCACTCAATACAACATCCTACCGAGACAGGTGATGGCGAACCTTTTGAGCTCAGCGTGTCAGCATTTTGAAAAACCCTAACTTAACTCTGGTGCCGTGTCATCATGAAATCGCACTGTACATGTGCGCCCACCGCACATGGTATTTTGTGGAAGAGCCACACTCAAGGGGCCAAAGAGCCGCCTGTAGCTCGCGAGCCGCAGTTTGCTGACCACTATCCTAGGAAGTGGGCACCACTATCGTCCCATTTCTCTAGATAAGGAAAGACAAAGCGCAACCTGTTCACGGACAAAAAGCTAGATTGTGTGAGGTCCAGGCCTTGAACCCAGGAAGTCTAACTTGAGAGCACAAACTCTTCATTGCTTGCTCAAGACAACAGTGTCCAAAGAGGAACATAAAACTCCCAACTTACGAAGTACTAGTTCCTCACCTCACCGGGGCGATGACCCCGAATGTGGCGCCTCTTTAAAGATTCCACACGAGGTTGTCAACTCTCCAGACATAGCTCTAGCCTGCTCCTTTCATGCCCTCCCTGCAGCCCGCCTCCCTGGCTGAGTTTCACTGGAAACAGGTAGTGACATTCCGCCCCGGAGTGCCAAGAAGCCCCAGCTGCGCTGAGGGTGGAAAAAAAAAAGCGGAGGCTGGCTTCCTCTTGGGACACACGAGCTCTCAAGTTCCCAAGCTGCTTTAGTTCAGAGAGGTGCCCCACACACAAGCAGGACAGGAGTACCACCCAGGGCTGGGACTGCACCTCGCTGCCCCGTAGGCCTGAGGCCACCCCAGCAAGCCTGAAAGAAGAGAACTGGTCAGCTGCTCTGGTTTCAAAGGTCCCCTCGGACCTCAGCTTGGCCTAGAGAGACACTGGGCGGACTGGCATCACCTCTTCACTGCCACTCGACAGGAAGGAGCGGGAGGCCGTCTCTGCGTGAAGAAGGAAGGAAAGGAGAGGACACTGAGATGCTCCAGGAGCCACCCACCTCCTCCAACGGGCCCTGCGCCCATCCCCTGGCAGCTATCACCCCGGGAAGCCCCGGCGTTTGTTCTGCTGACCAGGGCAGTGCCCACATCCAACAGTGCTGAAAACTGAAGCCAGCACCAGCGGGTCTCAATTCCACTCCTGAGCTGCCACATGGCTCCTTAATGCTCCTTTGCCATGTGTTAATCTTGCAACGAAATGTGGGACAGAAGAATTAAAAGGCTGTGTGATGGGGGAAGGGCAGTCAGATCACCTTACCTCCAGACTTCTCCATCCAGCCTCCTCAGATTCCCTGTAGGGGCCTGTACTACCAGCTACAAGGGAGGTTCCCCCCAACCTGGCATTGAAAGAGCACGGGTTCCAGCTTTGATGGTGGGGTGTGTGTGTGTGGAGGTGGGGGTGGAGGGGTGAGAGGGGGTGGGAGATGCCCTGTAGGAGGAAGGCAAGGCACACTCTCTCTCATCCTGCACAGGAGGGCAATGTCTTACTCCAGAGGGCAAACTGTGCACCCAAATGTGTGTGTGTGTGGGGGGGGGGGCAGGGGGCACCCCGAGGACCCAAGGGCTAGAAGCTGCTCCTGCAGAAACTGAAAAGCAAGGGAAAGCAACGGGAGAAACCCAAGGTAAAGCCACCAACCACCACACCAGGGAGCCAGACCCCACCAGAGCCTAGGCATGTCCCCTTGCCGTGCCCACGCCCACCAGCCTCCATGGGTCTGCAGTGCATCAGGCTGGGGAGCCCCGAAGACCTCCACCCGCACGGCCAGTGCCCCCGCCACAGGCCTTCGATGTCACTGCACATCATGCAGACAGCCCTGTGCCTCTTTCACAGACGGGGACACTGAGGCGCCCAACACACACGACGGTGCTGTCTCCAACCAGGTGAAGTTCACTTCTCTCAGCACAATTTGGCACTTTTTCACAGCTTTATGACACTGACGACATACATGTCTCCAGATACGCCGCTTGCCTTTGCAAAGTGAATGTTAAATACAGTTTCAGGAGTGAACTCGAAATGAGATGAGGGCGGCCAGGGAGGCCGGGAGGGCTTCTTCTACCTCAAGGGCAGGATGAGTAGCGCCCCCC
>NW_006286303.1:3397024-3399482 GCF_000327345.1 Myotis davidii | reverse complement strand
AGGGGGGTGCGCCCCGGTCCCGGGCACCCACGCCGCCGAGGGGCCTTTTCTGTCTTCACTTTTTCTTTCCTGCCCCGCGTCCCCCAGTGACCCTGGGTCTGTATGTTGTGTCCAGCATGGAACGCGGAGGGGTAGGGGTGACTAAAGCCAACGTTTACGTTTTCCCGGGGCTGCGGCCAGATGGCACCGGCGGGCCGGGCGCCGGGCGGGGAAGGGGGTCTGGGTCTGGGCGGAGGCCGGGGCGACGCGCTCAGGCCGCGGGTGATACGAGCGGGTACAAAGGACGAGTCTGGGTTCTGGGCGAGGAGTAGGGGCTGCCTCAGGAGCAATGAGAATCCGAAAAGGAGGAGAACCAAACGCACGCATCTCAAGGAAAAGCACACCCCTCTCCGGAGCATCAGTCTCTCTAGGTGCTGAGGCTGGTGCTGTGCTGGCTTCGACACATTTCCTGCACAGAAGGTCGTGGCTTCTGGCTCAAAGAGCAAACCTGCACCACTTCGCAGAGATGTTCACGGGAAGTGTAGGAGCCCGTTTTCAAACGTGTGAAACGATGCCACATACAAGGTAGCAACTCGATGTTTTCAACAGGAAAGTTGCACAAGTGAAAACACGTGGTCATTCTTAAGCCAATACATTTAATGACAATTGAGTTAGGAAAGAAATTACTATCATGGAAGGTAGTTTTTATCTAACCAAGGGAAAATATCACACTTCCAATTCTCCGTTAACTATTTCATGTTATACACCCAAGATTTGAGGACCATTGATTGCTAATAGTCCAAGGACCTGGGTGGAAATTAAAGACAACTGCTGACTCGAGTTGTGTGGGGTCATATTGGCTCCATATATTTTAATGGATTTAAGAAGCAAATTTCCGCTTATGGTAAGCCATTCTGCCTAGGTCTTATTTCCAAACAGATCCCTATTGTGGTGATTGCTAACTTTGATATCTTATTGTTAGTCACGATGTCCTTTGATGATCTTCCACCACCACCATATAACTGTCGGGAAATAGAAGCTATTATCATCACCTTTTGCAGGTCAGTAAAACAAGGCTGGGTCATGTTACCCAGATATTACCAAGGAAGCTGGTGCCATAACCTGGCTGACACCTTGAAGAAGAGAAACGGCAAAACACCCAAACAATGGCCAGTTGGGTAACTGAGGCCTAGAAAGGCTTAAAGACTTGAGAAAAGTCACAAAACCAGTTCAGGAGCATCCTCAAGGCGAACCCTCAAGCCCTGGGACTCAATTTCATAGACATCCCACCATGAAGGCATTAACCCAAAGCCTTAAATGAAATGGAAGTTTTATGCCATAATAGGGTTCGGTATATCTGCCGGCAGTGATTGCAAAGTCCACAGGACTGAAACACCATTGGCATAATGAAAACTGAGCATCAACGAATTACTGAGTGGCAGATCAGCAACTTTAAAGGATCCTTTTTAACAGCATAGAGCCTAAAACTGAAGTGTTCGATGTAGACCAACATCCAGGTTGAAACTCGGGCAGTGAATTACATACACAACAAATCAATTGAACACAGCAGATCTTGTCAGGCTTATGAATAATTAAATACATTTTTACACTACTACCAGGTTGGTATTCACAGATGCAAATTGGAAAAGGCATTAGTTGAAGAATTATCATAACTTGAGCTTTACTCAGTAAGGAAACATTATTTGCAAGAGATTAGAGGTAGAATCATGAAAATGTTGCCAAGCTAATGAGAGAACTTAGAGGAAAAGTATTTTTCATGTATAGGAACTAGCTGGTGTGAAAGTATACAGTTAGACCTGGGAAAGTAGGGAAATGGGAGGATGGACTGTAGGCTAGCACTAAACAGCCTAAATGAATTTGAGGGAGGCAGTCACTCCAGGTAGCGTGCCACCCAAAGGTGGCCCATGAACCAGCAGCATTGGCCTCACCCGGGAGCCTGTTGGAAGTGCAGATGTTCCCATGTCAGACCTGCCAATGAGATTTTGCATATTAAACGTGAGGAGCACTGCTCCAGCCAACCACTTGTGGTGGCGTTCTCTGTGTTTCCCGGCCTGCCTCCCAGATTCTGCTTCAGGGAACTTCCCCCCTCTCATTCTCAGACCCTAAAGTTCAGGTGCACTGGACTCTGCCCCCTGGCTCCAGAGTAAGGCACATGATCCAAGTTGAGGCAATGAGAGTCAGACCTGGGTTTTTTGGGTAAGAAAGTATACCCCTTCCTGAGTCTGCTGAGCTGATTGGATAAAATCCAGAGCTACCATATTTCCACTGCCTGAGCATGAAGCCAACATAGAAAAATGAAGCTGAAGAATGGAATAGATACACTTGCCGCTGGATCTATATTCTGGAGTCTTTTTCTTTGTCCAGTTCAAACTGAGTGTTATTCACAACTGAAAGAATCCTAATAACCAGTGTCCCTGTCCCCCAGAATTCATTAGGTTCATTCCAAATTCATGATGTT
>NW_006286303.1:3394243-3396898 GCF_000327345.1 Myotis davidii | reverse complement strand
CAGGTTGTTCTCCCCTAACACCACCACAACCAATGAACTCCCATATCCCGGTGGTTTCATACTCTCCCCTGTGTTGTTACCAGTTTTCTGTCTGGCTCCCTCCTACTCCTCTCTCTGCTTAGTTAACACTACTCAGCCTTCCAATGATGCAAGACAAGATGAGATGCCCTTGTTATGTGTTCTTACAGAACCATTCATCTTCCCTTCATAGACCTTATATTTATAAACTAGAGGTCCGGTGCATGACATTCGTGCGCTGGGAGGTGGTCTCTCAGCCCGGCCTGTACACCCTCTACTGGGGATGTGCCCACAACCAAGGTACATGCACTTGACTGGAATTGAACCTGGGATCCTTCAGTCTGCAGGCTGACGCTCTATCCACTGAGCCAAACTGGTTAGGACAGTAGCCTAGGTTTTAAGTAAGGAGTGGCAATGAAAAAAAGAACACAAAGAAAGAGGAGGAAGAAGAGGAAGGGGAGGAGGAGTTGAAGGAGGAGGAGGAGGAGGCAAAGACAAATTGAAGACTTTCTTTTGGAGGTAGTCAGCTGAATGTGGCGATTGACTGGAATGAGGGACAAGAGTGAGTCAAAGATAAGTCCCAAGGTTGTGACTGGAATGAAAAAGAATGTCCTTTTTTTTTTTTTTTACAATAGGGAATCCTGAAGGAGCACATTCAGTGTAGGTGTTTGGAAAGAAGTGAGTTTGGTTTCAGAGGTGTTGAGATTAACATGAAGCATCTGAATACTTGTATCAAGTATAAGTCTGGGGCTCAAAAGAAATGTCTGGTGATAAATCTAAGAGTAAGTAAGAGAAGACAATGGAGGGCATGCGTTTATGGATGAAATTGCCTAGGGAGAGTGTATAGAATGAGAATTGACAAGGGGAGAGTCATGAAGAGTTCCACCATGCAAGGATCAGGTGGAAGATGAGGAGTCAAAGAACAATGCAGAGCTCATGAGGCAAGGAAACATCACAAAGGCCAAGATAGTTCGGCCAGAACCGATTTGGCTCAGTGGATAGAGCGTCGGCCTGCGGACTCAAGGATCCCAGGTTCGATTCTGGCCAAGGGCATGTACCTTGGTTGTGGGCACATCCCCAGTGGTGGGCGTGCAGGAGGCAGCTGATCGATGTTTCTCTCTCATCGATGTTTCTGGCTCTCTATCCCTCTCCCTTCCTCTCTGTAAAAAATCAATAAAATATATATTTAAAAAAAGATGTATTTTGCAAGATTTCAAGATGGAGTGAATAGTCAAATGTATCACACACAGCTAAGACATCAAGAAATACTAATAGTAGCAACATTCAATTCTTGAGCAAGGCTTTCAAATGCATTTAATCATCCTGACAACCCTATGAGGAAGACAATGGTATTATAATGCCCATTTTGGAGCAGAGGTAACTGAGGCTCAGAGAGTCTAATTTGCTTCATTCCATGTATTATCTCACCAGAGCCTATTAACTCATGATTCCTTTGAATTCTCTCAAGGGCAGCTTGTGTGGAATGGTTAAGGTAGAATGCATATTGGAATGGGTTGTAAGTGAAAGGGAAGTGAGAAAACAGACTAAAGATGTTTGGCTTTGAAAGGGAACAGAAATTGGGTAGTAAACAACAAACTCAAAAGTATTTTCAGTGAGGAGCTCTTGCTTGGTTTGCAAGCCCCCCCACCCCCACCCCCCAATTTGGCTCATCAATGTTCTTTGTTGAATGGGGGTGTGTATTGGAAGAACTCTAAGTATAGACTCTCTGAGGGATAGTGGTTCTAATAGCCTGGTCAGATTCAGAACAGGCTTCTTTCAGGGGCATTTAGATTCCTTCCATGTCCATAAACACTATAATAATAAAAGCATAATATGCTAATTAGACCGGACAGCCGAATGACCTTCCGGACATCATTCCGGATGTCCTTCCAGACAAAGCGGGGGCTGAGGCAGAGGCAGTTAGGGGCGATCAGACAGGCAGGCAAGCGATTAGGAGCCAGCAGTCCCAGATTGCGAGAGGGTGCAGGCCGGGTTGAGGGAAAACGCTTTCCCCTCCCCCACCCCGTTCATGAATTTTATGCACCAGGCCTCTAGTAGTCTATATTGCTGTTTAAAAGAGTGATGCCAATTTGAATCTTGTTCCTTAATTCCCCCCCCGCCATGCACAAATTTCGTGCACTGGGCTTCTAGTGTACAATAAAGGAAGAATTACATTTCTTGCCAGATAATACACTAGTGTGCTCCCAGCACAGGGCGACTACCGTATTTGCCGGCGTATAAGACGATTTTTTGGCCCTGAAAAATATGTCTCCAAGTGGGGGGTCGTCTTATACGCCAGGTACACTTCAGATAGACTGCCCATAGTGCTTGCCCTGTGCCATAGTGGCCTCCCGATGCCCGCCCACTTCATTCCACATACCGTTCAGGCATCAGCAGCGCTGCTGGGTGTACGCTCGGCTGTTATGCGATTTTGCTGTTATGCGATTTTACCACACTCGCAAAATCGCACACAGCCGATCATACACCCAGTATGATAGCGCAAAATCGCGAATCGCGATACCATACTAGGTGTATGGTTGGCTGTGTGCGATTTTGCGAGTGTGGTAAATTCGGGTTACCGTATATTTCTTTATATATGCATTGAAGATTCGCGATTTTGCTATATCATGGTGCCTG
>NW_006286303.1:3393001-3394067 GCF_000327345.1 Myotis davidii | reverse complement strand
TTAAAATGTTAAAATCAAATCTGATATTGTTTTACCTTTTATTTGGTGTGTGGAAGGTGTGCGGAAGAGGGCGTAGTCTTATACGGCGAGTATATAACAAACTCTGTATTTTGAGTGGAAATGTTAGGGGGTCGTCTTATACGCCCAGTCGTCTTATACGCCGGCAAATATGGTACTTCCATAGTTTTACCAACCACACTGCCACCACTGCCACCTGGTGGGAGGGCAAGGATTCACAAGTGTCGCCTGGAATGAGACTTCCCTCTGGGGAAGCACCTATGATTCTCCTCTTTGGTCCTGCCCTTCTAGAAAGCTGGCAATCATATGGTGCACTGAAAATAAAACAAGACAGCCTGGCCCACGTGGCTCAGTGAATGAGCATCGGACCTATGAACCAGGAGGTCACGGTTATATTCCTGGCAGGGTCATGTGCCTGGGTTGCGGGCTTGGTCCCCACTGTAGGGCATGCAGGAGGCAGCTGATCAATGATTCTCATCATTGATGTTTCTGTCTCTTTCCTTCTCCCTTCCTCTCTCTGAATCAATAAAAGAAATATTTTTTTTTAAAACGATAAGACAGGACTGGCCTATCTCCCTGTACAGCTTAGTCTTCAGGGTTCTACCTCATTTCTCCTCAGAAAATAAGATCCGATGGCCAGATGAAGGGTGACAGTGACAAGGCCACATGAGCAGCACCCTCCTAGTGGTGGCCGTGGTGCTGTGTATCTTACAAAGCACTGCACACGTCATGCCAGCCATCACTTACTGTCACCAGGGGCCAATCAGAGGCAGGCTGTGATTGTGAGGAACTGACTCAGAATGCTAGCCTCCCTTCATAAGCCTTTCAGGATCCACATGAACTAGGTGAACGGATTCAAAAGTTTCTAGCTGATTCAAATGAATACAAATGGTCTGCACTGTTGATAGAATTCTGGTTCAACTGGAACCTTTGAAACAATAATACTGAAGATGTTGCCATTTTAGGCACCTGTACTTGATCGTTGAACTTTTTTTTTTTAATCAAAAGGGCAAGAAGATAGCTTATCTTTTGGGAGGGGAGTTGGTGG
>NW_006286303.1:3381234-3392978 GCF_000327345.1 Myotis davidii | reverse complement strand
TTCTCTCTCATCGATGTTTCTAACTCTCTATCTCTCTCTCCCTTCCTCTCTGTAGAAAATCAATAAAATATATTTAAAAAAAAAAAAAATGATGAGTTTCAGCAGCAGCTATTGCTGATTCCTATAGATTATTATAACTTTTAAAAAAGAGGTATTGTTATGTCTAAACATAAAGCATCAATTTCTTTCTGTTTTTAGCATTTTGAAAACATACATTTGGAAAAGTGTATAAATCTGAAGTGACCTGTCACAAAACAGATACACCCATATAAACCCCACCCAGGCGAAGAAACAGAATGTTGCCAGCATCCCGGAAGCCTTCCCTACCCCCGTTCTCTATCCTCTTCCCGAAGGGTAACCCCATCCTGATTTCTAACACCATAGCTTGGTTTTGCCTGGATTTCATATGCGTGTGTTTACATAAATAAAATCATGCAGTATGTAATCTTTTTTGCCTTTTTTCTTCTTTTTTTTTTTATATTTTTTATTGATTTTTTACAGAGAGGAAGGGAGTGAGAGATAGTTAGAAACATCGATGGGAGAGAAACATCGATCAGCCGCCTCCTGCACATCTCCTACTGGGGATGTGCCCGCAACCGAGGTACATGCCCTTGACCGGAATCGAACCTGGGACCTTTCAGTCCGCAGGCCGACGCTCTATCCCACTGAGCCAAACCGGTTTCGGCGCCTTTTTTCTTCTTAATATTATGTTTATGAGATTCAGCCATGTTGCTCATAAAAATCAGTAGTTTGTTAGTTCTTGTTGCTGTATAGTATTCCACTGTTGAAGCTGTCACAATGTATTTACACATTCAACATTGACAGGCACTTGGATTGCTTCTAGCTGGAGGCTATTGCCAAAAATGCTTTTATGAACATTCTTGTGACATGTCCTTTGGTGTACATGTGGGCACATTTCTGTTGAGAATATACTTAGGCATAACTTGCTGGGTCGCAGGGTATGCATATGTCCAACCTGGGGACACAATGCCAACAGGTTTGGTGGCCACACTAATGTACACTCCCACTAGCAAAACGTCAGAGTTCCCGCGGCTCTACGACTTCCCCATTCTTAGTATTATCGGGCTTTTCAACTTTAGCCATTATATGTATAAGTGGTACTTCACTGTGGTATTTTAATAAACAACTAATTGTGTTTCCTTTTATAGCAGAACAGAGAGAACCAACCATATACGACTTTATAATACTCACTAAAATATTTTCGGTAATCAGTCCACATCATCTATAATCAATCCATGTCCCAACTAATACAAAAAAAAAATAACACAGACATGTGACAGGTCCCTCTAAAACTTCTAGCAAACAGAAGAATTCTCCTAATAGCACCTCAATACAAAACAGAGAAATGAACAAAGAGTCAATGATGATAATAACAGGAAAACAACCAGCTTTAAAAGAAATAAAGTGTAAGTTGTAAAATAATGGAATATAACGATTAGTCTAATTTAACCAACTTGGAGCCAGGAGAGGTTAAATGATGAAGCTCCATACCAGATGCAGACAGAGCCAGAACCAGAACTGTAGTCCACCCACACTTAGCCTTTTATAGGATACAGAATTTTATTCAATGTACTTTCTTACGTCTAAACTTTCTCCTTGAACTCGATTTAGTTTCCCAACGTTCAGGTGAATTTTGCAGGTGCACTTAGCATGAAGTGTCACCACGATCGTGTGCTGTAATTGTATAGCCAGCCTCCCTCTGACTGATTAGAAGACAACTTGACACTGAAATCCAACCCCAGCAGAGCAGGCTATCTGGCTATCGCTCTTCAGAAAGGCAAAAGCAGTCTGTCTCAATTCCCACCGCCTTATTTCAGGGTTAGAGTTTTATAAGGCGATCCATGGAAATACTCTGCTTTGTTTTCCTCTGAGGATAGGGGGGCAGAAGTCTGGGGGGGGGCGGGGGGGGCGGCAGGGCTAGCTCTATAATGTGATCGCATCCTTAGAGGAAGGTGTCACCACTGTCCACAATCACTAGAGCGGGGACTCTGAGTTATGACTCTGCCCTGATCAGTATGCATTCATCCAGAGCATCTAGGTGACAGATGGCACACAACAGCAAACATCTAACCTCTGGCTAAAGAATATAAGCTAGTCTATCCCTGTAAGGTTTATGGTTTGAGTCTCTGTTAACAGCATCAGCAAACCAGCCGTGGACTCTAACTTCCACTCCTTTTGATCTGGAAAATATAAGTTCCCTTCTATTTCATTGTGGTATTAAAGTACTGTATCCCCTAAATCACAAGCCCCAAAACAGTGGCCCACAGACATTGAATGGAATCATGGCTGTATTTAAAGTCCGTGTGCATTACTGTAAACATCTGATGTCTAGAGAGCTCACATCAAGTTCAGATTATTAGCATCTCGTAAAACTTCAAAAGCCTCAGCTAATTCAGGGTCCACAATCCTGGTAAACGCCAGAAGCTGAGTGGGGGTGGCCTCCTTTGGTGGGGATGTGTCTCCCTAACTCACCAGCCTCTTCACTCCTCTGAGCTGTCTTCCTGGCCTCACAGGCAGATTCATGACACCTGCCATAGCCGAAGTCTGAAGGCCAGGTTTCTGCTGAAGGCAACAGTGTTAGGACTTCCCCAGCAACTTGAAGAATCTCAAAACAGGCTGCATGTCATTCTGGTCCCCTGAGGGCCCTGCTGGAGTGCCCAGCCCTGTCCTTGCCATGCCCTTTCTATGGGCTGGATATTGGCACAACACAGAACGAGACTGGCAAATAATGCGGCTGCATCCGTCCAGAGAGACCAGGGGGTCCGTTACACCTCAGGAACCTGATTCCCATTCTCTCTTAAGCTGAGAGAAGTAGTTTAGCTTTTCCTAATCTGCAAAAAATTCAATTGACAAGATCTGCAAGTTTGGCTCTTTTTTTAAGCATCTATATTTTTTCTTGTGAGTCAGTATATTCAACAATGCTATTTAAAATTCAATAAATAAAGGCAAATGAAATTACAAAAATGGATCATCACTTTTATGGAAAATCAACTAAACAAATGTTTTGCTCAAAATGTCAAGCATTAGAGGATTTTTTTAATAAAATACTGAAAGTGAGTTCCCTAGAGGTAATGAGCAATTCAAAAGTAGGAGTAACAGCACTAATTGATACTTCAAATGCAAATGGCTCTCCAGCTCTTAAATGGAGGTGGAGCTGTGTTACCTGAAGTGACATAGTGGTGCAGTGGGAACCTCTGGGCCCAGGAGACAGCAGCTGTGCAGGATCTGAAGCTATGGGTGTGGGTGTATCTGAATCCACCAGAGAGATTAGTTCAATGCCCTGCCGAACCTTGTACAGAATTTACTGTTGTAAAAGTTTCCCAGGGTTTTGATGACAATGGGGGATAGTCAGAACCCAGATTGTGTCTGAACCTAGAGGTTCCAGCACTGCATGGCGCCACGTAGGCCTTCTTAAAGGAGCTAGTGTATCACCCCCCCACCCCCACCCTTCCTTTCTCGGGGGTTATCAGGAGTTAATTTCTTTGGAGTAACTGCTCAGGTGTGTACCCACTTGGTGCTTTCTTCCCAAGCTCTGAGGAGGTTGCCCCATAAGAGTGTTCATTCCATAGCTATTTTAGAAATCCCTCAGCAGTTTGTGAGAAATGCACATCCCAGGGCTTACTCCCAAAGGCTGACCCAGCAGGTCCTGGTGGGGACCAGGAATTTACACACTAACCATTGCCCCCAGGGGGTTCTGACATGAACATGGTTGGTGGTCAGACTTTGAGTAACTGTTTCACAAAGCGGATGCCAACATTTCATGATCCCATCTCCGGCACCAATTTTAAAAACATACTTCTGATGAAATGTAAGCCATATAAAAATCCTGAATTCATAACATGGAACTTCCCCATCCTTACTGGAGATCATATTACTCTGAAATTCGATAAGGAAAGGAAAGGAAGAGGCCTTCCCTGTATAAACATTTATGGAGTAACCAAATAGTCTGTGAGGGAACGCTGTTCCTTGTGGAAGTCTAGCTATTAGATGCAGAAGGAATGATTCTCAAATTTAATTACTTCTTTACAGCTACTAGTGAGATAAAGAGTGTAAGGAATGAACATAAAGGGAAGACAGACACTCCGTGACAGGGTGACAGCTAACATTGAAATGGGGAAATCAGACCAACACCCCCTGAACCAATAGTGCAGCCTAGAAAGATGGAAGGGTTGTGCCATTTTGTGCCTGGTGATACAATGCACTGGGAAGTCAGCTTCTAAGAAATAAAGAAACAAATAAAATACACTAAGGGGAAGCAAAAAGACAAACACAAAATGTGCGTCATTTACAGGACAATCACCCAACTTCTACAACAAACCAGTGCCCAGATAAAGGAGGATTATTACAAAATAGGAGACTTAAAGACATAACCAAATACTATGTGTAGATCTTGTTTGGATTCTGATTAGAAGACCATACGGAAAATCTGAACATGGACCAGGTTTTGAATAATTTAAAATATATATTGTTATCCTGGTCGGGTCGTTCAGTTGGTTAGAGTATCGTCTTGATATGCCAGGGTTGTGGGTTTGATCTCGTCTGGACACATACCAGAAGCAACCAGTGACTACATGAATAAGTGGAACCGCAAATGGATGGTTCCTCTCCCTCTCTCTAAAAAAAAAAAAATCAATAAAAAATTTAAAAAATATATTAGGTGTGATGACATATAGTTATGTTTTAAAATATTATCAATTAGAAATACAAACGAAAACTTTTTACAGGTGAAATGACACAATGTCTGAAATTCCCTTGAAAATGATCAGAAAAAAAGGTAAGTGGTCAGATGAATGAGATGGGCAAGCTATTGCTAATTGAAGAAGCTCAGTGCTGGGTACGTGGAGCTTCAGCCTTCTCTTATTTGGGGGTATGCTTGAAATGTTACCTAATAATGTTTTTTTTTTTAAGTATACTGTTGCTGTGAGCACTTACCCCTTACAAGTCAGGCTAATGAGTTCAAGAAGTTGAGGTTATTGCTCAAGAATGAAAGATTCCCTTCCCCTGATGGCTCCTCTATGAACGCCATTGGAAAAACATTGGGACGTCAAAACTGTTTTCATATCTTAAAATCTTTCTTTTCTCCCTCAAAGCCTGGAAAAGCACTGGTGGTGTTTTTTTCCTTCGGCCACATTACCCTCTTCTGTGGTAGCTTAATGAGGCACACAGAGTAAATGGAACTCCATTTGCTGCTCCGGCTGCTCTGACACCATTAAAAGACCCTTAAAAGCATCACTCATCTATTAAGTGAAAGCAAATTCTTGTCATTAAATTAAGGGAAAACAACTCTTTCTACTCAGGAGTTCCTGGTGTTGTAAAGTACTCTATTTAGATAATGGAAAATATAATGAAAAAGTGTTGAAGCAAAAATGGTTGTACTTCCTTGTAGCATATTTCTAGAGTAAAAGGATTGCTCTCTTTGAATATCTGCAACTTACTTTGTTCTTGGTCGCCTAAAAGAAAATGGCTTCAGGTTAAGAATTAAGATTTCCCGAACTCAAAAGTACTGTCATTAATTAATCTGAGTGCATCTGTGAATGTTGGGGTCAATACTGTAAAAGATCTATCTGTGTAGTAATTTAATTCGTGGAAGCTATTTAGCTTCATTACCTCTCAAGCTACATTTGGCTACTTCACTCACTCCAGGGTGACTGGCATCCACCACACAATTCTCTTGCCCATCATTCCTTCTTTTTAAAAATTTGTATTGATTCGAGAGAAACCGGTTTGTTGCATTCATTGATTGACTCTTATACGTGCCCTGACGTGGAATTGAACCCAAAATCTTGGCATCTCTGGACGATGCTCTAACCAACTGAGCTACCCGGCAAGGGCAATCCATCATTCCTTCAAATGTCTACCTCCAACCCAGAAGACATCACCCCTTAACTGAGACCCCTTTCAATAATTCTGCAAGTAATATTTCTAACAAGTCTTAGGCAAAGACCTACCAGCTGCTTGTTGGGCTCTCCTATGAAATGTTAAATGCCAATAAAATCCAGGTTTAAAGACAGAGCTTCTCAAAATGCCTTCTCGGAACACTTGCATCAACATTGACTCACCTATTGAAAAGATTCCTGGGCCCCCTCTTGTCTATATCAAATTCGCCACTGATGGAGCCTAAATTCCTGCACCTTTAGCAGTCGTGCCAGGTAGTTCTTCCACACCCTAAAGTTTGACAACCATTTTTCAAGAATAGGGGGTTCCTCTCAAGGCTGTGATAATAAACAAATGAAACAGCATCAGGAGTACGCAATCAGCCAGCATGTGAAACTCTACAGGGGTCCTCAAACTATGGCCCGCGGGCCACATGCAAATACAAATATTGTATTTGTTCCCGTTTTGTTTTTTTTACTTCAAAATAAGATATGTGCAGTGCGCATAGGAATTTGTTCATAGTTTTTTTTTTTAACTATAGTCCGGCCCTCCAACGGTCTGAGGGACAGTGAACTGGCCCCGTTTAAAAAGTTTGAGAACCCCTGCTCTAGGACAATGGATATGACATGGTTTTAAAAAAAATCAAAGGATACCCACTGATAAATGGATAAACAAAATTCAGGATATCCAATCAGTGGGATATTCTGCAGGCATAAAGAGGAATGACATCCCAGCATTGCATAGTACTGCTCTTGTTTGTTGGGCATTGAAAATATTATGCTGTTTAGATCCAGAGACAGAGAAGCATCCATCAGACCGTCAAACCTCACAGGGAAGGTAGGGGCAGGTGGGGGTAAGGGGAAATCAACCAAAGGACTTGTATGCATGCATATAAGCCAAACCAATGGACACAGACAACAGGGGGGTGAGGACATGAGTGGGGGAGTAATGGGGGAAGAAGGACACATATGTAATACCTTAATCAATAATTTAAAAATATATATTATGCTGTTTAAATGCAGGTGAGGGCACATGCCCAGGTTGTGGGCTGGATCCCATGTGGGGCATGCAGGAGGCAGCTGATCAATGATTCTCATCATTGAGGTTTCTCTCCCTTTCCCTTCCTCTCTGAAATCAATATAAATATTTTACCTTATTTGAATCTTGATTCACACTGTAAAATAGGATTTTTCTTATTTTTTACAATGGAGGAAACTGAGTGTGGATTTAAAATTATTTTCTTAGCAATCCTACTGGTATTGTTGCCAGGTCTGATTCTTTTCTATTGACATGAATACTGAAATATTTAGTGATGAAATACATGTTGGGTTTTCTTTAAAATACTTAAAAAAAATACACAGGGCCTTATTGAATTATATCTTCATGCATATTTGGTAATTTTCATAAGCTCTAAGGATAAAGAAATTTAAGGTTTCTTGATTGTCTTAATTTGTTTAGATTCCAAAGATTTGTTGTAGCTGAAATGTTAGGGTGAGATTAAAGGGCAAGTGCTAGAGGCAAGTTCTTAAACTATCAGCAGAAAAATGTCAGAATTTATATTCCTATTGACTTGGAGAAATTAATGGACAGAGTGGAAGGGCACTGGGCTCAATGTTCCTCATCTTTCCCCCTCGATCCTTGGAGCACACCGGCTGTGTGCAGTCAGTTTCAGCATTACAGTCAAGTGTGGCCTGTCTGCTAGATAACCAGAACCCTTTTCTCCCCAATGTCACATGTGCAAACTGATAATCCTCTTGCCATATAACTAGGACTTCGGGAAAAATTGTTGAGTTTAAGAATGCTAAATCACCTTGGCTAGGAAGTATTCTGCATGAGCATCAAAAACCGTGGACACATGGAAGTTTAAAAGATTATAAGCACTCTTTAGGTTACTGACACTGAGCTTGGTCAGTACCTTCTTTATGAAGATCCAGGGGAAACTTCAAGATTTTTTGGGGTATCTCATTTTTTTAATGAATTTTATTGATTTTTTACAGAGGGCTAGAAACCGATCAGCTGCCTTCTGCACACCCCCTACTAGGGATGTGCCCACAACCAAGGTGCATGCCCTTGACCAGAATCGAACCTGGGACCCTCTTCAGTCCAAAGGCCAATGATCTATCCACTGAGCCAAAACCGGTTAGGGCTGGGTGTCTCATTTCTATTTCCGATTTTTGCATTGACTTGTTGGGCAGCTCAGCAAATCTTTTGACCTCCTAGCAATATACAGAGCCTAATGCACTATAATTTTATGCACTTTGGGGTCTTTTGGACTTTATCGTTTTGTTGCCTCCCGCCTCATACACCCCACTATCTTTTGGTTTACAGGACAACGCTCCAGCAGAGCCACGCCGGACTTCCCCTTATTTCCCCTATACTACAATTTCCTGTTTTTAGAATTTCATTGGAATATATTCTTATAAACTACATTCAAACTCTTTGTGAACTAAAATAGGGTAGTATAAGCAATGAACAAACAAAAAATAAATTTACAAATAAATATAAAAGTTATAAGGCTGGATTTTATAGAACATGGAAAAATCAAAAAAATGAAATTTAGAAAACAAAAACGTGTCATTATGAAATAAGCACTGACTCCAAAGTGGATATTATATACCTTTATTAGAGATTTCAAGAAAATGAGTTTGACATTAAGCTGGGCACCAGGAAGGACTTTTAGCACACACCTGCCTGTGTTCATCTCGCTGCAGTCACATTTCTTCCCTTATGAAAGCTTTCCCCATCGCCACCAGTACTTTCCTATCCTATTTAGCACCACCGTCTTTTATATCCCTTCTTACATTATGCAATATTCATTTTAAAAAAATGCTGACATATGCCCATTTGGGCCAAATTTTGGAGCTTTTGTAGATTCAATGTAAATGCTGTTTAGAACTTAATTCTTAATATCTGCCCTGTGGTCCTTGCCCCCCGCTCCTCAGTTGGCCTAACCTATTTCAGTATGTTACACTCCATCTCAAGAGAAAGGACTTTCCAGGTCACGTAGCCAAAAAGTTGCATATAAGGCTTCCTGTTCAGGGCCACACATAGGTGATGGGGGCTCGAGCCACTACCTAACCTTTGCACCTGCACCAAGCACCCGCTTGGTCGGAATTTGCCCACTAGTGGTCGGCCCCAGAGACTGACTACAGGCTGCCCAGAGGCGGTCCAAGGCAGTGTTGGTTTCACCCGTCAGAACCCCAGGGCAGGCCGCTCGTGTCTACTTTCCTACCTAACCTCCCTCCCCCACAAGTTATGGGAACCCAATTCTTTGGGGTCTTCTGGGCAAAGACTGCTCTGGCTGCTTCAAGCTATTTGGGGTCATTGTGGGGCTTTGGGTTCCCATGCCTGCTGTTCACTGAAGGATGTGGGTGCGGACGTCCGTCCACGGGCCAGGAATAAGAGGAGTCTGTTCCATGGGAGTGAGGACCTGGTACCCTTCAGACAGAGCTGTATGGCTGCTATATAAGGAATGTGTTGAATAAATTAAGGTGGCATGGGCCCAAATATTAGGAGCCAGAATTATGGTCGCAGCAAAGGAAAGGGGAAGAGAAGCCAAGATTTGGCATTCCAGAAGGAGTCCCCAGTAATCTGTTGCTTGCCCTTTCAAAGATGTCTGGTGTTTTGTTGTACCTGCCCTGATTGATATAGAGGCAACATTCCTCCTTTAGGTGTTAACAGGTACCACGTTCTGCTCTCAAGGGCTACAGGCTAAGGAATCAAGTTGCTCTTCTAACATGTTTAGTTTTCTCCTGTCTTAGGGCAGCAGCTGTGTTTTGGGATAAAAGCTGTTGGATCCCCAGTAAGGCTCCTACAGCTGCCCCCTCCCCACAGGAGGATGGCGGGGGATGAGAAACCCTGCTCGTCCATTTAGATGACTTCCGAAATGGAGAGGGAAAGGGGGCTGTTATTCCAGGCTATAGAGTCATCATGCTGACATAGGGATGACATAACCTAGAGAGCAAATACCTCTCCATCCAGCGGACAAAGCCAGGTAGGCACAGGATCCCCAAATCCAGGAAATTCCCTCGGAAGGGCAAGTTCTTCAGTTACCTGGATGTCAGCGTAAGAATACTTTCCCCAGAGGCCTGGCTTCCCCTTCCCATGGAGAATCTGGTTCCCCAGAGTTGGACTCCCTGGGCTGCAAATGTGGCTGTGGTTAGGGGGTCAAGTAGAGGGGTTATAGATTTTTTTTTCATGAATTCTTTCAAGAAATAGGGGCCCCCTTTGGGGATTCAAATGCAGGGTGTTTTGAGAATCACAGATAAGAGTGACACAATTGCCCTTCGCCCTTAGTAAAAGGCTACGTCCTTATGGGGCTTTCCATGGCAATATCGGGATTTGGGGAGCCTCTCGTTGGACTACATCAGCAATAAGTGCTCCCCAATTCCAGAGATGTTGGTTTTATAGATCCCCAGCAGGTGGGATTGAATTGTAAAGTAATGGCAATAAGGTTGGCCAATTGATAAGCACTACCGGAATTAGCTAGGGTGAATTAGGAGATAATAGAAGAGACTGCTGAGCCTTATCTGGAATTTAGAAGCATTCTGGTTTGTTTTGGGGTCTTTTTTTGCAAAAAAGGTGTAAACCAGGTCCAGAGGAAGTAGGTCCTCAGCCTGTACCTAGGGTTTGATCCTAGTATAGTGGGCCCAACTGGCAACCCCTGGAACTTTATCATATGAGAGAACTGGGTAGGTCCTTCCCATCCTTGACTAAGACTTGTGTCCCTGGTGGGTATAAGGGTGGTCCAGAGTCCTTTGAGGATTGGTGGGGGGACTTAATGTTGCGTTATCTGTAAAATTAGAGAACAGTGTTGACTTCACATAATTGTGAGAATTAAATGAAAAGATGGAAATGAGGTGCCCACTGCACTGCTCTCTCACCACCAGCTACCGCGTGTGAACTCATGGGCACATGGCTGCTACAACTTACACAACAATGCCTGACCTCATTAAGCGAACTTAGCCTGAAAGTTGGTTTTGAATCCGTTAAAATACCAGCATCACAGCACTCCAGCATCAACGGCTTGTACCTGTTGTTTTCAACCTATAAAAGAAAAGAGTTTTTGAATGACTAAACGGTTACGAAACTTTTGACATGTCGTCTTCTGTTTGTCTCAAATGTTCAGAAAAAGCCTTGCGTACATGTGGTTCTACCATCTGGATTTCTTCCGCCTTCAAAGACAACCAAAGTACCCAAACTCCCCTATCTATTTGAAAACACTAGACAGGCATCCCCAGAGTTTTAAAAGCAGGCCTGAAGGTATCACTACCGCTAAGGTTAAATGTATCATTTTGCTCATGACTGTGTAAAAATAACACAAAAACTGCTCAAACTGAAAGGGAAATTTTCTGGTTTCAGCTGTGACTCCAGACAGGATCCAAAGAGGAGTTTTACCATCTCTTCTCTGGGTTTTATGGAGACTTGCTTTACCCTTCTGTGTTAGCCTCTTAAGGCACTGAGTCAGCCTTAAAAGGGCACAGGAAAGGGTGACGTGGGGTTCTCTACGGTGTCCTGCAGGCCGCTCTCGCCAGTACCCCCCGGTTAACGATCCGACCCCATTAGATGCAGCTGTTCTGCCCCGCGGAGCCGAGAAGGTAAATGCACTTCACGTTAGGCGGGTAGACGCCGGCCTTTGCACTAAACCGGCGCCCGGGCACCCTCTGGTCGCCATGTGCCACGTGCTCTGGGCCTGGGTGATTTCATTCCAAAAAAAAGGGACGTACCTGCGCTTAGACCTCAGGCGGCTGCACCCACAGGCGTCGGAGACACACTCCCCAGGCCCAAGGTCGCGCTGGGGCCCGCTCTCGCCCCCGCAGGCCGGGTGGGGCCGGGACCCCAGCAGCTAC
>NW_006286303.1:3375285-3380952 GCF_000327345.1 Myotis davidii | reverse complement strand
GGAGCAGGAGCCGAGCCTGCGCGGAGCCTCCTTCTGGGAACCCGAGTCCCGGCGCCTCCCCAGGCCCTGGCCCGCGTGGATCTGGTTCCCTAAGGCCTCCGCGCCTTTCTCCGGACTCCTGCGGATGCCCTGGCCTTACCCCGGGGCCGGGCCACGACCCAGACATTTCCTTCCCTACCACTGCGCTAGCCGATCGTGTGATTGGAGGCCATCCTGCGATGCCATGAGCCGAAAGGGAAGCCGGCCTCGTCCCTTTCGACCAGCGCACCCCAGGGCCACTCCCAATCCTTGGGGGACCAGCCTCCCTCATGCTCTCGGTTCACTCGCTTGCAGTGTAGATAAGTAGCCGGCCAGCAGCCAGGGTGGGCCGCTATGCCCTTCCCTAGGAGACACTCAAACGGCAAACAGGTAAGGGGAATACCATTGGAGTATACGCCAAAAAGAAAAGTTTGACTACTATTTCCAGACTTTACCATCTGTTAACAAATGTAATCTTCAAAATACCTTTTATGATCGCCCTGGCCTGTGTGGCTCGGTTGGTTGCCTGTGCACTGAAAGGTTGCGGGTTAGATTCCCAGTCGGGGCGCAGGCGGGGTTGTGGGATTCATCCCGGGTAGGGGCCCTGGTAGGGGCGTGCAGGAGTCAGCCCACCCATGTTTCACTCCCACATAGATGTTTCTCTGTCCCTCTCCCTTTCTCTCTCTAAAAATAAGGAAAAAGAATATTTTAAAATACCTTTAATCATCCCCACATTATGGGGGGGAAATACATAAATCCGCATTATTAACCGGTAATATATAAATCCTCATTATTAACCAGTAATACTTAAATCCGCATTATTAACCGGTGACCATTAATCTGCTAGAAACGGGCTGGGACCACAGGAGCAGACCATTTAAGTAAGGCAGGTAATCCCTCTACGCAGCCTACCACACCACACTGCACTGCACGCATTAGAAGGTGTGTTAACAATAGGACAAGTTCACCCGCTATTTTTAATTCAAATGTCCCATTCAAGGTTGCAGCCCCTTCAACACAGACAGCGTGAGCGTTAGTACCTGGCAGGGCCTAATCAGGTCGCGCGTTAGGACCACGGGTTCCTTCTGCCAAGCGGCAGCAGAGCCGCTCTGCCGGAAACCTCCGCACCCGCAGGTGAGCGAGGAAAAGCCCAGCAGCGAAGGCAGGTGAGGGAAAGTCCGAGCTCCAGGCTAAGAGCTCCCGGACCGGCCTCGCCTTACCTTGGCCTCCGGCACCGGGGGTCAGGGGTTCTGACAAAGGCAGCTCCTTCCTGGGGCTCCTCAAACTCCCAGGCCGCCTCCATTGCCCCTCACGCCCCCCCTCCCCCTCAAGGTCGGGAGTCGGTGGAAGCCTCCAGGTGTCCATGAATGTAGGGAATTTTCTCTAGCAGCGGGAGCCAGTGACCCAGGGCCGGAGGGAGACCTGCACCCTTCCCTGCAGCCAGAACCCTGGAAGACCCGGTCTGCCCATCACCCATGAGTGCACCCGGTTGGTTAAGCACAGGAAGCTCCTGTGCCATTGGTCTTTTCCAGCTGCACAGCCTGGCTAAGAGGGTGGGGAACAGCCGAGACTTGAGACCCCTGCAGGGAATGAGGCCTAAGCTTCAGACAGGTACTGTCTCATTGACCCAGTCCAAGAGCGAGGCTTCTAGGTGAAACAGGAATTTTAGGGGTAAAATAGGACAGGTTTAGGAAATTTTGGAAATTAAGGGGACCATGGAGGAAGCACAGGGCTACCGAGCAGCAGAAGGTATCCTATATAATGAAACCCTAATATGCAAATTGACCTAATGGTGGAATGACCGGTTGCTATGATATGCATTGACCACCAGGGGGCAGATATTCAACACAGAAGCTGCCCTCTGGCGGTCAGTGTGCTCCCACAGGAGCCAGAAGCCGGGCTCAGGACTGGCGAGCACAGTGGCAGTGGCAGTGGCAGTGGCGGGAACTTCTCCCTCCTCCACTGCAGGCGGGAGGTAAGGAGTGAAGGGTCCCGGATGGTCAGCAAGAGGGATGTCAGCCTAGGGGTCCTGGACTGCAAGAGGGCACAGGCCAGGCTGAGGGATCCCCCCACCCGCACAGTGCATGAAATTTCATGCACCGGGCTTCTAGTATTTCCATAGAATGAAGAGCCGGAAAGTTGCAACAGGTACATTTCCATAGAATGAGGGAGCTGGGAACAGCAAAAGGTCTATATTTACAAAATAAAGAGACAGAAGCCCTTTTTCCAGAAGGAGAAGAAGAAAGCCCAAAGGGAATAGGAAAACAATAAGGAAGGAGGGGAGGGGAGAACTTCACATGTCCCATGTGAGGTTCCATCTTTGAATCCATGAGTTACTATAGTAACCAGTCTTGGGGAATAGTGAGTAATCAGAGGGGATATCAAGGCACCAGGATCTGCAGCCTTTATAAGCCATAGGGAAAAGGAACTCAGTGCGACCCTTCTCCCCTCCCCTCCCCCCATGTGGGAGTCTGTATTTATTCTGGAATAAATTTCCACCTGTACTATACCACTTTCTGTCTGTGGATTCATTCTTCGATTCCGGCAGACGAAGAATCCAGGTTCCAGTCCAAAATAACCCATTTCATAGGGACCTTGCCAAATTAAGGTATTTCTCTTGAAGCTTTCTAATCTCAACACCTTCTATCTTGCTCAGCACAGTATGCAGTGAGAACTGCTGTTTTGTTTTGTTTTACATCACTAACTCCCCTGTGTCTTATTAAGTCATTAAAATAATCATCAATAAAGTGGGCACTGTTAATATTTTTTCAAGTGAAGAAACCAGAAGAAGGGAATTTAGTGACCTGCCCCAAAGTCTGCATTTTTCTCTAAATATCAACTATAGCCTGTCCTTTCTGTTCCTGTTGCTCTACTTGTATTCAGGCCTGCATAATTGCTTGCCTGGGCTACTTCTAGAATGGCCCCTTAACTCCTCTCCTAGCCGTGTACAAAGCCAAGAATTAATCTTCCTAATGCAAAGCTGATCATGTCTCTCGAATCCTTCTCAAGTCTCTCAAATGTCAAATCCTTCTGTGGCCTCATTCCCCAGAAGTTCTGGCAGTGGGTGCTACTCATTAAAGTCTTCCCCTTTGGATCAGTGCACAAACCGGAAATGAACAGCCTGCTGAAGTTTCACAAACACATCACATCAGCAACGAGCTAAAAAGACAACATAACCAGCACCTTGACATGTGTCCTTCCCGCCACTTACTACTCCCTCCCACACAAGGGTTTTCCACCATCCTGACAAAGAAGAGCATGTAGTCAGTCTAGAGTACCACTCCTTTTTGTACATTGTATAAATGGAACAATTACAGTGCGTACTGTTTTGTGTCTGGTTTCTTTAAGTCACTGTTTAGGTTCATCCGTATGTTGACTATAGTTAGAGTTTGTTCACAAGAATGCAGATTTGGGGAGAGAACTGAGAGTTAAGGTTTGGCCAAGCTCTGTGGCCAAATGAGATGCCTATGAAAGGTCCAGGTGGAGATGACCAATAAGTACAAATACAAGAGTTTAAAGTTGAGTGGAGAAACCAGGGTTGGCGACACAAATTTGGGAATCACTGACACTTCAATGCTATTTAAAGACACAGGGGCTGCATTAGAAGGCTGGTGGGGGTTGTTATGCAGATAACGAGGAGGAGGGGGCCTAGAACCAGCCCCGGACCCTCTCACATTTAGAGATGGGGCCGAAGAGGAGCTGACCAAGGAGTACCTAGTGGAGCAGGAGGAAAACCGAGAGATTCTGTGTATTAGTCAGGGTTCTCCAGAGAAATGGAACCATTATTATAAGGAATTGGCTCACATGATAACAGAGGCTGGAGAGCCCCAAGATTTGCAGGGTGAATCAGCAAACTGAAGACCCAGGAGGGCTGATGGTGTCGGTCCAGGCTGAGTCCAAATGCCTCAAAACCAGGAGAGCTGATGGTATAGTTTTCACCTGAGGGCCAGCAGGCTCAAGATCCAGGAAGAACTGGTGTTTCAGTTCACATCTGAAGGCAGGAAAAAGGCGAAAATCATCCATATTTTCCCGTAACAATTATTTTTATTTTCACTGATGTCCCAGTTTTAAGGCAGTCAGATAGGGACAATTCTCTTCGTCAAGGGAGAGTCAGCCTTTTTGTTCCAATTAGGCCGTCAAGTGATCAGAGGAGGCCCTCCCACTTGAGGGAGAGAAATTTGCTTGACTCAGCCCACTGGTTTAAACGCTAATCTTACCCAAAACACCCTCACAGAAACACTCAGAATGTTTGACCAAATACTTGGGCACCCCATGGCTCTGTCAAATTAACACACACAATTAACCATGAGTGTGATTGAGGGGAGGCATTTGGAAAGGGGGAGTGTCCAACTGCCAAGAATGGCACTGAGAAATCTTAAGAAACTAGTGGGACAATTGAGTTGGCAAGGGGAGGTCACCAGTGTCCTCCCTGGTGGACAGGAGGGGACTGAGGGAAGTGTGAGGTGCAGACAGTGAGAAGTTCAAGGGCACATCATGAAAGCAGAGGGAAGGCAGGGTGTAGGTATGAACAAGGGTAGGTTGGTGAGAAGATGACAGGCTATTTGTCTAATTGCTTTTACTCAGTGAAGTATGAGACAAGTTCATCAGATGAAAATGTGTGTGGGGTGGGGGGTGGAAGGAAGTATAAGACTATAATAATAAAAGTGTAATATGCTAATTAGACCAGATGTCCTTACAGACGTCCTTCCTTCTGGACAAAGCTGCAGAGGCAGCAGAGGCCTCAGACCACTGTGGTGGGCTGGGGCCGGGGTCAAGGCCCTTGCACGAATTTCGTGCATTGGGCCTCTAGTTTTTTAATATAAAAGAAAAGGAAAAGTATCTGTGATATAGTCATTTAGAGAATAGAAACTATAGAATTTTCAGGCAATGCTAAGTGCCAATTTCAACTTGTAATTGTGAACTTAAGTTGGACCTGGTAGCACCTTCAGGTGTTAAATTCCAGCAATGCTCTAGTGCAGGTGCAAGCCAGGAGGTGGGGAGTTGGGGGGCAACCAGAGTTGGTACTTGGCCATGTGAGCATATACAGTATAGTGAAGGGAAAGAAGGTAAGAGGTTTTTTTCCTAAATGTTAGCAAAATTGAATTTTATTATGCTAAGATTCTATTGTTATACTGTAAATCAGAAGACACCTTAATCAATAAGCCAAATTAATTTGGAGTCTTTTATTATTACGCTAGCACTAGCGGGCTTAGAGTAGAGTGTCTCTGTCAAATTCTGGGCCCCAAATAGAGGAAGTCTTTCCTACTTATACATTTTTTCAGCTCTTTGTCTTCCAAATTTGGAACGAGACTTCCAGACCTTCTGAGAAAGAAGGCCTGCGTGCTGGGACAGGGCCCTGAGACCATATCTCAAGGCCTGGCCTGGTGCCAACACTGACTACTCTGGGGCATAGTTTACGGCCTCTCTGGAATGGGGAGTAGTCTTATTTTTTCCTATTATTTAAGCAAGCATTTACAGAGCTAAATAGCAGGGTTAAAATTTCACACAGCAGTTGTTATATAAGGATGCTTCAGGAGAAATGAGGAAATGGGTTGAGTTGTGTTTTTCTAAGGCTAACAGGTACTGGAGAAGAAAGGATGAGAAGTCAACAAGGGAAGGGGAAAATGAAACTGCAGGAATGTCAGGTAG
>NW_006286303.1:3371240-3375138 GCF_000327345.1 Myotis davidii | reverse complement strand
ACGGGGTCCCTGCCCCACACCAGGCTCCCAATTTGGGACATGAGTGCTGGGGTAGCATCCCAGAAGAAAGGGCTGCTAGAGACTGAGTTGCTCCTCTTAAAGGGACTATGCACAGAGTCGTGTGCTCACAAACCCACTTGTTCTAAGCTGCAGAGCAAGAGCAGCAGCTCAAAAAAATAAATAAATAAACATGTGGAAGGTGAGTAAAAATTGTAGTGATTTTAGAATGTGTTCAAACTTAGGCAACCATCAAATTACACTGCTATAAACAGCCTGGAATATATGAAGCACATGGTAACCTGGAAACCAAAAATCTCTAAGAGACATACAGGAAATAAACAAAAAGAATCTAAACGTAACACTATAGAAAATCATCAACGTGGAAGAGAGCAAGAGAAGCAGAAAGGAACATGGAAGAACTACAAAAATGATCAGAAATACTAAGCTGGCCATAATTACACTTAAATGTAAATAGACTAAATGCTACAATCAAAAGACACGGGGTGGCTGAATGGATAAAAACAAGCCCTGTACATATGCCACCTAGAAGAGACTCACTTCAGGTCAAAAAACACAGACACGCCGAGGCCGGTTTGGCTCAGTGGATGGAACGTCGGCCTGCGGACTGGGAGGTCCCAGGTTCGATTCCGGTCAAGGGCATGTACCTGGGTTGCAGGCACATCCCCAGTGGGAGATGTGCAGGAGGCAGCTAATCGATGTTTCTCTCTCATCGATGTTTCTAACTCTCTATCTCTCTCCCTTCCTCTCTGTAAAAAATCAATAAAAAAAAATATATATATCAAAAAAACAAAAAACACAGACACACTGAGCGTGAAGGAATGAAAAAAGGTGTTTCATGCAAATGGAAATATGCAAACAAAAAGCTGGGGTAGCAATACCTCTATCAGACAACAAAGCCTATAAAAGACAAAGAAAGCTGTTTCATAATGATAAAAACAAGAGGGTATAACTCTTGTAATCATCTGCGACCTGATGTAGGAGCACCTCCATATATAAAGCAAGATGGACATAAAGGGAGAGATCGCCAGTGAGACAATAACAGTTGAGGACATTAACACTCCAGACGTCTATGGATAAGTCATCCAGACAAAAATTCAACAAGGACACAGTGGTTTTAAATGATGTATTTGATTAGATGGACTTAATTGGTATTTGTAGAGCATTCGACGGTTAATATTTAAAATATATAAGAAACTCATCCAACTTAACATTAAAAAACCCTCAAAGAATCCAATTTAAAAATGGGCAAAGCCCTGGCTGGTGTGGCTCAGTTGGTTGGGCATCATCCTGTGCACCAAAAGGTTGCCAGTTCGAACCCTGGTAGGGCGTGTGCAGGAGGTAGTCGATTCATGCTATGCTTTCACATTGTTTCTCTCTACCTTCCACTCTAAATAATCAATAAAAAAAAGAATAGTAAAAAAAAAGGGGGGGGGCAGAAAATCTGAATGGACATTTCTCCAAAGAGGACACACAGATGGTCAACAGACATGAAAAGATGTTCAACTTCATTAATCACCAGAGAAATGCAAAGTAAAATCACAATGAAATATCACCTCACACCTGTCAGAATGACTATTATCAGCAAATCAACAAATAAGTGTTGGCGAGCATGTGGAGAAAATGGACATTTCAGGCACTGTTTGTAGGGTTGTGGGTTAGTGTAGTCACTATGGAAACCGTTGTGGACGTTACTCAAAAATTACAAATAGAACTACCACCCTGGCCAGGTAGTACAGCAGGTTGGAGCATTGTCCCCTACAACAAAGGTTGTGGGTGCAATGCAGGTCAAGGTGCAGACAGAAGGCAACCAACCTATGTTTCTCTCTCAATCTCTCTCCCTTCCTCTTTCTAAAAATCAATAAAGAATATATTCTCAAGTGCAGATTAAGGGGCGGGGGAAGAACTACCATACAATCTGGCAATTCCACTACTGTGTATTTATATGAAGAAATCAAGAGCACTAATTCAAAAAGATACATGCACCCTATACTCATTGCAGCTTCATGGACAGCAGCCAAGATATGGGAGCAAAGTAAGAAAATGTCCAACTGACAAATGGATAAAGAAGAAGTGGTACATATATATACAATGATTACTACTCATTCATAAAAAAGAACAACATGGGGCCATTTGTGACAATATGGATAAATCTACAGAGCATTGTTGGGGTCTAGCCCCAGCAGGTCCAGGGGTTCCCAAAGGTGTGGACGGAGTTGGCGAAGAAGGAATGACACGGAGACAGCGTTCAGTTCATCAGCAGCCTAGCCAGGATCTCTAGCCAAGTTCTGTCCAGGATCTCCAGCCAAGTTCTGTATTTTATTGTCTTATTACATCTGTATTTATACCAGTTGATTTTTTTTTTTAGGAAGACAAAATGTTTTATTTTAAAACACTGGAAAAACATTAAAAGACAAATGTCCATTATATAACCAAGAATGTTAAATAGTTGGAAACTGTAAATCTTCCATTGCAAATTATCCTACCATATTTCTTTTCTAATACCAACAATATTTGACATGATGAAAAATACCAAGAAGACTCAACTAATTATTCAGCCGAAGTCACCATGTCAGGGGTCAACTTAGGTACACAAGTGAGTTTTGTCCAAGATGTTCCTGACACATGAAGCTTCCAGTTGAATTTCAGAAATGTTAACAAAAGTATCTTCCTTTTTTGCCTGTGAATGTTTGAGTATTGCTGTATTGTTGGCTTATATCCACTACAGACACTGGTTCTAGGCCAGCCCAAGGGTCTTCAAGCATTGAAGGTTTGAAATAACTTTCCAACTCATTAGACACTCTTTTTTCTCTACCACGCCCTGATCCAAAAGGTGTAGATGTCCTTGGAGAACCCTGGGGGTGGGCCTGCTGCCCTGGGGAGTAGCCAAATTGCTGCTGGGACCCCGAGGGGGACCTGGAGTAGGAGCCAGGGTAGCCGCCAGGGGACAGAGACCCGAACCAGCCCCCGGGGAAGCTGCCGCCATATTGCCGAGAGTGGCTGCTCCCATAGGGCCTACACCGGGGCCAGAACAACGGAGTGTGATGCAGCTCCTGTACCCTTCCCGAGAGGAGGAAGGCCGTGGCCTTGCCTCCGCCCAGGGTACCCCGGTAGCTGCTCCTGCTGCTCCAACCTCCTACCCCCAGGCCAGGGTAAGAAGGAGTCGGGGGTCGGAAGTTCTGTCAGTGCATGTCGGCCTCACTCCCACATCCCCGCAACTGTCCTATACCAGTTGATTTTAATCCTATCAATTTCTATTCCAAAGGTTAGGGCATTTCTTATCTCCATTCCAGGGAGTAAAGATTATGTAGTTTAAGGGTGATTGTTCGTAGTTAAAGTGATTAACTACCCGCCTGGCACTTAGTTAAGGGGTTTTATTCCCTCCCTAACTTCAGGGAAAAATCCCTACCTGGGAAACAACCTTTCTCGGAGAGGTGACCTTGGTTAAAACACATAGCGCCAAGAAGGGGAGCAAACATATTAAGAACAGGATGCTGAAGATGGCGACATAGGTTACCACCGGAGATTGCTGCCACGAACAACCAATTCAAATTACACCTAAAAGACAGAACGGACATCATCCAGAACCACAGGAAGGCTGGCAGAGTGGAAATTCTACAACTAGGAAGGAAAGAGAATATCATACCCAGACTCAGAGGAGGCGCAGTGCTGAAGTCACTCAGGTATGGAGTGCGAGGAGCGGGCTGGCGGCGGAGGGCGTGGTTGGCGTTTTCAATCGGGAGGGAGTCGCAGACTCTGAGCTCCAGATCCGGGCGAGTCTTCAGGGACACAGACTCAAACGGGAGAAGCGGGACTGTCTGGCTTCGGTGAGAGCGAGTGCAGCTTTCTCTCCCAGGTTTGCAGCGGTTGCTGGGACTCC
>NW_006286303.1:3369671-3369986 GCF_000327345.1 Myotis davidii | reverse complement strand
AAAAAAAGAACAGGATGCCATATAGGCCAGGTCCCTTGAAACATATGCTGTGCAGATGTTTCTTCCCTGCAGGGACTGTGTCAAGCAGCAAGGATGGACCGGCTTCCGGCAGAGCATATTATGCTAAGTGAGCCTGGCTGGCATGGCTCAGTGGTTGAGCATTGACCTAAGAACCAGGTGGTCATGATTTCATTGTTGCAGGCTCCATCCCCAGTGTGGGGCATCCCGCAGGCAGCTGATCAATGATTCTCTCTCATCATTGATGTTTCTCTCTCTCTCTCCCTCTCCCTTCCTCTCTGAAATCAATAAATATAT
>NW_006286303.1:3364565-3369156 GCF_000327345.1 Myotis davidii | reverse complement strand
ATTGTATGTTTTGTGTTGACTTGTTTGGTGTGCGCAACAGGAAATATTTCACTTTCGGAGAAAAAAAAAATAAGTTTATTTGCGTTACGGTTATTAATTTGTGCAGTTATTCGGTGTCTGCTAAGTTAATGTTCAAGAAAAAATATTAATTTTTATTAAAATGTTCTATTACTTTATGTTAACGATAACTCATTTATTTCAGCCCTTTGTATTCAGCATGTCTATATAGCTAAATAAACCTACGTTTCTATGAAAATTGAAGCTCTTGTTTTTTTGCAGCCCACATGAACTTAAACCTTGTTTATTTGGCCCGTGAGCCTTTGCCCCTGACATGCTTGGTCTAAGTTAATACAGCTCTGAAATGCCAGAGTAATCCTCCTTTCCACACCCCTTGGAGCCTAACCACCCCTATGGGAGGGTGTAATCTTTTTGACTATCCTCTAATCCAGTGGTTCTCAACCTGGGCTGCACAGTAGAATCACCTGGGAATCTTTTTAAAATCCTGATTTCTGGGCCTCATCCTCCGGAAATTCTGTTTCTTTGTTACTAATGTTGTGGCCCCACACCATAACAAAGAAACAGAATTTCTGGAGGATGAGGCCCAGAAATCAGGATTTTAAAAAGATTCCCAGGTGATTCTAATGTGCAGCCAAGGTTGAGAACCACTGCTCTAATCCAAGTCCCACCTTGCCTTCTCTCACCTTCACTTAGTCTTCCTTATTTTCCTCCTTGATTCCAAGAGGGAAGGTGAGGGAGGGTGGATGGGAAGAGATTACCCAAAGTATTTATGTGCATATATGCATAACCCACAGACACAGACAATAGTGTGGCCAAGGGGGTGTGGGCTCGTGCTGGGTAGAGGAGGTCAATGGGAAAAAAAAAAATAGGGCATCTGTAATACTTTCAACAATAAAAAAAAATACCACAGGGCTATCACCTAGGAAACCCTACTGTTCCCAAATATCTAAACTAGGTCACAAACTGTGCTTGCTTCCAGGAACCAAGGTGAGCTGCTGATGGTTAACACCCTTGCAGACAGCTCAACCACAGAACCAGTCACGCGTGACCACTCCAAGATGGTGGGCAGACCCTCACCACCCAGACCTCTGGTGACTTTGCCTTCATTAATGTACTAAAACTGCCCTAGCCAGTTTGGCCCAGTGCATAGAGCGTAGGTCTGCAGACCGAAGCTCCCAGGTTCCATTCCAGTCAAGGGCATGCACCTCAGTTGCAGTCTCCTCCCTAGCCAGGGCTCTGGTCAGGGCACGAGCAGGAGGCAACTGATCCATGTTTCTCTCACACCGATATTTCTCTATGTCTTTCTCTCTCTCACCCACTCTCTCTAAAAATCAATGGAAAAAATATCCTTAGGTGCCGATAAAAAAAAAATTATATATATAATAAATGTCATGGCAGAATGCATGGGAGAACGATCAGCCAGCACTCTGAGGCAGGAAAGTTTAACCTTTATTTCGCAGATCTGCTAGTCCAGGGCAATCCGGATCCAAAGCCTGGACTGAACTCATGGGGAGGCTCTGACCCCCTGAGGGTCCCCACAACTCCGCCCAAGTCAGCTGTTGGGGGAGGGGGAGCTGGAGTTAGGCTCTGCAGCTCCGCCCAAGTCAGTCAGAATGGGGAAGTAAGACCACAGTTTTAACCAGATACTGAACTAGGTTGCAAGCTCCCCCCAACCCCCATTTTCCTTTTCACTAAAACTCACACCCAGGAGGGAGAACTCTACTACGAGGCACAATCAGTGCCTGTGGAAAGGGAGCCCACAGGACCTCCCATACTCTCCCCAGAAGTCACTGCCCACCCCTGCTGACCCCCACTCCCTGATCCCACCTACCCAACCAGTTTCTTTAAAACCTCCCCAAACCCTAACCAGGGAAGAAGGTGACTTTTGAGCATGAGCCCACCTTTCTCTATTCCTTGATCAAATAAAGTTTTTTTTTTAATGTTTTTATTGATTTCAGAGAAGGGAGAGAGAGATAGAAACATCAATGATGAGAGAGAATCATTGATCAGCTGCCTCCTGCATGCCCCACACCGTAGATCAAGCCTGCAACCCAGGCCTGTGCCCTTGACTGGAATTGAACCCCTGACCATTCAGTCTGCAGGCATACACTCTAGCCATTGAGCCAAACTGGCTAGGGCAATAATAAACTTTTTCCTTGTCTTTATGAAACTGGTTCTACTGGAGCCAACAGCACTGGGCAGAAGGACTTAGGTTTGGGTCCCTGCACCAAAAGGATCTGGTAATACAAATGCATAAAGGTACTGCAAAAGCATTTTTCTGTCTGTTGCGATCTTACGTCCCGGTGTATCTTGCTTGACTCAAATAATTTTATAAATTTCTGTCCGGGCTGGGACGTTCTTAAGTCAAGTGGATCTCAGCAGTTTTTTAAAAAATATATATATATTTCTTTATTGATTTCAGAGAGGAAGGGAGAAGGAGAGAGGGATAGAAACACCAATGATGAGAGAGAATCATTGATCGGCTGCCTCCTGCACACCCTCCACTGGGGATCAAGCCAGCAACCCAGGCATGTGCCCTTGGCCAGAATCGAACCTGGGACCCTTCAGTCCACAGACCAACGCTCTATCCACCGAGCCACACCGGCTAGGGCAGCAGTTTTTTAACAAGCCCCAAAGCCCGTTAGAAGCAGCTGTCCTGCCCAGGGGAGCCTAGAATGTACGCTACCTTTACGTTACAGAAAAGCTTTTGCACGGAACCGGCGCCCAGGAGCCCTGTGGTTCGCCATTTGCCACGAGCTCTGGGCCTGGGTCATTTCTTTTAAGGATGGGGACATACCTGCGCTTAGAAGTCAGGCCGCTGCACCCCCACAGACAAACTCCCCAGGCCCAAGGTCGCTCTGGGGCCCGCTCTCGCCCCCACAGACGAGATGGGACCGGAACCCCAACCTGCTACAAAGTAGCCAGGGCTGCGGCCTGGAGAAGCAGACCGCAAACTTGTAACCGCGGGGGCCCTGCAGGCGGCTCCGCGGTGTCTGTGCCACGCGAGGCCCAAGACGTGCTCCGCCACCAACACCCCTTCTCTCCCCCGCACTCCCCCCACCCCCGGCCCGCGCAAACCTCCCCTCCCCGGTCGCCGGGGGTTGCTCTACCCCTCGGTTCTGGCCGCGGGGAGCAGAGGAGCTCCGAACTGGCAAACCTGGAGAACACGCGGGGCGAGCCCACCCCACCCCGGCCTGGCCCGGGCTCTCTGGGTGACGTCCCGCCGCGAAGGGCATCTGCTGTGATGTGGCGCCTCGCTGACTGCGCGCCGCGCCCTTTTTGGATCCTCGGGGAGCCCGGGAGTTGGATGGGGATTTATCTGTCGTGTCCCAGGCCTTGAACCTGGTGGATCTGGTTGCCTCAGGCCAAAGTGCCTTCCACAGAACCCTCCGGGCGAGGCCTCCCGACCCTCCCCAGCTCAGCACCGGGGCCAGGGCTCTGGCTCGCGCAGCCTCTTAGAACCCGGAGCTGCTTTCTGCGGTGCCACGTGCCGCACTCTCCGCTGGTGAGAGCCTGCGAAGCGCCGCGCAGCCCTCCAGTCCTTACGTGGACGAAGCAAGGGCGCCCTTGAGCTTTCAGCGGAGAATGAAAAATCAAGATGTCGGTGGAAAATGCCATGTCTTAGGGTGCTAACTGCTAAGGAGGAAAACCTAAGTGCTGCAATTTGAAAAACTAAAAATAGCAAATAGGCTTTTCTTTGAACAAACACCCCTCTGGACACTAAGAAACAGATGCAGCACTCACCATGACCGGGATTACTGCGCTGCTTGGAGAATACAGAGTTTCACCACTATGACTAAATATGATGAAACGCTCCGTCAGCCAGGAGTGATGGCTGGCGCCATGGCCCCTGCATCCTGAGTAGGGTCCTATTTTGATCCATATTTGGTAAGGCAGAGACCAAGATGCCAGATGGATAAGGACCACTGCCCTGGGTGCAGGACACACGGTCCACAGTCTTGATGGTGGTCTCCTGGGCTATCCGCGAAGACTACTTGTCAGGGGGATGGAGTAGTGGCCTGGAATCCCTCAGCTCCCCAGTCCCCTCCCTTCCTTCCCTCCTCCAGCCCTCTAATGGGCCTGCAACTGCTTTATCCGTCCCTGGGTCCTGCCAGCTCCAGGTGCACCTCCCCTCCCAGCACACACTCCTGCCCTGGGGCTGGGCTCCAGTCCCCGGCCTCCTCAGCCCTCCCCACGCTGCTCTTTTTTAAAAAATATATATATTTTATTGATTTTTTACAGAGTGGAAGGAAGAGGGACAGAGAATTCGCAACATCAAAGAGAGAGAAACCTCAATCAGCTGCCTCCTGCACACCCCCCGACTGGGAATGTGCCCACAGCCAAGATACATGCCCTTGCCTGGAATCGAACCTGGGACCTTCAGTCCGCAGGCCGAGGCTCTATCCACTGAGCCAAACCAGTTAGGGCCAGGCTGCTCTTTATTTTTGTCTCCTGCCTCCTCACTGACTTCTCACTGTATTTCCTCTTCTGTCTGGCTCAAGATTCGGATGTAACCACCACTCAAACTGCCCCTTGCTCATGTTCACTCACCACCTCATCTCTAATCGTTTAC
>NW_006286303.1:3342736-3364492 GCF_000327345.1 Myotis davidii | reverse complement strand
CTCGATTTTAAGTTACATTTACATCTTCTTCCCCCCACGCTATTTTTACCTAGTACATGTGTGTGTTTTCACAGGATCGTTGAATAAGTCCCAGTGTAGGGAGAACTGTGATCATGCAATAAAGTGGAAAGAGGGAAATGCTTGGTACTTGGGAGCAATAGCCTGGTGCTGGGGTGTGTTCATTTGTTCATGGGACCCGTATCATTGAGTGCCTGCCAGAGGCCAAGTGCTGTGGTAGACCCGGAGGCGCACAGGGAGTGAGAAAACAAAACCCAACACACGGAATCACTCTAGGGGAACTTTTAGTCTAGTGCAGTGATGGCGAACCTATGACACGCGTGTCAGAGGTGACTCGCGAACTCATTTTTTTGGTTGATTTTTCTTTGTTAAATGGCATTTAAGTATATAAAATAAATATCAAAAATATGAGTCTTTGTTTTACTATGGTTGCAAATATCAAAAAATTTCTATATGTGACACAGCACCAGAGTTAAGTTAGGGTTTTTCAAAATGCTGACACGCCGAGCTCAAAAGGTTCGTCATCACTGGTCTAGTGGGTAAAAGAGGCATTAATACAAGAATCACATTTACAAATGTCAGATTACCGCTTAACAAAAGTGTAAATGGAAGTCAAAGACTCTATTACGAGGTTGAGGAAGGAATGAGTAAGCAGAAAGTAAAAGGCAATTTTGTGAGGCAAAGGGGAGGTAGCTTGGGGTATAGTTCCAGGTAGGAGCGGGGAGCAGAATGTGTGTTTAGGACAGAGCTCAATGCACGCATGGGAGCGAGGAAGGCTGCTGTGACTTCTGCACAAAATGCCAAGAGGTGGGGCTGGAGGGAGATGCAGGATGATGCAGAATGTAGACCGGGCTGCAGGAGTAGGGTGGGGGCCTGTGAGGGGAGGTGCTGGTGGCCTCCAAACTATGCCCGACATTCCAGACCAGCGGTTCTCAACCTGTGGGTGGCGACCCCTTTGGGGGTCGAACGACCCTTTCACAGGGGTCACCGAAGACCATCGGAAAACACATATATAATTACATATTATTTTTGTGATTAATCCCTATGCTTTAATTATGTTCATGAGCACCACTGCTCTAGACCATCTTAAAAACACCCATAAATGATGCCCATGAATAATGTATTGCATAAATCCATGCCAAAAAGATGTTTGCAAGGCTGGCATGTGTTCAAGGCAGTGTGTTAAAGATAATAGAGCTAATTGTTCTTTTTAAATTGAATTTATTGGGGTGACATTGGTTAATAAAGTTATATAGGTTTCAATTATACATTTCTGCAGTACATGTATTGTGTGTTTACCAGCCCAAGTTTAGTCTCCTTCCATTAATATTTATCCCCTCTTTACACTTTTCTACCACCCACCGACCCCCTTTTCCTCTGGTAATCACCATATCATTGTCTGTGTCCATGAGTCTGACTTTTTTTAATTTTACTTAATCCCTTCACCCATCTCACCCAGCTCCCACCCTCCACCCCTGATGGCTGTCAGTCTGTTCTCTGTATCCATGAGTCTGTCTCCACAATGTTAGTTTCTATTGTTCATTCGATTCCACATATAAATTAAATCATACGGTACTTGTCTTTCTCTGACTGGCTTAGTTTACTCAGCATAATAATTTCCAGGGCCATCCTCGCTGTCACAAAAGGTAAGATTTCCTTTTTTTTTTTTTTTACAGCTGACTAGTATTCCATTGTGTAAATGTGCCAGTTTTTTTTTGACCACTCATTCATTTACTGATGGACACGGGCTGCTTCCAGATCTTGGCTATTGTAAATAGCACTGCAGTGAACATCGGGGTGCATATATGCTTTCGAATTAGTGTTTTGGGTTTCTTCAGATAAATTCCTAGAAGTGGAATCGCTGGCTCATAAGGCAGTTTCATTTTTAGTTTTTTGAGGTAACTTCATACTGCTTCCCACAGTGGCCACACCGGTCTGCATTCCCACCAACAGTGCACAAGGGCTCCCTTTTCTCCACATCCTCGCCAGCACTCGTTGTTTGTTGATTTATTGATGGTGGCCATTCTGACAGGTGTGAGGTAATATCTCATGTGTTTTTAATGTGCATTTCTTCGATGATTAGTGACGTTGAGTGTCTTTTAGTGTGTCTCTTGGCCACCTGGATGTCCAACAAGGGCCAATCTTTATTGCACAGTCACTACTGCTTTTCACTCCTTTAACTGCTCTACGTGGCTTATCACACTTAATCCTCTCAGCTGCTTACTAGGTACAGTGGGTACAAGTCCTCATTTTGTACCTGAGGACCCGTAGGTCGTTAATATTCTGTCAGAGCTATCCTTTTCCTGGTCTAATAGTACAGATGGCAGGTGGGCACAGGAACTCTCAGCACTTCCAAACAGTGGAGCCGCAAGTGGTAACGTTTCACCCTGACACTCGCACGCAAGCACAGCAACTTAGAAGAGGAGACTGAAGTCAGAGCTGCAGTGGCCGGATGGCGGACACAGGATGGCAGCATGGAATTCTCAGTTTCTGTAAGTTGGAAGGTGCTTTCCCATAAACGTGATTGTGGGATTTAAATTAGAACCCCTTTAAGACCAAAAATATATCCCATGGTAATGTTGACTGGCTGGGCCTAAATGATAGTGCTTGTTGTCATAATAGTGTTTGATTATAGTGGATTTTGTTTTTTTAATTAATTTTTTTTTCCGATCACAGTTCACATACAATACCATATTAGTTTCAGGTGTACAGCACAGTGACTAGGTGTCATATACCTTACAGAGGGGTCCCCGGGTAAGTCTAGCCTCCACCTGACACCATAGCCATTGCAATATGATGGACTCTATTCACTCTGCGGTACTTTTCATCCCCGTGGCTACTTTTATAACAGGCAATTTGTATACTTCTTAATCCGTCACCTTTTTACCCATCCCCCCAACCCACTCCCATTTGGTGATCACCAGTTCGTTCTCTGTATCTATGAATTTGTTTCTGTTTTGATCGTTTGTTTATTTTTAATTTTTAGATAAAACACATATAAGTAAAATCACATGGTATTTGTCCTCCTCTGACTTTTTCACTTAGCATAATATGCTCTAGGTCCACCCATATTGTCACAATGGCAACATTTCATTTTTAAAAATATATATATATTTTATTGATCCTCTACAGAGAGGAAGGGAGAGGGACAGAGAGCCAGAAACATCAGCTGCCTCCTGCACAACCCCCCACTGGGGATGCACCCGCAACCAGGTCACATGCCCTTGACCGGAATCAAACCCAGGACCCCTGAGTCCGCAGGCCGATGCTCCGTCCGCTGAGCCAAACCTGTCAGGGCAACATTTCATGTTTTATGGCTGATTAAAACCCCCTATATTAGCAGGGGTTGATAAAAGTAGGTTACAGTTGTATGTGAAACACAGAACTTATTCTTGTTTCATTATTTATGAATTATTGTATTATTTTCCATAAGAACAACTGTAAACCCACTTTTGCCACACCCTGTATGCACCCCATCTTTATCCATTTGTCTATTGATGGACCCTTAGGTTGCTTCCATATCTTGGCTATTGTAAACAAGGCCGCGATGAACATAGGGGTGCATATATCTTTTGGAATTAGTGGTTTAGGTTTCTTCAGATAAATACACTGAAGTGGAATTGCTGGGTCACATGGTAGTTCTATATTTATTTTTTTGAGGGAACTCAATACTGGTTCCCATAGTGGCTGCACCAGTTTACAGCCCCATCAACAGTGCTCAAGAGTTGCTTTTTCTCCACATCCTAGCCAATACTTGTTTGTTATTTGTTGATGATAACCATATCTCATTTTTTAAATTTTTATTGAATTTATTGGGTTGACATTGGTTAATAAAATTATGCCCTGGATGGTGTGCTAAGTGGTTAGAACATTGGCCATCCCACCAATGGGTCTCAGGTTCAATTCCCAGTCAAGGGCATGTACCTGGTTTGTGGGTTCACTCCCCACCCCTGATTGGGGCACATGCGGGAAGCAACCAATTAATGTGTCTCTTTCACATTGATGTTTCTCTCTCTCTCTCTCTCTCCCTCTCTCCCTTCCTTCCACTCTGTCTAAAAATCAATGGAAAAAATATACTCTGGTGAGGACTAACAAAAAAAATTATATAGGTTTCAAGTGTAGAATTCTATAATACATCATCTGTATACTGTACTGTGTGTTCACCACCCCAAGTTAATTGTTCATATCCATGAGCACGGTATTGTCTTCCATTTATTTGTATCTTTAATTTCTTTCTTTAATGTCTCATAGTTTTCTGAGTACAGGTCTCTTAACTCCTTGGTTAAATTTATTCCTAGCTATTTCTTTTCTTTTTTTGATGCAATTGGAAATGGGATTGTTGTCTTAATTGCTCTTTCTAGTAGTTTGTTATCTATAATAACAAAAGGGTAATATGCTAATTAGACTGGACATCTTCCAGACAAAGCCAGGGCTGGAGGGAAGCCAGCCTGGGTCCCGGGTGCCTGCTGGCGGCCAGAGGAGGGAAGCAGGGGTCCCGGGTGCTGGAGGGAAGCCGGTGCTGGCAACCAGGGGAAGGAAGGCCTACTCTTGCACGAATTTTCATGCATCGGTCCTCTAGGTGGTGTATAAAAATGCAAAAGGCCCTAGCCAATTTGGCTTAGTGGATAGAGAGTCAGAAGGCAGACCAAAGGGTCCCAAGTTTGATTCTGGTCAAGGGCATGTACCTTGGTTGCAGGCTCCTCCCTGGCCTGAGCTCTGGTTGGGACACGTGCAGGGGACAGCCAATCGGTGTGTTTCTCTCACATTGATATTTCTCTCTGTCCTTCCCTCTCTCTTCCACTATCTCTAAAAATCAATGGAAAAATATCCTCAGGCCCTAGCCAGTTTGGCTCAGTGGATAGAGCATCAGCCTGTGGACTGGAGGGTCCTGGGTTCAATTCCGGTCAAGAGCACATGCCTGCATTGCAGGATCGAGATTCCCAGTAGGGGGAGTGCAGGAGGCAGCCAATCAATGATTCTCTCTCATCACTGATGTTTCTATCTTTCTCTATCTCCCTTTCTCTCTGAAATCAATTTTTTTTTAAAAGTATGTTTAAAAAAAAGAAAGAAAGAGTAATATCCTCGGTGAGAATTAAAAAAACAAATGCAATAGATTTCTGAATATTAATGTGTATCCTGATACTTTACTGAATCCATTTATTAATTCAAATAGTTTTGTGGTGAAATCTTTAATGTTGTCTCTCTATAGGAGCATGTCCTCTGCAAAGAATGACAGGTTTGTTTCTCTCTGACAGGCTTACTTCTAATTTGGATGCCTTTTTCAGTTCATCTTGTTTGTAAGTCTGTGTGCTCTGGCCTTGTGTGTCTATTTTCTTTGCCAGATAAGGGGAGTTTTTAGTCCTTATTTCTTCATATACATTTTCTGCCCGCCCCCCTTCTCCTGGGACACCTGTTGTGCAAATGATGGTATGCTCGATGTTGTCTTAAAGGCCCCCTAAACTATCCTCATTTTTAAAAAATTATTTTTTCCTCTTTGATGTTCTGATTGGATGTTTTCCACTACCTTTTCTTCCAGATCACTGATTCAGTCCTCTGCTTCATCTAATCTGCTGTAGATTCACTCTAATGTGTTCTTCATTGCAATTATTGTATCCTTCCATTCCAATTGGTTGTTTTATTATGTTTTTTATTCCTTTTTTGTGTGCTTACTATCTCTTTGTTGAAGTTCTCACTGAATTCACATATTCTTATCCTGACTTAATTCACCATCCTTATAACCAGAGTTTTCAACTCTGTATCTGGTAGATTGCTTGTCTTCATTTCTTTTTCTGGTGTTTTGTTCTGTTCTTTCATTTGGGACATGTTTCTTTGGGTGACTCTCTGGGTTTGTTCCCACGTATTGTGTATATCTTCTGTATCTGCCAGTATCTAGCACAGTGGCACAGTCTCTCTGGTCACCTGTGGTGGGAGCTCCAGGGGTGTCCCCTGTGTGGGTTGTGTGGACTCTCCTATTGTAGTTGGGCCTCAATTGCCACTGGCCTTTGTGACTGACCCTCAGGCTGACTTGCTGTGAGGGGTGGTCATGACTACAGTGGATGAGCTGTTGTCCAGGCGCTCACCCCATGGAGTGGGAGACACTTTAGCACGGTTCTGGGGATAGTAGAGTCTGTTCCTCGGGTGTGTCAGTTGTGGAATTGGGGTTCTGGGTAGACCTGAAGCCTCCTGTTTTGGGTCTGGAATCTCTTGGGAGGGACTCCAGTGCAGGCCAAAGTCAGCCACCTCTTCGCAGGGCTTGGGTCCACTTGGTAGGAGCTACAAAATGATGTGTGATTCGTTGCAGTTTGTGCTGGGCTTGGAGGTGCTTGCGGGAGGCTGCAATGTGAACTGAGGGTAGCTGCCACTTGTGCCTGGCGTGGGACTCTTTGGTAGACATTACGATGTGAGCTGAAGTCGGCCAGCACTTGTGTTGGGCTTGTGGCCAGTCAGTGGGAACTACATTCTAGGCTAAAACTGGCCATCACTTACGCCGGGTTTGGGTCACCTGATGGGAGTTACGATACAAGACTGGGCGCTGCTTGTGCTGAGCGTGGGGCCTCTTGGCAGGGCCTACAATGTATGCCGAGGCCAGCAGCTCCTTCGGTGGGGCTTGTGGACCTTTGAGAGGCTGTAGCATGAGCTGAGGTGGCTGCCACTTGTGTGGGATTTGCAGTCCTTCGAGGATGGGGTGTGGGCCTCTGAATCTGCAGCGTGAACTGAAGCAGGCGCCCCTGTGGAGGAGCCAGCTGAGCACGGTGGGCGGGGCAGGGTCTCAGGGACTCACTGGGCTGGGTGAACTATTTTAGCCAGGTCAGTGGAGAGCCCAGATGATGCCCTCTGGCTGGGTTGGACGGAAACATCAGCAAAGAAACAATGGCGCCTTCCTGGCTTCTGCCCAGCCCCTTGCTCCTCCAACCCTTGCCCTGATGTGAGGCAACTTACTTCCTCCTTTTATGTTCTCCAGCTGCTGCCCCTGAATGGGAGCTGAGTGAGGGAGCTTGTGTGCAGCCCTTTAAGAGAAGCCTGTCTGTCTGTGTCTCTGGGTGCAGTGTCTGCTGCTTTGCACAGCCAAGTGTAGGGGACTCCTCTGCCCAGCACTGGGGCCCAGCACTGGTGGGTCGTGTGGGGCAGGGACCGCAGGCTCCTCAGGGGACTCTGCAGCGGAGGTCACCCTCCCAGTGTTTAACTGCCACCTGTGGGTGTGGAACTCGCCCTTTCCTCATCCCACCCCTCCTGCCAGTCCCAACATGGCTTCCTCTTTATATTCTCAGTTATAGGAGTTCTGTTCGCTCGTCTTCAGGTGGCTCCCGAGGGTGGTTGCTCTGTAATTTAGTTCTAAGGTTGATGTGGTCGTGGGAGGAGGCGATCTCAGTGTTTACCTACTCCGCCATCTTCAGCGAAAGTCTCCTCAAGTCTATATTGGCTTTTATTTTATAGTTTGTTTATTTTTATATAGGATTTTAAATACGGCTTTTTTCCTTTTCTTTTTAAATATATTTTTATTGATTTCAGAGAGGAAGGGAGAGGGAGAGAGAGAAACATCAATAATGGGAGAGAGTAATCGATGATCAAGCCTTCAACCCAGGCATAGGGCCTGACCAGGAGTTGAACCGGTGACCTTTTGGTTCCTAGGTCGATACTCGACCACTGAGCTACACCCGACTGGACACATATTGCTTCTTCTTTTAAAAAAGTTATTAACATGGTTTTATGTCATGTATTATGCGGAGCATTATATCCAATGTATTCTATGAAATTACTGTATGAATTACATTTGGTTGGTTAGTTAAGTTAATGAGTATAAGGTATCCAACTGAAAAGTACAACCAAAATGAATTATTTAATTCTACAAAAGAAAATTGGGTCAAAAAAGAGAGACTTGCTTCCTCTGTAGCACAATTTTAATGATTCCACTTTAGTTGAGTCCTGTTCTACATCAAAAAAAGAGCACAAATTCCTCTGGGTTCTATTTCAGGCCCTATCACAGGCTTTGCCACTACACCCGGAGCAAGACGGGACCTGCTCCTGTTTTCCATCTGCAAAATGTAGGCGATGCTTTCAGCCTTTCTCCCGGGAGTGGCAGGATTAATGAGCACCACAGATGACCTTGACCTGTTTTGTAAATGTAAATGCATTTCTGTTGCCATATTTTCACGAAAAATGAAAATCTACTAGGTTTTTGTTGTTTTTTCCCCCCTGAGGAGTTCATATTAGGCTAGAACTTGCAAGTCCGGAACATGCACTTTACCAGCTGCACTTTAAAATTCCAGTTTCCAAATTTAAACAAGAGGAGACTAAGATAAATCTTTTAAGTGATAATAAAAACAGTGGAAGGAAGCGGAAGAGTTGCCTAATGAATCGAGGTCTATTTGTTTTTCCAAAACTGCACTCTTTATTTTCAGTAAGATCAGCGAGAGTCTGTGTGGAACGGAGCTGGCTTGCTGGAAAAAATAATGTCAGAGTAAGTTAGGGTGTCGAGATGTGGTATCCGTGGGAGCGTGCACGTCACGCCCGCCGAGGAGTGTGTGAGACTGTGCTTCGGTGACTGCTGAGCACTTGAGGTCTGGCCAGCAATCCCAGCACGAATGCTGTGGGCCTGGGATTGATGGTACCCGAGTAATTAAATTTAGGTTTTTTTTGCATGACTCCAGCTAGTCAGAAGGTTCTCTGTCCATCCTAGGTGACTGTCAAGCGTAGTCCTTGTTTCAGAATTTAGGTCAGACACACACTTTGATTCACTCGTTTTTGAAAGACAGAATCCAGGTCAGAGTCACAAGGAATGAAATCACCTGCAGTACTTTGAAATATTGATCGGGCTGGGGACAAGTGCTGCAGTCTCCACTCCTACCGATTCCAGGAGGACCCGTGCCTGGCTGTCTGGGCCCCTTCCTCGCTCTTCCTCGGGGAGGCGGAGCTGCTTCTCTCCGTGATGAGTCTGAAGATGGTGCTGAACAGGGAATGGCAGCCTCGGAGACCTGCTGACCTGCAGGGGCTCATGTTAAGTCTGTTTTCTGCACCTGAGTCCACCTGACGCAGCTGCTTCGTGCTTCTGGCCAAGCGTTATTAATGTCCATTGTCTGGACTCTGAGATGAACTTCATAGAAAGAGTGAAGACAATCCCCATTCAAAAAAGAGGCATGGATACATGTCAGAGGGGAGGGATTGAGTAAAAAACACACACATATATACATAACACATAGACACAGAAATAGTGTGGTGATGGCCAGAGGGGAAGGGAAGTGGAGGTAGGTGGAGGTGAGCAGAGGAGGGAACAGAAGGATGAAAGGAGACTGCTTGGGGCGATGGGGGCACAGTACACGTGCAGAGGATGTTTTATTGAGCTGTACACTTGAAACCTGTATGGTTTTTTGAACCAATGTCAGCCCAATAAATTTAATAAAACAAGCAAACAACCCCTATTCATAAAATTCCCCCAAATCAACTTTCACCCCATTTCAGTAACTCAGAAATCACCCTCTTATTAAATGCTGGAATTGAGATAACATTGGAAATAATGGATGTTCTGTCTTTTGCTCTTGCTCACATCCTTTTATATTATCCTATATAATAAAAGCCTAATACGCAAATCAACTGATATAATAAAAGCCTAATATGTAAATTGACCAAATGGCAGAATGACCAGTCAGTGGGGGGCGGGGCCGGCAAGCAGGAGGCACTAGGCCAGCCAAGGTGGGTGCCAGCGGGCAGAGGAAGGGGGCAGAGATGGGGGCGGGTAGCGGCAACCCATGGTGGGGCGATGGGGCATGGGGCCAAGGCTGCCCCCTGGTGATCAGTGCACTCCCACAGGGATGTCTGTGGGGAGCGGGCCTAAGCGTTCAGTCGGACATTCCCCAAGGGCTTCTGGACTGCAAGAGGGTGCAGGCTAGGCTGAGGAGGGATCCCCCGCTCCCCAGTGCACAAATTTTCATGCACTGGGCCTCTACTATATATATATTTCAGAGGGGAAGGGAAAGGGAGAGATAGAAGTATCAATGATGAGACAGAATCATTGATAGGTTGCCTCCTGCACACCCCCTACTGGGGATCAAGCCTGCAACCCAGGCATGTGCCCTTGGCTGGAATCAAACCTGGGACCCTTCAGTCCGCAGGCCAACACTCTATCCACTGAGCCAAACCAGCTAGGGCTCCTTTTATATTCTTCATGCCAGTGGCCATATAAGTGCAGAGGGAATGGAAAAAGTATACCATTTTTACATCTGACCATCCCCCCCCTCCTTTTTACATTGATTTTTAGAGAGAGAAGAAGAGTGAGGTAGAGAGAAATAGAAACACTGATATGAGAGTAAAACTTTGGGGATTAAGCTTGCAATCAACCCCCCGCCCCCCGCCGCCCCCTCCCCTCATCCAGGCCTTCACCACACTATTGTGTCTGTGTCTATAGGTTATGTATGATGCTTATAAGTTCTTTGGTTAATCTCTTCTGGCTCCTTCCCCCCTCCTTTTTTTTTTAAAGTTGTTGAACCACCCCCTACTAGCCTTAAACCATTCACTTTCAGCACTGGTTTCAGGGGTGTCTTTCAGGAAGGCAGTATGTGGCATCTTCACTTTTTCACATATTGCTGCCTCCAAAATGCTGTCGCCAACTGCTATATATATATATATATATATATATTATTGATTCTGCACACCCCAACTGGGGATGTGCCTGCAACCACGGTAAATGCCCTTGACTGGAATCAACCCTGGGACCCTTCAGTCCGCAGGCCAACACTCTATCCACTGAGCCAAACCAGCTAGGGCTCCTTTTATATTCTTCATGCCAGTGGCCATATAAGTGCAGAGGGAATGGAAAAAGTATACCATTTTTACATCTGACCATCCCCCCCCTCCTTTTTACATTGATTTTTAGAGAGAGAAGAAGAGTGAGGTAGAGAGAAATAGAAACACTGATATGAGAGTAAAACTTTGGGGATTAAGCTTGCAATCAAGGCATGTGCCCTGACTGAAAATCAAACCAGCAACCTTTTGGTGTACAGGACAACACCCAACCAACTGAGCCACAGTGGCCAACGCTAACCATTCCTACTCTTATTTTAACTAAGACTGTGAGCTGTACAAGGCCATATCCTTAGATCTAGCATAATAGCTAGTACATATCTATTGACTCAATTAATTATTAAATTCAGGGTATTTTATTTTAGAAATGTTTACAAATCACTTTAAGGTATCTCATAGTGCCCTTGATCAAAGTTCAGCAGCACAGTCAGTTACTCACAGGCGATCTGACCCCAGCTCTTTCTGAGACAGGCCTGACATGGAGGCACAGCTGGGCATGGGCTCTGGGCCTGCAGCTCGAGCCTGTGCCCTGTGAGGGCTGTCATCTGATGACCTACCTCACCTTTAGCCTGTGCCTAATGAGCCCTTTTCTAATGAGCCTCTCTGGACCTTTCCAACTGCTATCACATTCTCCAACTGCTATTTCTTGCTCCAGTTGACCTACCCTCAAGCGTTATCCCTTTCCTGTCTCAGGTTACTGCAGACTCTCGCTTTCAGCCACCTGCGTGAAGGGTGGTCTGTCCTCCCATTCATGCATTTAATTGGACCACAGGCACTAGCTGAGCACCCACTGTGTGTGGGCACTGGGCTATGTGCCTGGGCCACAAAGTTGATGCAAACGTGGTCCCGGCTTTCTAAGAGCTCATGGATGATGACTGCACTGGAAGCGATGTGGTCCAGGTAGCACCGGGCACTGTGGGAGACAGACATGAGGCGTTAAACCAGTCAAGGGCCTCCTTCCTCAGGCACCATGTCCCAGAAGAGATGGAGGTGGAGGTGGAGCTGGAGGTGGAGGTGGAAATGAGGATTCGAAGAAGCCCCAGCCCCAGACCGAAGGCTTTGTGATGCTGTGTGTGCTCAAGACGAGAGATAGACATGGGCTCTGGAGAGGAAGACAAGGGAAGTTTAGACATGACAGGTAAGGCCAGGTGCTTAGGTCTGGGGGCCTAGAAATAGTGCTTGTCCCTCTGTGATGGAACTTGGGTGGCGCCCTTTAAAAATCAATGTTAGAGAATCAGGGCTAAGGGATGAAAAGGGCCTATTTAATAAAACTCTCATAATATATTGGGGGTGGGATCGTGTGTGTGTGTGTGTGTGTGTGTGTGTGTGTGTGTGTGTACGCAAACTTGCACTGTAGGTATTTTTACCGCTATTTTAGAGGGGGTTTGTGGTTTCCTACAAGCTTCCCTCATTATAACGCACATACTTGCATAAACAAGTTGAGGAAGAAGCCTGACTGACATTAATTTCAAAGGAGTTGCTGGGAAGATTTTTGGGTTTGGTTGCCTTTGAAGTGAAGATCAGAGGTGATTCTTTGTCACCCACAAAACTTTGATGTTTTCCTGCACTACTGCTCACAGCCAGGATGTAAACATCAACACACACAGGCAGCATCTGCAATCATTTCATGACGAGGTGAGAAACTTGTTCAGGAAAATATAATGTGTTACTGCTCGGTGTGGCTTTGAAATGTTCCCGGGCATCCTGGAGGGAGAGCTATGCTAGAACAGCAGCGCTGCCATCCATTCACAAAGTCAGCTTTAAGAACTGGTTCAACTACAGCAGGAAGGCCGGGGAGGGTGGGAGGGCAGGAGAGGGGTGGGTAAGAGATCAACCGAAGGACTTGTATGCATGCATATAAGCATAACCAATGGACATAAGACACTGGAGGGTAGGGGAGGCCTGGGGATTTGTCAAGGGCTGGGGGGAAAAAGGAGACATATGTAATACTCTTTGTAATACATAAGGAGACATATGTAATACTTTAAGCAATAATAATAAAAAAAAGAACTGGTTCAACTGCCTGCAAAAGAATCTATCAAAATGGCACCAGCAGGACCTGCCTCATTGCAGCGGAGTGGGAGGAATTGGGCGGGAGCCTGGCTGCTGGGAGTACTGGACGGAGACGGGGGTTGTGGAGCTGACAGGCCCAGCTTTGAATCCTGGCTCTGTTTCTTACCGTGTGCCCTCACGCAGAGATATCTTCCCAGCTTCCAGGATAATAACATTGTTGTTGGATTCAGTGCAATTACCTAGGTAAGGTGCCTCACACGTAAGTTCATGCTCAAAATGGTAAATCTGTTGATCTTGATCAAAATAGTCATTTCACAAATTTTAACTCTGAGGTCTCAAAGGATAATGGCCTGAGTTTTAAATGTATTACCTGCCCCCAAATGCCTGCCTTGCCCAGCTCCTCATTGCACATGAGGCTGAAGATGCTAGACATGACTTAGGGTGGGGATGAGACCTGGTGGAGAGCCTGAGGACCATTTATTCACACACGCAGCTACAGTTACTTCATGTTAACAAAGGCACAGGTGGTTTCTGCTTACTTCTGGCTCTCTCTTATAAGTATTATCCTCTCTTTCATTTATAACCTGATATATACACAGAAGAAGGTGAAACTGGCACTTATACTGTAATGAACAGACTAATCCTCCAATCTCTGAGAAAGTCCTACTGGGTCTGAAAGCTTCAGGAGAAAAGAATAGAGGATTGAAAAAGAAGGAACCCCCAGCCTGGCCCACCAGAACAACCAAATTCATCCTTGCAGCCATCCTTGCAGCCATCCTTGCATCCATCTGTCTGTCCATCCATCCATCCATCCATCCGTCCGTCCGTCCGTCCGTCCATCCATCCGTCTGTCTGTCCATTCACCCACCCCACCCACCCACTACCATGTTTTAAGCAATAGGAACACAATGCTAACCAGAGGACAACCCTCATAGAGTTTACAGTCTATGACTCACTGGGGCGGTTGATTTGCCAGCCAGTTTGCCCTCACATTAGAGTAAAAGAAGGTTTCATCCCAAAGAAATGCTCGTTCTACAAAGTTTGGAAAATACACAAATAAGTGAAGAAAATAATAACCACTTTATTTTCTAGAGCTAATCAGTATTTCTATTTTGGTGTATTCCCTTGAGGTTTTCTGTGCTGATGTGTGTGTCTAGCAACAGTGATATCAGGCAGTACATAATTTTATGTCCTGTTTTATTATTCACTTAATATTACATCATGAGCAATTTCCTATGCTATTAAAAATCTTTACAAATATGACTTTTAGTAGTTACTTGATGATCCATTTTATGGATTAGTTAAATTAACTTTGCTAGACATTTAGTTTTTTTCCTCTTTATGTTTTACTATAATTAATACTAAAATAATATTTTCAAACAAAAAATTATAACCCAAATTTCCTCGGGATTTTGACTTAGATCTCTCTATAGGTGCAATTTCTGGTTCAGTGGATGTGAAAGTTTTGTGGCTTTTGCCAAATTGCTTTCCAGAATAGAAACGATTCCATTCTAAAACATCTGGAAATTTAAGAATAATTAAGCTTGATGCTTGCTCTCATGCATATCAATCACAATGCCATATTTGGCTGAATGGGGGTATCTTATAACAGGTCAATGTTTGGAAACAGCTTTTATTTATTTTATTTAATTTTTTAATTTTTATTTTAGAAAGAAGAAGGGAGAGAGAGAAAACGAGAAACATGGATTGGATGACCCACCAGGACTGGACCTGCCACTTGGGTATGTGCCCTGACGGGGAAGCGTACCCGCCTCCTTTTGGTGTGACTTGCCTGTTCGTAGCCTTTGCTATTTTTGTTTTGGGTTGTTTACCTTTTCCCTCATTCATTTATGAGAGCTATTGATGATTTAAAGTGGTAAGTTTCTGTCTATCATCAGTAATTTCCACACTCAGTCCCCACATGTATTGCTTTCTAATGGACTTTGTTCCCCGGATATAGTCTGATCATTTGATGTTCCCATCTAAGCACTTTCCTGATCGCAGGGGCTGGAAAGAGAAAAAACACATTTTGCAGAGTTCCTTGCAGCTGGGAATCAGATGTGACCAAGATGCACCAGTGGGATGCACTCATGCAAGACCTGGAAGATAGAGGTGAGATGGCGGCCACTTCCTTCCGCTATTTTTGCTGGAAAGCAGGTTTGGAGAGACATGGATATTGTGACCTCACTTTGCATTGTAGTGTCTGGACGCAGCTCCGTGGTGTAAAAGCTGAGGAGCCCGTAGTGGCAGCAGCAACAACCTTCTGGTACCTGGATGGTAATGGTGTAGGTGTGCTCTTGAAATGGGTCATGTAAGGGCAGCACAGCACTGCCAATGGTGCTCTAGCCCTCCCAGTCCTTCCCCGAACACCTGGTTCCCTGTGCTAACGTCCTCTCTGCTGAAAAAAGCCAGGGTGGTTCACGCTCCCTGCACTCCACTCTGATTGATACACCTTGTTTAAAATAACCTTTTACCTTATACAGTTAACATGTGTTATGTAGTCACTATTTTATAGTCTTTATGAGATTCCTGACTTGGTTAAGAAGCATCCATGACCCTACATTACATGGAATCTCCTGGATTATTATTTAAAGTTTTTATGATTTAATTTTTCATGTTTAAGTCTTTTATTCTGTAAGGGTCAATTTTTACTTTTTTAGGAGCTGTTACGGATTGAACTGTGTCCATCCCCAATGTTGAAGCCCTAGCCCCCAGTGTGGCCGTGTTTGGAAACAGGGCCTTTACAGAGGTGACTAAGGTAAAATGAAATGCAAGTGTCCTTATGAGAAGAGGAAGAGACTCCAGGGATCTGAGTGCACAGAGGAACGTCCATGTGAGGACACAGGGAGAGGAGAGCTGGCTGTAAGCCAAGGATGGAGGCCTCGGGAGAGGTCAGACCTGCTGGCACCTTGATCTTGGACTTCCAGTCCCAGACCTGAGAAAATAAACTTCTGCTGTTTAAGCCACTTGGCCTGCCCAAGCAGACTAACACAGGTGGACTGGCAATTGTGTCAGCAGTATTTATTACTTAATCACTTTTCCCTCATTGAGTTCAAATACTACTTTATCATGTGTAGGAACCAACTTATGGGTTCTAGTCTCTTCTATTTGTTCATTGTTATGTCTATACCACAATGATCCTATATAATAAAAGGGTAATATGCAAATTGACCCTAATGGCAGAACAACCAGAACGACCAGTCGCTATGACACGCACTGACCACCAGGGGGAAGATGCTCAATGCAGGAGCTGCTCCCTGGTGGTGAGTGCGCTCCCACAAGGGGAGCTCCACTCAGCCACAAGCCGGGCTGATGGCTGCGAGCACAGCGGCAGTGGCAGGAGCCTCTCCCACCTCCTCAGCAGCCCTAAGATGTCTGACTGTGGCTTAGGCCTGCTCCCTGTGCTTAGGCCTGCTCCCCACTGTCAGTCGGACATCCCCTGAGGGTTCCCAGACTGTCAGAGGGATGTCTAACTGCCAGCTTAGGCCCAATCCCCCAAGAGAGCAGGTCTAAGCTGGCAGGTGGACATCCCCCAAGGGGTCCTGGACTGTGAGAGGGTGCAGGCCAGGCTAAGGGACGCCCCCCCACCCCTTGAGTGCATGAATTTTCACGCACCAGGCCTCTAGTTAGATTATATTGGTTTTAGGATATGCTCTGACATTTGGTAAGGCAAATCACCTCTCTCTGATAGTCTTTCTTCCCCATGGGTTCTATATACACAGTTTGAAAAATCAAATAGCAAAGCTTGTACCTAAAAAAAAGGGGGGCCCTATTCCACCTCCAGTGTTATGCTGGTAAATACTAATATTTAGCAACTGACTCTCTGGGAAAAAATCCCTGCTTTACAGTATTTCTGTTTCAGTGGTATAAACACTCCCTCCACGGCTGTCTCAGATCCCATGTGATGTCACTGAGCAGAGACTTGGCAAGAGATGTGCCTAACAGGTTAGCTCTAGCACATTCCCAGCTCCTCGTCTAGGAGTCTCCTTAGATGTTTTCCTGGTACTTAGATCCATATCTTTAAACAGCACGCTTACATTACTATATCCTGGTGGACATAGTTTAGGCATTATCTATTGCTATCCTATGGTGGATGAGAGGATATCATCAAATGCCTTTTCTATCCCCGTGTCCCCACTTCCTCTCCCAGTAAAGACCTATCATCATTTTTGTTTAAATGAATAGTCAATGTTTATTTTATTATAATTACTTATTCATATACCTAATTACATGCCCAATTATAATGTGATTATTATGATTATACTAGAGGCCTGATGCATGAAATTCATGCAAGAATAGGCCTTCCTTCCCCTGGCTGCCAGCACTGGCTTCCCTCTGACACCAGGGACCTGGGCTTCCCTTCAGCACCCAGGAACCAGGCTTCCTTTGCAGCCTGGGCTTGGTCCGGAAGGTCATCTGAAAAGACGTTTGGTCTAATTAGCATATTATGCTTTTAGTATTATAGATCCCACTGGATGAGCCAAGTAGGATACAATCATAATAATTTTACTCACCATGATAAAACTTCCTTTACTATACATTTAAAAAAACTTTTTCTACTGATGGCTATATTTCCCAAGTCTCTATTCTGTTTTTCTCAAACTTGCCAAGTGTGCAACCCATGGTAAAGCTGGGGCCCTTAATGGCTAAAATTCAGTGGTAATGTGGACGAGTCCATTGCTTCTGGTATGTGAGGTTATGAGGAAAACCATTTGTTTCTATCACTGGTTTGCGTAGAAAAAATTAAAAACTATTTTGTCTTAAAATTTACACCAGCCTGCTTTAGCTGGCTTGGCTCAGTGGATAGAGTGTCAGCCTGCAGACTGAAGGATCCCGGGTTTGATCCCAGTCAAGGACACATGCCCAGGTTGCAGGCTCAAACCCCAGTAGGGGGCGTACAGGAGGCAGCCAATCAATGACTCTCTCTCATTGATGTTTCTCTCTTTCTCTCTCTCTTCCTCTCTAAAATCAATAAAAATATATTTTTAAAAAATTTACACTCGCCCAACACATAAAGAAAAAGAAAAATTTGCCGAATGAATGAATCTGGCCAGAGCGTCACTTCATGCCTTCCCCAGAGGCTCACAATGAAATACCAGCATACGCCATGACTTCACGAATGGAAGTCAACGAGGACTGCTCATGTGATGCTGGTTCCATAAGATTATCAGGAGCTAAAAAGTTCCTATTGCCTGGTGACATCATGCCCTTAGCTATTCCAGCAGCAGGTAATATGTATTCAGCCCGGCTGAATCCCCAAGTTCCATCAACCTTTTGATGAAACTTCTTGCATTTATGACATGCTAGAATTAGCTTCTGGCAACATCATAGCCATCTGAATGTCATATTGAAATGCACTGCTTATGTGTTGGTGTAAACAAACCTACTGTGCTACTAGTCATATAAAGAGGTATCAAAGATTCAGGAATCAGCTACTGAAAAGTTTGCTTTTCCTGGAGTTGAGTGGCATTTTTTTAAAAATCCGCACCCAAGGATATTTTCCCATTGATTTTTAGAGAGAGTGGAAGAGAGAGGAAAAGACAGAAACAGAGAGAAACAAGCTGGGGAGGAGCCTGCAACCGAGGTACGTGCCCTTGACCAGAATTGAACCCAGGACTCTTTGTTTGCAGGCTGCTGCTCTATCCACTGAGCCAAATTGGCTAGGGCTGAGTGGCATTGTATACACAATAAGTACATATAAATATGGGACAACAGATTGCAAAGTACTCTTAAGGGCATAAAGCAGAAAGGATAAAAGATTTACCTATCTTTTATCATGATACCTTGTATAAATAGAGGAAGCTGAATTTAATACCTAATTGACTGCAAAGAACCACAGGTTTTTGGAAAGCTGAACGGTGTCTTGTATTTAATTACCACTCAGTGAGGCTGCAGCATCTTATCCAACAACTCACAATGAATTGCAGTAACATGATCCAAAGGCAATAAAAGCAAAGCTGATCTAACCATGAAGCTCGATAAGAATCCTGAGGCGCACACATTGGCCAAAATGTGGAAGGGTTTTCATAGGCCTAAGATTTCATCAAATTCTAAAAAGAAGATGAAGGAAAGGTTTGTAATTGCTTGAGGTAACAGAAGAAATTGAAATAGTATAATAGCTTCGAGTGAGAAAGCACAAAATGAAAATTTGTTGAGACACTTTAGATCCAAATAGAAGGGAATGTTTATTTTCACGGACATTTCAAGCTAAAATGGCACTGAGATTTGTTTCTCGCGGTTCTGTGATTCCTGAGTGAGGGTTTCCATGAGGCTGGAAACAGATTGCGTGGACAGAGGCTTGATGTCAAACCGACCATTCACTCTGCCTGGCTCTGTCCACCCCAAACCCAAATACCTAGATAAGGCGTCTAAAGCTTGAAAAATGCCACATGATGCCAAGGTTTCTGATGTTTCCAAATATCCAAGTGTTCGTGTAGATGTTTCCCAATCTGCAGACAGAGCTGCTGGCAGTTTCGTTGACAAAATTCAGATAAGTGCTGGGACTTCTAATTTTAGCACAACTATTTTTAGCAAGCGGTTCTCTCAGTGTTTAGTAATGGAAGATAGGGTAACTGCTTCCAATTCTTGACCCTATAAAGAGCCCCCCTATTCTGGAAGGACATTGGAAAGACACTTCCCCAGGCTCCTATTGGCACCATAACTACTGTCCCTTGAAATCCGGTAAGTCTTCTAAACATTCCCGAGTTACTCCACACAGGCCACGGCTCGCCAGTGATGGGGGCAGCCTGGTGCCGGGCGCCCAGTAGATGCTCAACAAATACAGGGCTCTCAGGAGAGAATGTCCACACGCTCCCTTTCCCACATCCGTCCACTTACCAGCATCTGAGGCCACATCTTCACACAGGCGGATTGCCAAGGCTTCTACCCACAATCCACTCTCCCGGTTAAGACTAGAGCCCATCCGCTCTTGCCTACTCACAAGGTCCCAACACTTCTCCATCCTACACCAGAGAGTCCTCTCTCTTCAGGGCCCTTCCCACAAGTATACACACATGCCATTATGTCCTCCACCCTTTACCACACACACACACACACACACACACACACACACTGTACCTTCTTTTAATTGTATTTCCTCAGCTAGCTACTGCATGCCACATTTATTTTAGAGCAAAGGGATTCCTCAAAGAATGGTCTCTACCCCCACTGTCTCCACATTTTCTCTCATTTTTTCTTACACCTGCTCTGATGGGGCTCCTTGTTCTGCCCACCCCATCACATCTGCTCTCATCAGGCGAGGCTGTTGAATCTATATTAATCTATCGTTGCTCAGGCTGCATCTTAACTTGACCTCTTGGTAGCATTGGACATACTGGACCACTTCTCCCTTGATCCTCTTTCTTTTTCGCTTGGAGCCCAGGACATCAGCCTCTCCTAGTTTGGTTCAGTATTGGACCCTCATCTCTAAATGCATTTTCTGGGGCATTTAAGTTAATCTTATAGCTTTAAAAAATATCATGCATATGCCAACGTATCTCTTCATTCCAGCTCTTTCTCCCAAACTCCAGAAGTTCATCCACCCCCCTGCCTTCTCCATACCTCCACTTGGGGAGTCTCTTAGACTCCCCAAACTCATTAGCACTTTCCAAGCTCAACTCCTGACCCATGTTAAAGGCAACTCCATCCTCCCAGGTATTTGAGTGAAAGGCTATGGAATAAGCCCCTGACTCCTATTCCTCCCAGACCCCACGTGCAGTTCACCCTACGGGAACTCCTCCTGGTGGCACCTCCACGGCAGAATCGGGCCCTCTGGGCCACCTTCACTCCTGCCACCCCGGCCAGGGCCACCAGGACTTCTCACTGCAGAGGCCCCTGAACAGGCTCGCTGGTTTCACCCTTGGCCCTTAGAGTCTCTTCTCAACACAGCAGCACGAGTGATTTTTACAAAATGTTAAATCACATCATGTCACTCTTCTGCTCAGAGATGGCCCTGTGTGATCTGCTCCCTGACCCCCTGCAAGGCCTGAGCGATCTGCCCCTGCCGCCCCTCCTCTGTTCCTCCCCACCCCCTCGCGCCCTTGGCTCCTGGCATGCTGCCCCTTGCCCCCTCCCAGGCCCCAGGCGTGTTCTCGCTTAGAGACACTCTCCTTTATCTGCCTGTCTAACTCTCACCCCGCGAGTCTTTGCTCGACTGTCACCTTCTCACTGGCGCCTATTGTGATTGCCCTTCTTAAAATTCCACCCCGAGCCCACCGAATTCCTGAAAATCTTACTCTGCTCTGCCTTTTCCTCCCACAGCAACTCATCACCCTCTAATGTACGGTCCAACTACCCGCTTGTCATGACCGTAATGTACGGTCTGTCTCCCGCCTCCGCACAGGAAGATGACCTCCATGAGGACGAGGGTCTCCTCTGTTTGTTCACTGCTACACGCCAGAGCCTGGCACACAGGGACGCGCGATAAATACTGCTGGGCGCACCGTACCCCAGTGGAAGGGAGCATCTGGCGGTCGGTCAGGTTCTCTTGGGTGGTGACGTGCCATTTGCAGGGCTAAGCACTATCTCATTTAACCCTCAAAACAGCCACGTGGCATAAATACAGTTATTTCCCCACCTTCACATGTGATGTCCGAGGCGCAGAAAACATCTGTGATTTGCCCAAGACCACGGGCCTGAAGGGTAGCAGAGCCGGGATTTGAACCCAGAGTGTCCACGCTCAGCTTCTCCACTGTCCTTACATATCCCTGGAGTGTTAATCGCTGCAGCTTGCTGGGTGTGTGTGTGTGTGTGTGTGTGTGTGTGTGTGTGTGTGTGTGTAATTCAGCCTCATGTATGACCAGCTTCTCAAATGTTCCCACCCTCTGCTCCAGAGAGTGAATCCCAGATACGCACAAAAGCCCATCTACACCATTGTTCGTAACACCCAACAAGAGACCAGAAAACCCAGGAGAGCGCCCAAGCGCTGCACAG
>NW_006286303.1:3340716-3341832 GCF_000327345.1 Myotis davidii | reverse complement strand
AGGCTTCCTGTTATACTGGATGAAGTCCGTATTGTTTCTCTGAGGTATTAATCAATTGTTGTGCGCGGCATTAATTTCCCGGTGTTTATCTCTGCCGCCATCTTAGTTTCTCCAGGGAGCTGGTCTTTTAAACATTGTGGTACATTCACAGGATGGAAGAGTATGTAGCCAATAATGATGATGTTTTGGGAGGAATGTAGAATGACACCGAGAAAACTTCCCACCATATGTTCAGTAGGGACAATGACGACAAACCAGGATACAAACTTGTATACATGTTGTGATGCCCTAATTTTAAAAGTTGGGTTATTTGTACACAAAAAATGACTGGAAGTATGACCCCAAAATGCTAATAATGGTTCCCCCAAATGGTGTGATTGCAGCTGATTTAATTTTTCTCTGTAAATCCATGTAACTTTTTATAAGAAAGAGTTATTTAAAAATTTTTAAAACATGTTTTTATTGATTTCAGAGAGAAAAAGGGAGAGAGAGAGAGATAGAAACATCAATGATGAGAGAGAATCATTGATCGGCTTCCTCCAGCACGCCCCCACTGGGATCGAGCCCGCAACCTGGGCGTGTGCCCTGACCAGGAATTGAACTGTGACCTCCTGGTTCATGGGTCGCCATTCACCACTGAGTCACATTGCCCAGGCAGAAAAAGCTATTTTTAAAAAATAAATCTTTATTGTTCAGATTATTACAGTTGTTCCTCTTTTTTCCCCCCATAGCTTCCCTCCACCCAGTTCCCACCCCACCCTCTGCCCTTACCACCCCTCCACTGTCCTCATCCATAGGTGTACGAATTTTGTCTAGTCTCTTCCTGCACCCCGACAGCCCTCCCCCCCAAGAATAGTCAGTCCACTCCCTTTCTATGCCCCTGATTCTATTATAATCACCAGTTCATTCTGTTCATCAGATTATTCACTTGATTTTCAGATTCACTTGTTGATAGATGTGTATTTGCTGTTCATAATTTGTATCTTTACCTTTTTCTTCTTCTTCCTCTTCTTAAAGAATACCTTTTAGCATTTCATATAATACTGATTTGGTGGTGATGAACTCCTTTAGCTTTTTCTTATCTGTGAAGCTCTTTTCCTGGCCTTCACTTTGCTG
>NW_006286303.1:3338899-3339738 GCF_000327345.1 Myotis davidii | reverse complement strand
CCCTCTGCCCTTACCCCCTACTGTCCTCATCCATATGTGTACGCTTTTTATCGCCAGGTCAAAGGTCATACACATGGAAAATGTAGCTATTTCTATCCCCAGTGTGTCCCTGTGTTCGGAAAAGTCTCTCATGACTTGTTCACCCTCTACTCAGAAAGGGTGCGGAGCCACGTAAGGGCTTTTTAAAATAATGTATCCTCTTACGTTTAAAATGAAGATTTCGCTACAAAGAGTGAGGAGAAAGTGACACTACAGCTGCTCTCGCCCCTCTTGCCTTTTGGTTGACAGTTGTGCGTGGGGCTGCGAGCTGGTTGGCAGGCCATCGACGAAGCCGTCTGGGAGGCTTGCGCAGTTCCACCGGCTTCCAGGGGCCATTGCAGCCTCGCAGGGGTGCTGTTCATAATTTGTATTTTTACCGTTTTCTTCTTCCTCTTCTTAAAAAATACCTTTCAGCATTTCATATAATGCTGGTTTGGTGGTGATGAACTCCTTTAGCTTTTTCTTATCCGTGAAGCTCTTTATCTGACCTTCTATTCTGAATGATAGCTTTGCTGGATAAAGTAATCTTGGTTGTAGGTTCTTGCTATTCATCACTTTGAATATTTCTTGACATTCCCTTCTGGCCTGCAAAGTTTCTGTTGAGAAATCAGCTGACAGTCGTATGGGTACTCCCTTGTAGGTAACTGAGTTTCTTTCCCTTGCTGCTTTTAAGATTCTCTCTTTGTCTTTTGCTCTTGGCATTTTAATGATGATGTGTCTTGGTGTGGTCCTCTTTGGATTCCTTTTCTTTGGGGTTCTCTTCGCTTCCTGGCCTTGTAAGTCTATTTCTTTCACCAATT
>NW_006286303.1:3322388-3337769 GCF_000327345.1 Myotis davidii | reverse complement strand
CCTTTACTTCCACACCTGCTCTGAGTCTCAGTGTGCTTTTCTCTTTCCTTCTAGTTGTAGGATTTCCACTCAGCCAGCCTTCCTGTGGTCCTGGATGATGTCTGTTTTGTCTTTTAGTTGTAGTTTCAAAGTGGTTGTTTGAGGCAGCAATTTCAGGTGTTTACCTATGCCACCATCTTGGTTTCTCCCAGAAAAAAAGCTATTTTTAAAAGAAATCTCTGCCTCAACATAAAAAATGCTTTTCTATTTATATACTATGTAATACATTTTATGACAAAACTAAATAAACCCAAGTAGCTTAAAGGAAAGACTAGCTCCCTGTGAAATACCCAATGGTTTTTAAGAAGTGAGAATGTTACAATTGTATTTCATATATCCAAAGCTAAAATAGTACTGAACTATTTCATTTAAACATACGAGATTTTCCAAGTTTGAATGAGGTTTTTTCCTTTCTTTCGGAGATATCCCCCGATAGGTGTAATGTTCCATTTCTCTTTGGAGCTCTAGGATATCCTAACTCAGAGAGAAGAATCTCATCTCATGGCACAAATTACCTTGATAAGTTGTTTCAAGATCATTGCAGATAAAACATACCTACACTGTGCCATCACATTAAGCAATTACTGTACTAAAGCTCATTCCTAAGCAATTAATTACGTGTACTTTTCTCTTTTAACTCTGTTCCTGGAGAATCGTCTTCTTTCCTGGTAAAGCTGATCTTGGTAAGCATCACTTTTTTCCTCCTGATTACAAGCCTTTTAAGAGCTGTCAGAAACCTATGTAGTGCAAGGAAGGATGTGAGTTTTCTTAACATCAAAAATAAGGACAGCCCGGTGGGTATGGCTCAGTGGTTGAGCGTCAACCTATGAACCAGGAGTTCACAGTTCAATTCTGGGTCAGGGCACAGGCCCGGGTTGCAGGCTCAATCCCCAGTGTGAGGAGTGCAGGAGGCACAGATCAATGATTCTTTCTCATCATTGATGTTTCATTCTCTCCCTATCCCTTCTTCTCTGAAATCAATAAAAATATATTTAAAAAAAAATAAGGACAATGTTCGAATGATCGGTTAGCTCACTAAACAAAGAAGGAAAACGACACGTTTAAATGTGCCCATGAAACTTGAAAGATTACAAAGGTTCTTGTGCTCACCTTAGCTGATTTGGCTCAGTGGATAGAGCGTCTGCTCAGGCATTGCCTCCTCTGAGAAGCCTGCCCTGACTGCTCCTGGCACAGTCCCCAGGGTAGGTTAGGCCTTCCTCCCAGGTATATGACAAACCACTCAGCATACTCAGCAGCAGTTACCCGGTATATGTCTCCAGCAGCCTGTGAACTCCTTGAGGACCAGCACTGTGTCTTCTTGTCTCTACAACACCATCACCCAGCCCCGGCTCATCGTAGGCCTTCAAGACCTGTGTGCTGAATTGGAAGTGAGGTATGCTAAGGCTTTACGTGGTTGGAGGCAGGGTAATTAGGGTTTCCATTCAAGAGCTATGGAGCCAGATTTTTTGGAACAAATCTATAATAATAAAAGGGTAAAATGCTAATTAGACCAGATGTCTTTCCCGACGTCCTTCTGGATGAAACCGGGGCTGGAGGGAAGCCCGGGTGCTGGTTGCCTGCAAGCAGCCAGAGGGAAGCCAGCTTGGGTCCTGGGTGCCAGAGGGAAGCCGGTGCCAGCAGCTGGGGAAAGGAAGGCCTATTCTTGCACGGATTTTGTGCATCGGTCCTCTAGTCCTATATAATAAAAGCCTAATATGCGAATTGTCCCCTGGGGCGGTCATTCAACTGGGAGTTCCACTGCTTGCTATGACATGTGCTGACCACCAGGGGGAAGTGTGGAACATGGTGGGCGTTGGCGATGCGCTGCGACCTCTCACTAGCTACCTGGGGGCGGGGGGTGATGATGGGGACGGAGGTGTGGTGAGAATGTGGGGTGTCTGCGGAGCTCGCTCTCACTCCCCCTGCTACCCTACTTGGGGACACCAGAGCTTGCATGCCAGGAAAGGCCCTGTGCTCAGGTGCCAGGCACCCATGAGGAGCCCGTCTGCACCCATGAGGCCTCTTTTGGGTGAGCCGGGCCACAGCCACCGGGACCACAGGGGCCGGTTGGGCTCCCTGTGGGTTCCCGCAGGAGCCAGTCTGCAAGGCCAGCCTGGAGAGAGTGCGCTGCCTGCCCAGCCTCCGTGTGGTGCAGCTGGGTGGCTCAGAGGCCCACGCTGCGCCCCAGCCCGCGGCATCTGGCCACACTCACCACATCTCTGTGTGGGGACTTGTGCGCCATGACCCAGGCATAGGGGGCCTCGCGGGGGCCCAGGGGGCCAGGTGCTTCCCAGAGCCCAGGGGTCAGCTGGCACCTGCCCTTCCATGCCAGACGCTCACTCTTTGACCTCTGGCCAGGCCTAGGGACCGCACCTGTGCACAAATTTCATGCACCAGGCCTCTAGTAATGTTATAAGCATGTAGTAACTATGGGCTCTTAGACCTCAGCCTCCTCATCTATAAAATGGAGGCATTTGGCTCCTGCCTCTTTGGACTGTTGAATGTTGAATGAGATAATTATTTAAGGAGCTTAGTTCAGAGTCTGCATGCAGCTCAGTAGGTGGCCCATAAACAGCTAATCTTACTATATTGTTAGATGGAGGGAGCTTCTCAGAACAAGAACAAATAAACTGCAGTTCTGTCCCCTTCGCCTGTAACCGGGTTTTAGAGACCGGCCCGTCCTGACTCCCGTCCTGTCTGTGTGCCGTGTGAGCATGCCCGCGTTCCTAGAAACACCCTTCTGGGCCCTGACCGCAGCGTCTGAGCTCTGCGGCCAAAGGCTCGTGACTGTGCTCAGGGAGCCGGTCAGTTTAACTTGGCGTTTCCGAGGAAGCTGACGACATCAGCTTTGTCTGCGCAGGCACAGTAGACATCATCCCACTTGTGTGCACTTGAGGGCCTCTTCCTGGTTGCTGGGTTACAGAATGGACACGGGGAAAGTGGAGCGTTCTGTATTTCCTTGGTGCTTCCAAATCTCAAATAGTTCACAGATTGGGTATTTCTCAAAAGCAACATCCCTCCCTAAAAATGTTACTCACTCCCACCCCCTGCTAAGCCCTTGGATTATTGTTACCATACTAGCCCACATGAGCTTTTGTGAGATGGGCAGGATAGCCGCCCTTTTGCCGAAGAGGAATTAAAGGCCCACAGACATTAAGGGAGTGCTCAAGGTCACCCAGAGGGCAGTAGTGTGCGTGGGAGGAGCACTGTAAACTCGGGAACCCTGATAATGAAACCAATGTCCTGTTTTATAACATGTTGGGCAATGTAGGAAATACTCCCTTCCTTAAAACCTTTCAGCACTAAAGCAGAGACTGCTGTTTATCCATTCTTCCCTTAGTAATAAAACATCCAATGTTTAACTAGGGACATGTGCCCTGATGGGGAATCCAACTGTGACCTCCTGGTCCATGGGTTAATGCTCAACCCCTGAGCCACACCGGCTGGATAGCAGCACCCGGCTTCCCAATGTGGAAATATATATCTTTTACTTCATGGTTATTTGTTAAATGTCTATCTTGCCTCCTGGATGTGGAGGTGGAGTCTCTTTCTTCATCTCCTTCAACCTGGGTAGGTCCTGTGACAGCTGTCACTCACAGAATGTGAGGAGTGACGCTGCACCTGTTCTAGGTGTGGCCCTTAACTGGGCTGGCACTTCTGCTCCTGCCTTTGGAAGCCACTTGTCATGTGAGAATGCAAGCACCCTGCAGCCACCATGCTCTGCGGAGGCCAAGCCACGTGGAGAAGCCGGGAGGGAAAGTCGTGGAGTAGCTGAAACCCAGGCTCCTGCCACACAGGGAGCATCCTGGGTGTCCAGCCCAGGTGAGGCCTTGGATAATGCCAGGCCCAGCCAGGATGTGACCTCAGCCACATAAGACTCAAAGCAAGAACCTCCCAGCTGAGCCCGGCCAATGGACAAAAGTGCAAGAAGTCCCAGTAAAGAGTTGTATTAAGCCGTTTTGTTTTGGAGTGGTTTGTTATGCAGCAGCCGATAATGTGAGCACGGGCACAGAGCAGGCAGCTGGTAAATGTTTGTGAAAGAATGATGGATAGAGTTTATTCTTTTCACTCTTCGATTGCTGGAAACTAAAGGTTCACAGTAATTCTGAGACAGACCTAGAACCAGAATGTCTTCCAGGGGGGTGCTTAGGCCCCAGGCCACACCGTCCTGGCCGGAGGCCTATGGTTTAATCACTGCAAGACTAATGCAAGAAGATGACTTCTCCTGCAGGCATGGAGGCACAAGTTGAGGGTGCAAATGGGAGAAAGTCTGGGGGTGTCAGCACATTGTCACTGCCTCTTTGCTTACTGTGGCACATGCCATCTTTTAATCACCACAAACACAGCTCACATGTCAGAACAAAAAGTCAGATGGGCAGGAAGTGAGGCAGTTCATCTCTAATGATAAAAGTGTAATATGCTAATTAGACCAGACAGCCGAACGACCTTCCGGATGACCTTCCGGATGGAGCCAGGGCTGTGAGGGCCAAGCCCCTTGCACTAATTTCATGCATTGGGCCTCTAGTTAAGTGGTCGGCAAACTGCGCCTCGCAAGCCACATGCGGCTCTTTGGCCCCTTGAGTGTGGCTCTTCCACAAAATACTGACTTCTGCGCATGGGCCACGAAGTTTCCATCGCACTGTACGTGCACGTCTGCACGTGGTATTATGGGGAGAGCCAGACGTAAGAGGCCAAAGAGCCGCATGTGGCTTGCGAGCTGCAGTTTGCAGACCATGGCTCTAGTGAGATATAAAAATATGGAGGTGAGACACAGGTGAATGATGGCCCCAGGCAATTTGAAAGCTTTTCTTCCTTTTGCTCATCCACATTTTCTAATGCCCTTCAAAACATGTATTTGCTGTTTTACTAAAAATAAGAGATAGATTTTTATCTAAAGACTTCAGTGGTGCTGGGAGCTCTGCAGAAGGCAACAACAACCAAACACAATTGAGATTGCACAAAGCAGCCAAGCAAAAACCGAGCTCCAAAATTGCATTTTCAGCAGCCAATTATTATTGTTATTTTTAGTCTTACAGGTCATTGTTTCAGAAAATAAAGAAATGAGCATAGCCACAAGTGGCTGCTGAAGGACAAGTGAGAGTGGGTCTCAGAGCGAAGGCCAGCAGAGGCAGCCATCTGGAGGCCCCGTGCAGAACAGGCTCCTGTCTTCATCTGTGCAGGAAAGACACGGTTTGCTCAGCTTGGCCCATCCATGCCCCAGCTAGCAGCCCCCTGGGCTGGTCAGACCCTCTGATTCATAATTATCCAGCATGGGGCTGCTCTGTGGAAACTATTTTTGGTCATTATGCTCGTTGGCATGATTAATTGTTCTTATTTAGAGACCAAGATACAATCTCCAAAAGTGTAACCTTTTCTAATTTGGGGGGAGTCATTTCCCAGCTCAGACAGCTCAGAAACCATTTAGCACTGAGTCACCAGCAGAAGATCACTGCTCCTAAAGTGGACAGTTCAGGATTTGGAAATCTGATGAAGGAAAAAAAATTGAAACTAGAAGAAGTCCTTTGGGAAGGGACTCACTCTGCCCCTCTGACCTCCCAGGGATCTCCTGAGGACAGGTTCACCTTGTTCAGTCTCATTCTGCTCAACAGGCTTTACGGACTCCTGCTCCTATGCCGGAGCTATCTGAGCCGTGAGCCACGTGGCTCCCTATAATGTAGCATTTAGGCATTCATTCGGGAAGGATTTGGTGAGCACTTACTATGTGGTGAGCATTGCTCAGGGTCTAGATTCCTGTGTTACACAAATGAACAAAACAGACATAAATCCCTGCCCTGGTTATGCTTACATTCTAGTGCAATGATGGCGAACCTTTTGAGCTCGGCGTGTCAGCATTTTGAAAAACTCTAACTTAACTCTGGTGCCGTGTCACATATAGAAATTTTTTGATATTTGCAACCATAGTAAAACAAATATTTATATTTTTGATATTTTTTTATATATTTAAATGCCATTTAACAAAGAAAAATCGACCAAAAAAATGAGTTCGCATGTCACCTCTGACACGCGTGTCATAGGTTTGCCATCACTGTTCTAGTGGGAGGGGAGAATAGCAATAAACCGTATAGGTGAGCGAATGACATAGTTTGTTAGGAGATGACAGTAACTATACTAATATGTAAAAAGCCAGGGGCCATCATGACCGAAACCGGATGGACAACAGAATAGTAGGCTGCATGGGGCAATCAGGCCAGCAAGGGGGTTAGTGAGGGATGACCAAATGACTGAACAAGCAGGCTGCATGAGGTGACCAGGCCGGCAGGGGGGTTAGCAAGGGACAACCAAATGACTGAACAGCAGGCTGCGTGGGGTGACCAGGCCAGCAGGGGGGCAGTAAGAGGTGATCAGGCTGGCAGGGGAGGCAGTTAGGGGTGATCTGGGAGGCAGGCAGGTGAGCAGTTAGGACCCAGCAGTTCCAGATTGTGAGAGGGATGTCCGGTTTAGGCAGTTGGACATCCCCCGAGGGGTCCCAGATTGGAGAGGGTGCAGGCCGGGCTGAGAGGACTGCTCCGCTGTGCAATGGGCCTCTAGTGGGAAATAAGAAAATAGAAACAGGGTAAGGGGCATCAGATGACCAAGTGTGCAGTTTTGCTGTTCTACCTCTCATATTATTTTGAAGCAAATCCCAGATATATCATTTCATCAATATACACTTCAGTTCATCTCTAAAAGTTAACAGCCCTTTCAAAAGTACAACCATAATACCACGAGGTCACTTAAAAATAATTCCCTAATATCATCAAATCAGTGTTCAAACTTCATTAATCATATTTTTTAAATTGGTTCTATCGTATATATTTTTTAGTTAACAATATACTCACTGAAGAACTTTTGCAGAACCTGAAGAAGCACATAGAATAAAATTTAGAGTCACCCATCATCTCCGGGGCTGATGCTAGTCTATATGGTGCCAGGAAAGGATGGGCCTTCCCCGGAGGCTCAGCCCTGGGCAAGATGTCAGCCGCTGCCTGTTCTCCCAAGCGATGGGCTTATGCTTTTGACAAGCTGGGCCACGGCATGTTCATGGCCTGAGTATTTCATCAGAGCTTATGCTTTGGAGGATAGCCTTCCAGATTTTCTATGGAGATGGAGATAGAAATATATATACTAGAGGCCCGGTGCACGAAATTCATGCACTCGGGGAGGTCCCTCACCCTGGCCTGTGCCCTCTCTCAGTCTGGATGTGGGGAGCAGGCCTAAGCCGTCAGTTGGACATCCTTAGCGCTGCCCTGGAGGCGGGAGAGGCTCCTGCCAGCGCCGCTGCGCTTGCCACGGCTTCTGACTGAGGGGTGCTTCCCCTGTGGGAGCGCACTGACCTCCAGGGGGCAGCTCCTACTTTGAGTTTTTGCCCCCTGGTGGTCAGTGTGCATCATAGCCACCGCCCAATCGGTCATTTTGCATATTAGCCTTTTATTATATAGGACATATATATATGTATATAAAATTTCAGAATTGTTTTCTTACTGTACATCTGTTTTGTAAGCAGCTTTTTTCTTTTAACAGCTGACCATAAACAATTTCCCGTGAAAAGCAATTTACATCCAAAGCATGACTTTCTGTGGGTGCATTGGATGGCGGTGCCATAACTGGTTTAAGCAATAGCCAATTGTTTTTAGACTTATTGCCCTTGGAGTGTGGTGCTTGTCTTTGGTAGACAGAATACAAGCAAGAACATGGTGTCCTTCTTGGGAGGAGCAGTAAAACACACAGGGGGTGTGTGCACATGCAGTGCTATAAACATGACATTTTAAATTGGTTGCACCTGTTGGGCTGGGACGACAGCAAAGGTACAGTTGCACTTAGTTTAACTCACGCCTGTGGGGCAGGGAGAATTGTCCCTTGATGTGTTTAGATTACTAGCAATTCCACAATAAACAAGAAACTTCAGCGAAGAGCAGTGAGGCAAGAAAATAGAACACGTCTATTAGGACCGTTACTACCATGTGATGCCACCAGGAGAGCTGGAATTGGCAACTAACCCCAGCCAGTGTGTGAGGCTGACAGGAGGCAGTGGGCTGAGGGTTCCCTTGGTCCCATGCTGCTGGGTGCGAGGGCATGAACACAGCCATCCCTGGACACAAACCACCAATGAATGCCTTGTAAGCAACATCATCACAGACTCAAGAAGTTGGCCAATGGATTCTTGAAAAATTGCCAGCTCATAATATTCATCTCATGAGAATTAGGATAAAACAAAGGTTAATTGCAAAGCATCCATTTGTCCAAACCCACAGCCTACACTCAGCCCTAACCCTGAGCCACAGTATTTTCTATCCCAGCTTTTATCTTCTTTACTGAGCCCACTGAACTAAATGACTAGTTTAATGGAGTCATTGGGAAACGGTGAGGCCAGAAGGCAGATGTAAATCAGGAATTTTTTTTAAATTAAAGTTTTTTTTGTTAATCCTTGCCGAAACCTGTTTGGCTCAGTGGATAGAGCGTCGGCTTGCGGGCTGAAAGGTCCCAGGTTCAATTCCAGTCACGGGCATGTACCTGGGTTGCGGGCACATCCTCAGTGGGAGATGTGCAGGAGGCAGCTGATCGATGTTTCTCTCTCATCGATGTTTCTAACTCGCTATCTCTCTCCCTTTCTCTCTCTGTAAAAAATCAATAAAATATATTAAAAAAAGAGAAGATATTTCTCTAAAAAAAAAAATTTTTTTTTTGTTAATCCTTACCTGAGGTTATTTTTTTCCATTGATTTTTAGAGTGTGTGGATGGGAGGGTGGAAGGGTGTGGGGGGAGAAACATTGACGTGAGAGAGACACATCGATTGCTTGCCTCCTGCAGGCGCCCTGACAAGGGCTCAGGATTGAACCTACAACACAGCTATGTGCCCTTGACCAGGAATCAAACCTGTGACCCTTTGGTGTGCAGGGCAATGCTCTAACCATTGAAGCACTGGTCAAAGCATATTTTTTTAAAAATCATTTTAAAAATATATGTTTTTATTGATTGAGAGAGAGAGAAAGAGAGAGAGAGAAACATCGATCAGCTGCTTCCTGTACGCCCCCTACTGGGGATTGAGCCCCAAACTTGGATATGTTTGTTCTCTGACCAGGAATTGAACTGGTGACCTCTGGGTGCATGGGAGGATGCTCAACCATACCGGCCAGAGTAACCTGGTAGGATTGTAATGTCCCAGACCCATAAGGAGTCATTTCTTATTGCTTCTACAAAACTGCATCTTCATTCAGAATTTTTTTTAATGTTTTTATTGATTTCAGAGATGATGGGAGAGGGAGAGAGAGAAACAGCAATGATGAGAATCATTGATTGGCTGCCTCCTGCACGCCCCACACTGAGGTGCAAGCCTGCAACCTGGGCATGTGCTCTGAAGGGGTTCAGGGAATTGAACTGTGACCTCCTGGTTCATAGGTCGATGCTCAACCACTGAGCCACGCCTGTCGGGCTTCATTCAGATTTTATCCAGTTCTTGCATAAAAGATGCTATTGGATGGAGAGCCAGGTTCCCAGGGCTGCTGTGTGAACTGGACGCCTAAAAACAACAGAAATGCATCCTCTCACAGTTCTGGAGCTTGGAAGTCTGAAGTCAAGGTGTTGGGAGGGCCACGCTCCCCCTGAGGCTCTGAGGGGGACCCCTCCTTGACTCCTCCAGCTTCTGGTGGCTGCATCCAGGTGCCCTTGGCTGGTGATGGTGGAGCTCTAGTCTCCGCCTTCTCTTCACATGGATGTTTCCGCCGTGTGTGTGTCTTTGCCCACTTTTCTCTCCTCTTATAGGCAACCAGCCACATTGGAGTAGGGTCCACCCTAATGACCTCATCTCAACCTGACTGCATCTGCCAAGATCCCGTTTCCAAATAAGGTTGCATTTACAACACATGCACCAAGGATGAGGACTCCGACAGCTCTTTTTGGGGACACAACTCAACTCATGAGAGAAGGAAGGTCAGAGGTCTGGGATTACAGATTCCATCTCGCCACCAATGGCGGTGTGATCCTGAGCAAATCACTCACCATCCCTGGGCCGCAGGGATCCTCGCCTGTCCCCACAGGCACCCTGTGGCCTGAGACTCAGTGCAGTTCGAACAGGAGCCTCAGTGGTTTCAGATGAGTCAGAGAGACTCACGGTGGATAGCTGTGCAGCGGGAGCAGCATCACCGCTCGGAGAGGCTATGCCAGGCCCAGGTGCGGGGGTTGTGTGAGGGCTTCCTTTTCCATCGAGGACAAGGATGCATCGAGTGGGGGGACCCCTCCCGCAGCCCCTGGCAAGACCTTTTGTGGTGCCAGCAGCCAGGCCCCAAACTAAAGAGCAGTCAGCCAAGCTGTCATGCTCCTTCCCGCAGGCACCCCAGGCGGCCACGTCCCTGGACAGCATCCGCCATCCCCAGGCCTAAGGCCCAGGGAGCACAGGCAACACTCCTGGCTTTCACAGCTCATCATGGAGCTAGCAGGTGAGATCCACTGGGCCCTAACAGCTCGGTGTAATCAGTTGCGGCTAACGACGCCTCCCTGCAGCCCGGCTAAATATTTAGACAGCCACGGCGCACGTGTGCTCCAAATGCACAGGCTGAGCGGGCGAGGGGGCTTTCGCTCTGAGTGAGGCTGAAGGGACTTGACATGTTATTGAACTGAGGGCTGCAGAAGGTGAGGCCGGGCAGCTACACATCCCAGGAATGCGGATGCAGCGCTCAGTGTGCATCTGAGGCTGACAGGGTCTGACAGTCTCCATCTGGGAACAATAACCGCCAGCAGCAGCCAGCGGCCCTCTTCTTTCTCTTCTGGGGAGAGATGGTGGGGAAGTGAATGTCCCTCTACTCTGCTGCCCGGGCTGCAGGCCTGGGCCCCCCCCCACTCCCCCCCACTCCCCCCCAAATGCTTGCCATTCCAGGAGCAGCAGGCTGAGGACAGAATCCATTCCCCCCTCCGGGAGACCTGGGTGGAATGCCATGTGGGGAGGGCAGTTTGGGATGCCAACTGATCACCCAGCCGGCTGGGCTGCGTCAGGCGAGGCCAGGGGTGGCAATGTGTTCATGTCACGGTCTAATCTCTCGGGCTTTCTTTGTGTGAATGGGGGAGGAGGCTTTCATCTGGGAAGTTCAAAGCCCCGTTCACAAGCTTCCTCTGCTAATCCTCACTCTGATCTGAATTTTGCTGTGTAACTAACCTGATTACAAGAATTCGATGAGCTGGGCGAGGCTGGGCCCCTCGGATAGCCTCCCTCGTGCTCTGCCCCCTGGCCTGCATGGGCCCAGCCCTGGGACGAGGCGGGGAGGGTGCCGGGGAAGCTGGTTTGTGGCACAGAGAATGTGGGAGCAGGCAGGAGCCTCGGGGTGCCTCACGCAGCCCAGCCTAGCCCTGGTTTGTGCACGCCACTGAGGGGAGCGGCTGTGAGAAGGCACAGGTACGTGTCATTTTCCTGCGCCCGAGAATGGCGTCGCGGACGACTCCTGGTTATCTCCACAGGCCCTTCAAATACGCCGGCCCAGACGAAGCTCAGCAGCTACCCACCCTGCTCTCTCCTGCAGCGCTGGCCTCTGACCCGGTGTCCTGGGCCGCAGGCGGAGGGCAGGCTTTGGCCACAGGGCCCGACCTGTCCGCCGCGTTGTCCAGCCCCAGGACACATTAGCATCTAGAACTTCTGAGGCCACAGACGCACCATCATGTTTGAATCCCTCCTCCCATCCAAACAGATCCCCTTCGCCAACCCATCACCGCGTTCTCTTGAGGCCACCTCCAGGCGGCTCTTGGATGCCTCCCCTTCGCGCCATCCACACTGCCCTGCTCTGCTTCTGCTCACCTGGAGGCTGCAGGGGCACCATCCCCGATCTCCCTGCCTCCATACTTGCCCCTCCCTACCTCGTTCTCTGCACTGTGGCCAGAAGGACCCATCACCCCTGATCCTGCGACTTCTTTGCTAGTCACAGTCTGAATGACCTCTGCCGACCTCCACCTCTGAACGCGGAGGTCACCCAGTGGGAGCCTTCCGGATCGGGCTAAGGATCCCGCCAATGAGCTTCCGGGGAGCCTCACACTGGCCCCTCGGCACCTCCCCAGCAGGCATCCTAAGTGCCTGTGGATTTTCCATAAGCCCCACTGGACTGTGAGCCCCAGGAGGGCAGGGACACTGCATGTGTTGGCTCCTGGGTCAACAATATCTCGCACAGTGTCTGGGGCAGGTTAGCTGTTGAACAAATGCTTGTGGGATGAATAAAGGGTCCGGACCGAAGGTGTCAGCACTAAGACTGGGGCCTCGGTCTTTAGTCAGAGACAAATCCATGAGTGCACCTGCCAGGGAGATTCTCAGACCACCCATTTTTGAAGAGAGTGTAAACATTGCTGTTAAGCTAGAGCAGTGGTTCTCAACCTTCCTAATGCCATGACCCTTTAATATAGTTCCTCATGTTGTGGTGACCCCCAACCATAAAATTATTTTTGTTGCTACTTCATAACTGTAATTTTGCTACTGTTATGAATCGTAATGTAAATTATCTGATATGCAGGATGAATTTTTATTGTTCTAAATTGAACATAATTAAAGCATAGTGATTACTACAAAACAATAATATGGGTCGCGACCCACAGGTTGAGAACCGCTGGCGGAAGAGCAGGAGCCAAAAGCAGCTTGCAGGGGCGCCTTGCCCCGCCTTCCTTCTGATGCTACCCGCCCCCGCCACACCCTCCGTGAGCCAGCCCTGCACGGGTCTGAGCAGATGGCCCTCCCCCTCCCCTGCCTGAGCCACCCTACACACCCCCAGAAGCGCACGCTTCCCGAGGCTCCGAGAGCCCCCTTCTTCCGGGGACTCGAGGTATCCGCGGGGTGATTCCTATCTATTACTTCCTCGCTCTGGATGGGTCTTGGTGGTCGTTAGGGGTCTGCTTCGCGCCATCAGGAGCCAGAGAGAAGTAAAACCAGTGACTTGCTCTCCCAGGGAAGAGGGATTCCTCAGTGCAAAGATGGTTAACATCCTTGGAAATGAACCAACACGGAGCAAACTCCCTGACTAGCATTCCTCTGTAGGAAAGTGTACTGTAACAAGCTTGGAAAAAATCTTTAGACGTTCTCTGTGGGGTATCTGAGTAACCAGTAAATACGGTGCTTATGAAGTGCTTGGTTGCCAGGTGGGTGTGCACGTTTGGGGCAGGGCAGAATTGCTCGGGACAGTAAAACGGAGGCCGTGCAGCTACGAACAGTCCTCACTCTCCCCTTTTCCTCACACCGCGGCCAGTGTCTCCGTAAGGGACAGCCTCCTCTGCAGTCAGTCAAAGGCAAGCAGAGTTATCCTATGGGGCTTCTGGGAAGGCTCTGAGAAGGCAGAGGGTGTGCACACTCTTTTTGCCCTTCCTTGGTTCCCCCTCCTGTTGCCTGGAATGTGATGGAATGGCTGGAACTCCCAGCAGCCGTGTCGGATCATGAGGCAAACTCGGAGGGTGAAAGCAATGACAGACAGGATGGTGGAGCACAATGCTAGGAGTCAGGTCCCTAATACGTTTGTGGAGCCTCTATAGAAGCCGGTAGGCGTCTTGTAGGTGAGAGAGGAATACGCCTCATGTTGAAGGTAACAGTTGGATCTCAGATATTAGCAACTAAATACTATTGCTAATCAAGCCAGAGGCCAAATGATTAGCTTGCCCAGGTGCAGGATGCCTCTGTTGGGTCTGCTCCTGGCCCTTAGCCCAGGACTCTCCTCCCTCCTCCCCTCTCCTCCCCCCTCCTCCCGTGTTGATTCCTGTGGGCTGCCCACGGGCGATCCCTCCCACTTGGCAAGGTGCATCCAGTGTCAGGTGAGCACTGCCTGCCACGGGACACGGAGTGCCGAAACAGTCACCAGGAAGGGAAAGTAAAACATAAGCAAGACCTTGCAAATGGTGTAAACAGAGAGCCTCTTTCTCAGAAGTTTGGGCCTTCTTGTTTATTATGGAAACTGTTTCCTGGAAGAAATTGATGAAATGTGATTGTTTTCTGGAACTGCAGATAGAAACAACCCCGGGATAGGCTGTTCAGAGCACTCTGTACAGCCCTTCCAGGGACCTGGGGTGCAAGGAAGAAGTGTGTGTGGTGGTGGTGGTGGTGGGGGGTCGGGGAGACACTGTTCCTCAGTGGGAAAGGGCGACAGGGAGCAGGAGGTGCCAGGGCAGACCTGCCGGTTCCCCTCCCTCACATCCCACGCAGACGATCCCTGCTGATGTGCCCTCGTGTCTCCTGCCTCATCAGTCACTACGCCCACCGACTGTGCAGTTGGGCAGCTCCAGGTGTGGAGTGCTGCTCACCAACTGCTGTGGGACACAGGAGCCCCTCGGAGCCCAGGAGGCCAGGAGCGTTGAGGAGTGAGCCGACTTGCCCAAGGCCACAAAGCGAATTGGCACAGCATCCATTCAATCGTGAAGGAAGGAAAGGGCTCTGTAACAAATAAGGCAAGTCCAGGGACTGACAGTAACTTCCCAGGGCGATCTGACCATAAATTCCTACCTGGGCAGGTCACGGTGTGTAGCCACACCCCAGGCATATAGCTTCTTTAGCGAAAGGTTTGTCTTTGCATTAAGCAAGCCCTGTCCACTGTTTCTGCATCTAGGTCAGCACACCTTTGACAGGCCTCCTTTTGAGACCCCTCCAAAGCGTAATCTGAAAGCACATCACCTTGTTAACTGTCCTCTGATCCAGTCCTGGCCTTGCTTCCTCTCACCTTCATTTAATCTTCCTCGAGTTCCCTCCTTGACTCTAAATGCACAAAACAAACTGCAAACTGTTGTTCTGGGAAGCATTTCTCTGTCTGTTGCGATCTTGCTTCCAGGATGTCCCGTTTGCCTCAAATAAACTCAAACGCTTCTAAAAATTTTCTACAGTTAGGCCCTAGCCGGTTGCTCAGTGGTTAAAGCATTGGCCTGTGGACTGAAGGGTCAGGGGTTCAATTCCAATCAAGAGCATGTACCTCGGTTGCAGGCTCCATCCTTGGCCCTGGTCTGGGTACGTGCAGGAGGCAACCAATATATGTGTCTCTCTCGCATTGATGTTTCTCTATCTCTGTCTCTCCCCCTCCCTTCCACTCTTTCTCTAAAAAAATCAATGGATGCCCCAGCATGCTCGGGCAGGTGAAATAAAAAAATCAATGGAAAAAATATCCTTGGATGAGGCTTAACAAAAACAATTTTTCTATAGTTTTGATCATCTTAAATCAACATAATAATAATAGCAACTAAGATCGAAATTACTATTAACATAACAAAAAATAAAATCTAATAATTTGTGACAGACATTTTTCTTTGTACTTCATACATTTCAATTCCTTTAATCCTCAGAACAACCTCATGGGGTAGTCAGGTCCACATTTCACACATGAGGGGCCAGGGTACAAGTTAACCATC
>NW_006286303.1:3321009-3322156 GCF_000327345.1 Myotis davidii | reverse complement strand
GGGAGGTGGGGGGGGGGGGGGGAGAGGCAGAGGGAGGAGGGGGTTCCTCCCTCCCTGCTCTGTCCTTGATGGCAGCTTGGCAAGTGACACCCCCAAGGGGTGATCTGAGCAGATGACCTCAGAGTAGCTACACCTGGAGGCAGGAAAACCTCTCAACAACAGACACACTGATAAAAAGGAGGTGCTGTATTTTTACAGACAGGATCCTGTTTGAAATGCGAGAGGGGGTTGTGCGTGTGAAGCTTGATTAATAGCAGGTCTGTGGTGACTCATTTACAAAACCTATTATCAGCTATCAGCCCCCTGCTTTATCTCTCTCGAAACTGGAGGTTTTGGATGTATTGCTTAGATTTGAAGATCTCTGCATTTATGCTTCTGACTCATAACCCAGTGCTCCAAGGGTAGGGCTTCTGAGTTAGTGACACGCACAGGGAAGTGTGCTGGGGACATAACAGTGGGTCTGCCCGGGGCATGAGGAAGACACCTGATGCCCAGTGGGTGCTTTGCTCTCTCTCTCTCTCTTTTTTTAAAAATCTCTACTCACTCCCTGTTACCATAGCTTTGAGTGACATCTTTTCACTACATCTCCTACATTCATATCCAGCTGCCTCCTCACTCGACATTTCCACTTGGGTGTCTGATGGACATCACGAACTCAACATGGCCACACTGAACTTCTGGCCATGCCCTTGAAAAATGCCCTGCCCACAGCTCCACTTCCACAATATTTCCAGAATTTGACTACTCTCTCCACCCTCACTGCCACTACCTTGGTTCAAGTCATTCTTCTCTCACTTGATTGCAACAATTTCCTAATTGGCCTCTTAGCTTCCACTCTTGGCCCCTTTGTTTACTCTCAACACAGCAACCAGAATGAATTTGTTAAAATAAAAGTGAGATCGTGCCAATCCTCTGCTCAAAACACTCCAGTGGCTTTTATACCCACAGAAGCAAGCCATGGGCCTTGCTAGGCCACAGTGTCTCCCTATGATTGACCCTCTCCCTCCCCATGACAGGGCAGACCTCATCTTCTGCTCCCACCCCCATGACCTCATCTTCTGCTCCCACTCCCACAATCCTCTGCTCCAGCCTCCTTGCTTTGCCTTTAGCACCCGGACCACTACCACGGCAGAGCCCTGGCATCGGC
>NW_006286303.1:3311753-3311998 GCF_000327345.1 Myotis davidii | reverse complement strand
CCCCCCCCCCCCCCCCAAGTCATCCCATTGGTTCACGGCGGAACATGAACGGAGGGCCCCTCGACCCAGTGTTCTTCCTACCACAGCCCAGGTGCTTTTGCAAAGGTCTCCAAGTTGGAATACGTTTTGAAAAGGCACTTCTTTTCTTTAGTGACTTCGGTGGATGTTGTGCCTCCGCCTGCAGGGACCAGAGAGGGGCTTTAGTGATAGGCTGGAGTCGCACATGGGAGGTGGGGCGGGGGGGA
>NW_006286303.1:3311065-3311467 GCF_000327345.1 Myotis davidii | reverse complement strand
ACTTCCCCTTTCTTTCCAGAATTTGACTACTCTCTCCACCCTCCCTGCCACTACCTTGGTTCAAGTCATTCTTCTCTCACTTGATTGCAACAATTTCCTAATTGGCCTCTTAGCTTCCACTCTTGGCCCCTTTGTTTACTCTCAACACAGCAACCAGAATGAATTTGTTAAAATAAAAGTGAGATCGTGCCAATCCTCTGCTCAAAACACTCCAGTGGCTTTTATACCCACAGAAGCAAGCCATGGGCCTTGCTAGGATCCACAGTGTCCCTATGATTGACCCTCTCCCTCCCCATGACAGGGCAGACCTCATCTTCTGCTCCCACCCCCATGACCTCATCTTCTGCTCCCACTCCCACAATCCTCTGCTCCAGCCTCCTTGCTTTGCCTTTAGCACCCGGA
>NW_006286303.1:3308878-3311027 GCF_000327345.1 Myotis davidii | reverse complement strand
CCTCTTCCTCAAACTCTCCCCCACCTGCTCACCCCTTCTCACCCCTAACCCCCCACAAACTTTCTCACTTCCTTTAGATGCAGTGCACCCACCCCAAGCTGCTGTGAATGTCGCTGCCCTTGGCTCCTGGAGGTCCCACTTCTCTGGAGAACTGCTGGCAACTAACTTCAGAACTTCCAGGATCTAAGCCCTGCCTGGATAGTCTGAGTCCATATCTCTAGCCCTTTAGTCACTCCTGGCTAATAACAGTGCAGCTTTGTTGGACCACAAGCCTAAGTCACCCCCGGTTAAATTGTGCCAGAACTAACCTTTAGAATGAGTTAGGCAATGGCGCTCAGCTTGCTTTGGCCGGGTTTCAACTCTGAAAAAAGGAGCTTTTCCCCTTGCCCGTGGCCATTCCCATCTCTATCACATATTCCATCGCTCTCCCCAACAAGGAAGAACAGCCACAGCTGGATGCCTTCTACCGCTTACCTCATCTACCTGGTTTTCAAATTATTCCTGGGTGCAGATGGATAGATTTCTCTTGCTTGCCTAATCATGTGACTGAGACTGGAGTGGGCAAACGGTGGGAGGAAGGTAGTCCCAAGAGGAGCTGAGAAATGCCTTTGGCTAAACAAACAAGGGATCTGGGTTACTGGGAAGTCACCCAAGATAGGGAAGAGTAGGTCACTGGGAATTGGGACAAGCTGGAGAAAACAGATGGGAAACAGATGGGAAGGTGGGCAGAGATGTGGGTGTTGGCAGTTTCTGAGACTCACAGCCTGATCAATAAGGTCAGGATATGTGCAAGTCCCGGGACTCATAAAGGTAAGGGCTCATTCATTCTTTCAACGCAAGTTTACTGAGCACCTACTACACACCTACTACACTGTTCCGACTACTGAGGATGCAGCAGTGGACAAAGCAGACAGAGTGAAAAAGAAGGGAAAAGAACAGGAGAGTCTTAGGTGGGGTTCTCGAGAAGCAGGACCTGAGACAGGGATTTGGTGCGGGTGGGTTTTTGGGGGGAGAAGCTCTTAGATGAAAGGGAGTGAAGGAAGCAGGTGGTGAATGAAAACTGTGAAGTTAGAATGTGATCGCAGGTTGATCCACAGGAGCCTGGAGCATTCACTGCAGAACTGCCCCCACCTCGAGGCTTTGTGTCCCCCATCCTCAGTCACTGAACGCGGGCTGCACTGGGATCGGTGAGAAAGAGGCGCTGCAGCTTCCCAACCAAGGCAGCGCCTGTCAGTCCAGGGCAGTTCTCCAGAGAAGCGGGCACCAGGAGACACGGGCAGCCGGCATTCAGGCAGCTTGGGGTGGGTGCACCGGGCCGGGAAGGAATCTGGGTTGGGCACCAATGTGTCCACCTCAGGAGAAGGGGGAGAACAAGGGCCAGTGGGGGGTAAGGTTCTAGGTAGGATGGTCGGGGAGACCTTACTGAGAAAGTCCCTGTAGAAGGAGAGGGGCCGGTGCAGCCAACGGGAGGTCGTCAGCAGAGAGAGAGGTTCGGGAAGGGGGAAGGTCATTCAAGGGCTCTGGTGTGGCTGTGGCCCTGGGTGAGGAACATAATGCCAGGAGGCCAGGAGGCCTGAGCAGAGCAGCACAGAGGATGGGGCGGTAGATGAGGTCTACGCTCTAAGTGGGAGGGAGGGCCAACTCAAAGGGCACAGGGGATCCCAGCAAGGCCTATGGCTTCCTTCTGGGACTTGAAGCCAGTAGAGCCAGGTTCTACTGGCTTTCCATCAGCTCTGTGAGCACCCAATAGCCTTTAATACATTTCCTTTTGCTTCAATTAATATTTTCTCTGGCGTGAGAAAATTCCCAATCCCACCAGCGGCTAGTTGCGAAATCTTGGGCCAGTTGCTTAAGCTCTCTGTACCTGTATCTCACCCCCTGTGAGAAAGTGCACAACAAGAGGACATACTAGTAACTACCTTATTGGGAGGATTAAATAAATTGATATACACTGACGGCCAGATTATTATGACCACCACATCGGTACAATGAAGTGAATTCGTTATGCAAATAATAATAATAATAAAACCTTGAGAGTATTTGCTTAGGAAGTTTTCAATATTCAGTATTTTGGAAGTGTCAACGAAGTACTGATGGGGTGGTCATAATAATCTGGCCACTCAGTGAATATCACTCTATCATTTTTTAA
>NW_006286303.1:3284243-3308854 GCF_000327345.1 Myotis davidii | reverse complement strand
TTTTATTGATTTTTTACAGAGAGGAAGGGAGAGGGATAGAGAGTTAGAAACATTGATGAGAGAGAAACATCGATCAGCTGCCTCCTGCACACCCCCAACTACAGATGTTCCCGAAACCAAGGTACATGCCCTTGACCGGAATCGAGCCTGGGACCTTTCAGATTGCAGGCCGATGCTCTATCCACTGCATCCCAGGAGGGGGTTGCAGGGTCGGGGGACGGGGAGTGTCTAAGACATTTCTGCTGCCTTCTCTCCCCTCCTGGGCGGTGTCTTCTCCATGGCTCCTCCCCGGCCCTCGCTCTCACCAACAGGCTGGCTTTGGTGATGGCTCCCGTCTGGGTCTCCTGCCTCGGCTCTGGTTGTGCCATCTCCTCCCTTTGTCTCTCCCACCTTGTGGTGGGAGCATCGTCCTGTGTTGGCGATTGCAAGATTGTCTCACCATCCCGTTTGGCCTCTCGGCCTCTTCTGTCACACGTGTAACAAATGCCTTGGAATATGGTCCCTGTTTTAAATCCAGAGTGGGTTTTCTTTGCCTCGGCGGACACAAGCTGATGTAATTAGTCTTTGTATCTTCAATCCCACCTGCAGCGTGTGCTGTAGCGCCTGCTCCTGACAGGGAGCTGGGCTCTGACGGTCTCATAAGTGGTGCCCAGCTCTACCCTGTCTTAGGTCCCGGCAAAAACACGCAGCCCGGGGTGATGACTGACAGCACGGTGAAGAAAGCTCTCAGGTGGGACCAGGGCGGGGACAGCAATATTAATTTCCTTGCTTTTCAGATGCGGAACCGACCCTAGGACCTCAAGTGTCCTGACTCCGAGTCCATTTCTGTTCAGAACCTGCTTGCGGCCTCCAGAGCCCGTTGCCCGGGCCTGTGCAGTCGCTCCCCACGCACCCCAGGCCCACCTGGTTGCATCACAACCCAAGCCAGCATCGCTGTCTGCCCACCCGCAGTCCACAACCCCTCCCTGGCAGTGCGGTGGTTTCTGGGGTGTCCTGGGCGGGTGACGGGACAGAGGTGGACTGCTGTTTCAGTGGAACAGAGGCCCCCCGTCCGAGGGACCAGAGAGCAGCATGGTCAGAGGCAAGTTGAAGATGAAGGGGAGGAAGGAGGTGACCCAGAACTGCTGCTCCAGCTGGGATTCTCTGGTTTCTCAGCCCTGGACTCTTCCCCACCGCCCACCGCCCAGTCGCAGCAGATGTGAACCTGCTAACACAGTCTCCTGGTCTGGGATTGGCAGCTGGAGCCCCAGGGGGGTGAGGGCCAGTCAGCATCTTCTATGAGAGACGCACGCGGCCCTCATCCAGCACTTGGCGCAGAAAGCCTGACCCCCTCTGAAACGGCAGCCAGCAGACCCCGCACTCGCATAATCCCACCATTTCCCACTAATCAGATGTCTAGACGGGGATGGTCTCTCTCCCCTTCCCTGTGTGCAAATCTGCCTTGACAAGTCGTATCCTCCTGACGATACCATTAAAATGTTCTTTATTTGCTCTGTGGGCCTCCTGAGACTTGGTTACTGGAAATACTATCAGTTTCTGGATCAACTCGCTTCTCTTGAAATCACGCTCTGATATTCCTCTGCTTAAATGTCACTCCCCCGAGAGGACTCTGTTAACAAGGCAATTAGCACTGCTTTGAGTATAAGGAGAGTACTGTGGGGTTTGCGGCCAGATGGCCTGTGAGCCGAACCTGACTCGGGGTTAAGGCGACTTTGGAGGGAAGGCCATTCTCACTGCAGCCCAGACCGGTTTAGACAACACAATGTGCTTCTTTAACGCGGTGAGGAAAACGGTGGGGAGAGAGGGCTCAATTTCCATCCGTCCATTGAAGCCCAGGTGAGGCCCTCACTTAATCTCTCCCCCTTAGTATGCTAACATAATGGAGGCTTAAAACAAGATCTAATTTATATATTTTAAAATTAGCAGTAGAATAATGGGGATCAAGGGCTGCCAGAGAATGAAATCCCCAGCGTCTTATTTTACTAACTGGGAGAACTGGGCATTGGGTTCGGGCTCTCACCTCCCCGACCTCCCTCCAAACCCCACCCAACACACCACCCCTGACTCGCCTGGAACACAGCTGGCAATCATGGACCCAGCATGGTCACCCTCAAGGTCAGAGATGGCTTCATTATTCTTTAAAAGCAGGGCATGCATAAGGTATTTGGAGCCGCTCTACCTGGGCTCAGATGCCAGCATTTAACCACTCACTAAGGGTATTACCTCTACGTACCTCAGTTTTCTCATCTGCAAAATGGTCATAATAATAGTTCCTACTTCTAGGGTGTGGTACGGGCTTATACAAGGGAAACGCTTATGACAGTACCTGGTATGTGATATGTGCTAAATCAGTGTTAGTTATGGTGAAAGTAAGTTTTTAAAAGTTTTAAAACTCAAACACTATACATGGGTATATAGTACATAATCAATGTTTTTATGACCTCTGATCTTCAGGCTCCTAGTTTTCCTCTCTAGAAACAACCACTGTTGCCAGTTCATTAGCAACTAATCAAGAGACATTGAAAGTACAGTATATTCATGTATAGATATTCATGTTAGATATAGATATTTACAGATACACACACTGGGGAGAGAGAAAGCTGTAGATACAGATAACTCTCAATTTTTAAAAAAGTAGTTATTATATATACTGGTGTGCACTTTTACAAAATATACAGAAAAGGATCAGTTGTGAATTTAAAAAACAATCAAGGTTGCCACTTATTAATCCCTGTAGATCCAGCTCATTCTTGACAGCTTCCCATCCAGGCCCCTTTGCCTGGTGTGTAGGACCCTTCAACCAGGCTCCTGCCAAAGGGCATTGGGGTGGTCGCACCCCCTTTGCTTTGATTGCTTTGGCTCCTGCCTGCTGCTCCTTCCTTCCCTCATCCCAGTCACGTGGGAGGCCTCTGTGAGTCTTTGCGTCTTTGCGTGGGGAAGGGAAGCAGACCCTTGTGCCCCTGGGATGACAGGGCTCGCATTAACTCCAGAGTGAGCCAGGCAGCTGTGGGAAGGGCTCCATCGCTGGCTGCCATCGCCCAAGCCCATGAAAAGGAAAGTCAGAACCCCTGGCTTTTGTTGGACTTCCAAAAGCGTGTCAAGTCTTTAAATGAATTTAAATTAATCTCACCCCAAGAAGATATACTTGGATGTGTAACTAATTATAGATTACAGCCCGAGGATGTCTGCACTGTATCTGCACAGCAAGCCTGTTTCGCTGACCTTTGGGAACTGAAGAGCAAACGTTCACACTTCTGCTGCCATTTATCTCACTTTCAGATTTAGTTGAAGTTCTTTCCAGTTGCTCTAAAAGAATTTAATTTTAGCATCGCAATAATGACAGCACTGTCCAGGAGACTCCTTCCCACCCCATGGGCTCTGAAATACAGCAACCTCAGGTACAAATAACAATGGGGATGTTAGAACATTGCCCAAAGATTTGTAAGACGGGGAGGAAAATAGCTCTCAACTTCTCTGTTGAATGGGAAACAACTTTTTCTGAAAGTTAATTCTTGAGGCAGAACTTTGAATGTTGGTAAATTTGTTTGGAAAAATTGAAAGGTCACCTGGGAGCCGCTCTGTAATAATGAGAGGTCAAGGTTTCACCAGATGGGCCTGCACTGGAACCCCAGCTGGCAGCCCCGCCACTGACTGGCAGCGTAACCTTGGCTCCTTGACCTCAGTTTTGAGATGGGAGTGAGGTACACCATAAGGATCAAGTGGGAGAAATGAGGCCACTATGAGTAAGCCTGGCAGGTAGCAAGCGCTCAATTAATAGCCACCCCTTAAAGTGCCCAATAGCGATCTGTTTCTAAGCTCTTGGAAGCCAAGATGACAGGAATTCCCTTTTAATTTTGTCTCTGTGCATCGGGAGCGAGGGAGCCAGGCCCCCCGACCTCACAAAGGGCCAGTGTCTGGGCTCAGGGAGGTCTGGGAGGCCCATTAGGCTGCAAGGGGGCCCTGCCAAGTTTTCATATGGTTTTCATATCACCGGCTTGTTTTGACTTCTGTGAGCTTTCTGGCCACAATCCCTCCGTGACGCTGGGAGAAAGGAAGCGCAGGCGACCTGGAGCGAGGGTTGCCCAGGCAGAGGCGGCCAGGAGTTCAAGGACAGGGCGCCGCCTCCCAAGCCTGTGCAGAACTCCCAAGCACGGTCCCCTCCAGCGCCTGTCTCCTCACGTTCCTCCCAGGCTCCCAGCCTCCTGCGTGAGTTGGCCTCCCCAGGACTCAGTCATGTCTGCTTTCTTCCCGGAGGAGGCGGGTGGGGGAATTTGGCAGGCGAACAAAACCCATTACAGCGTCTGGGCTGGCTGAGACGCTGTCTTTGGGCTCTTGTAAGGCCGACGTGGGGCTGCTCCCTCCATCTGCCTCCCTCTGACAATTGCTCCCCAGGTCAGTTCTGAGTCAGGCAAATGGTCCCCCGGAAATACAGAGGGGTCGAGCAGAGCAGGATGGAGCTGGAGAATTCCATGTGTCAAACACAATACTAATGATAATAATAATGAATTCTATAGGTATTTACTGAGCTCCAACTATGTACCTGACACTATACTACTTCTAAAAAAAATTAATAACAGCTAAGGTTTATTGTCAGCACTCTTTTGCATATTATCTTAATTAGTCGCTCATTAGCCTCATGAAGTAGATACTATTATTAGTCCCATTCTTCAGATGAAGGAATTGAGCCTCTGAAAGATAAAGCAACTTTCCCAAAGTAATTTCACTAGAATAGAAACCGGACCTAGGGTGGTGGGCAAAAAAAAAAAAAAAAAAAGAACCCAGGACCCTGACAATTGTAGGCATGACTGTCACCTGTGGACCACCTGACATGCCCACCCCAAGACTCCAGCTTTGCGCAGCGGCATCTAACCTTAGCTGATGCTCCATAAAGTCCCTTCCAGCTCTGAAATCCTGGCTACAACAGGCCCCCTTTATCCACGGGATGGGAGATACATTCCAAGACCCCTGAAACCACAGATAGTCCTGAACTATCCTATATAATAAGAGTCTAATATACAAACCAACCAAACGGCAGAACGATGGGTCGCTATGATGTGCACTGACCACCAGGGGGCAGACGCTCAATGCAGGAGCTGCCCCAGGCCGGCCAAGGTGGGTGCCAGTGGGTTCCCCCCAACCCCTGATTGCCCTGCCGGTTGCCCCACATATTGGCCTTGATCGCTGGCCAGGCCTAGGGACCCAACCCATGCACAAATTTCGAGCATCAGGCCTCTAGTACATACATATATACCTATGATAAAGTTTAGTTTATAAATTAGGCTGTTTCACAGATAGAAGATTTATTCTTCCCATAGATCTGAGCAACCTCAGCATATGATTTTTTTCTTTCCTTCTTGAGTTGAGAGCAATTACCATTTAAAGGAAGCACGTTGCGGCTTCTCTGCAGCACACCCAAATCGCCAGCATCACTACTGGTGCACTTTGGGGCCACTATGCAGTAAAATAAGGGTCACATGAGCACAAGCACCATGATACCCACCGTCGCCGTGAGAACCAAGGTGGCTACTAAGAGACTAACTGGTGGAGAGAGTCTGTAGGGTGGAGACGCTGGATAAAGAGATGATTCCTGTCGGGCAGGGACAGTGCGAGATTTCATCACGCTACTCAGAACGGCGCACAGTTGAAAACGTATACATTGTTTATTTTTTGAATCTCCATTTAATATTTTTGGACCACAGTTGACCATGGGTCACCGAAACCACAGCCAGTGAAGGACGGATCAGGGGGATTGCCCTATACACAATGCCCGGCTTGACCCTCAGCTGCTCACCTTTAACTTCCCCTGCTCCTGTTTTTACCTCCACCGAAAACTGGGGACTCTCTTCCCTGCAACCGCAGGGAGGACAGAATAGTCTCTTTTGGCCCAATTCTGCCCCGGACACCACATCCTCATCACACTCTGGTCATGACCAACACCGCACCTCCTCCTTCACTTCAATCTCAAGCAGCCCCTCCGAGCACCACCTCCCTCCTCCCCAGCTCTTTTCCCTAGCAGCTCAGCCACTGTCTTCAGCCCCGGTGGGTAGAAGACTAGAGGCACTTGACTGCCTCACCTTGGTCCTTTCTCAGTCCCCCCAGATCCAGCTCAGTGTCCACGGTCCATGTTTATAGTCACTTTCTTGCAAAGCCCGTCAACCCCTTTCCTTTGTTTGTTAATCCTCACCCGAGGATACTTACTCCATTGATATTTTCAGAGAGAATGGGAGGGGGAGAAACACACAGGGAGAAACATTGATGCAGAGAGACAAATCAACTGGTTGCCTCCTGCATGCACCTGGACCGGAGGTGGGGCGGGAGGGGGGAGCGTAGGGCGGGGATCAAGCCTGCAGCCGAGGTATTGAACCCTTGACCCTTCAGTCCATAGGTGGACGCTCTATCCGCTATCCGCTGAGCCAAACCGGCTAGGGCAACGCCTTTCTTTTTCTCTCTTTTTATGATCCTTTCCTGGCAAACATGAACCCTACGCAAATCCTAGCCCATGCCTGCATGCGGGTGAATGAACAGGCCGGAGGAAAGCAATCCTCCCTGCTGGCTTGGCTCACTCCACATCTTGACCACTAACCTCAGTTCAGTCCTGAGTCTGCCCAACAATCCTAGTGTCTCTAGTTTATTTATCTTCTGCCACTCCCCCCCACCTCCACCCCCCCGCGCCTCCCGGACTGATTCACATCTTCTCCTCCCTCCTCAACATCCCAGCACTTCCTTCCAGTCCTCACTCCCAGTCGATGGCCACACTCTCCACTTCCCTGCAAGTATGGAGCAATCGGAACACAACACGCCGGGTGCTCCCTCCACCTCCACCCTCCTGCCTGCTTCCGGTCTCACGTCTCACACTGACCTCCTCCTGTTAGGAGAGCCGGGCAGGTACAGCTGCTTCAAAGCAGATGGTTTTCCCGAAACTCAGCACACTTCCACTTCCTCCATGCCGTGGGCCAGAACTGTGCCGCCGCCTCCCTGCTGCAGGGGAGACAGAAACGAGAGTTTGGCCTTTTCTGCTTCTACAGGAGATGTGGCAAGACTCAGGGTTGGGATTAGCTGTTGGATGACAGGCAATAGCATCTGCCACAAACACAGTCTGATTCCCGGAGAGTCATTTCTGGCAGCAAAGAGGTTTGCTGTCTCTTCTGGTGTTCTCCTACAGGCTCCCTCCATCATCAAAGTGTGGGGCCCTCTTAGACACTGTCATCCTCGCTGAGGGATCTTTCCCAGCCAGGCTAAGAGGAAGGGTCCAGCTCATTCAGGCCTTCTGGCTTCCCAATTCCATCTTTTAATCTTGATCAACATTTACTGCAGTAATTCCTTAGACTAACCTGTGTAAGATCACAAGGGAAGCAGGTGGTAGAGCTGGAACTCAGACCTGGAGATAGAAGCATCTCCCCCATCCCCACCCCTACCCCCAACCCCACCCCACCCTACCTACCTCCCATAGAGTTTTGATTGTCCAGTGCATGTGGGCTAGCCATTGGAGATAAAGGCCTTTCAGAAATGCCATCTAAATTTCGTTTTTCTCTCTTCCAGAGACACACTACATGCAAGCCCGAGAAGCCAAAAGCCCAGGGGCTCCAGGGCAGCACACTCTGGCCTGCGCAGGCTTCATTCTATGTCAATATTGTGGGCCAGGCCTGAGTCATGACCCCACAGTAGGTTGTTCTCTTATACAAGGAGGGGACCCTGAGCTGGTGATCTGCTCTTTTACCTGCCTGGCATTCATTTCCCTTTTATAACCAATCTGTTCTCCTCCCGGTCCAAGCCATTCAGGGGGCCTGACCTCGCCCGCTCTGCTCCAGGGATGGGCACGTGAGCTAGGCCTGGTGATCAGCATTTTCTATTCTCTTGGCCAAGATGACTGACTCTGTGTTGGGAATGTAACCCAGGCCAGGCCAATGGGACTCAATTCTGGAACTTCTGCTGGAGAGACTGGGAAAGAGATCTCTTTCGGCTGAGAATTAGCTGCCAGCTCTGTGGCTGATATAAGCTGGGAGCTTCCAGGGACAACCCCCTGGTCAGGGCCTGCCTGAGAAGGGAGACAGGCAGGAAAGGAGAAGCAGGTCTGAGGCCGGTGGAATTTGTTGAGCCTATAAACCCACCCAGCCACACGTGAACCCACCAAACCTACCTTTGGATTTTCTAGTTGCCGAAGCCCAGAAATTCCATTTTGATCCTAAGCCAATTTGAATTGAGTTTCTGTCATTTTTTCTGCGGGATGTATTCCGACTAATTTAAAAAGACAGGTTCTTTCCCTCCCCTCCCCAGATAAAACAAGACCACTTCAGCCTGCCTTGTCCCTCTGCTCCTTAGATGAGACCCGTCCTGCTGTCTTAGCTCAAGGATCACGGATTATTCCTCAGCATCAAAGGGTGACACCGTGACTGACCCCATCTCCAACAATGCTCCAAGGGTGAGGGACTTCAGTGTAAGTGGGAGGGAGACACAGGCTTTCTATTGCTTTGCTGACTCGAGATTTCTATGCAAGTCTCTTTTCATGGTTTTAGGCAATTAGACATCTGCTGTGACATGACAGCCAGCTTACTACTATCTAAGCCATCGACGTGACATGAGTGCCGACTTCCCCAAAGCATCCCTGTGCTCATCGGGTACCCGGCTTGTGACTCTTAGCTCATGTTCAGTAAATCATGCAGCCAATGAGAAGGAGAGGTTGAAGTTGTGCGGAAATGAGGGCAAGACAGTCCATAAATTTTTACTGACTTCGCCTTTCTCACTCGAGTAAGTGTTTAATAAGGTGGAGAGAAAGGTGTCATCACAGGTTTGAAATTATTCCCCGCCACCAGCCTTCCAGAGGGAGTAGAGCCATTTATCTGTTCTGCAGCGTGGGCCTGAGGATCAAGCCCTTTCGGGTTTCCGTATGTCTGCAGAGGACTAATCTGGTGTGTTCTCATGCCGACCTTTCATCACAGAAGGAAGGCAACCCACTCGGGGAATTTGTAGAGGAGACTCTATGAATCTAGCATCTGTCTGTAAATGTGCTTTAATTCTCACCTCTCTCTATGGCACCTCTCTGCCTTCATTCTCTTCACATCTCCTCGAGGTGGGAGGACCAGGATGAGTGGGCACAGACAAGAGCTGGTCCCTGGGTCTGGCAGGAACTGCTCTGGGGCCTTCTGCGAGCTAATCTCTCTCTTTTGTCTTCCTAGGCTCTTCTAGCCTCCGAGCTTGGCTGGTTGGCTGGTTCCTATTCTTGGACTTGTCCCTGAACTTGCCACCGACAACAGTGCCTGGCACATAGTAGGCATGCAATGCCGGCCACCCTGAAGCACAGTTCCAAATGCATCATTCGTATTTACACGGTGCTCTGGGGTGCCATTTATATAGAATATTGTGAATAGGGCCCCTGGAATTGGGCAACTCAATATGTTCTGTTGATGCCTACACAAATGAATTAGTGAATAAATGAATGAAGTCCTGACTAGACAGGCTTTGGCTTCTCTCCTTGAAGTCAGGGTTCTTTTTTTCACTAAGATGCTCTAGCTTGCCTTTTCCTAACACACATATGACATAGAGCGTAGACACTCCATAAGTACTGACTCTATGGAATCAGCCTCAGGTTAATTCTGTTTCCATGTCTATCTGCTTTTCATTTGGGCAACTTGACTGCTTATTTCAGCTTCTGAACAAGTTCTGCTCAAGCAGCCAATTCTTTAGGTTCCTGGCCCCCATTATCCTCTTTCTCCAGATTTGGGCCCCCTCTCCCCTTTCTCTTTTACTCTTGCTTAATCGCACACATGGACTTCTGCCTCTGAGTGTCAAGGCACCAGGATCAGTGGCATTAGCTTCTTTGTTTCTCATGGACAAACAAATGCCAGAAATGGACTATAATTCGAGTCGACCATTGACTTGTGATCCATTTCTGACATCAGCCGTGGTCACAATGCTTCTTATTTGGTAATTCAAACCCTTTGGTTTCAGCAAATTCTGGAGTGTGTCTCTCTTGCCAGTGGGCTCCAGAAGGGGTAGCTGGCTACTGTGAGAGCCCTTCGTGCATGTTGGAACCTTGGGGTTCCCCACTGAGTGTGGGCACTAATAAGATCAAAGACTCAAGTCTAAATGTCCTGCCTTCCAGCTTCCAAACCCTTCCATAAACTGGTAACATCCTACTCATCCAATCGAGTGCCCACTCCATACATATACAATTCCTTCTGTCAGCGCAGCCTTCTGTCAGCGCAGCCTCTGCCAGCCTCTTGATGATGCCACACTCCTTCCTCCTCCAAACGCACTCTCCTCCAAATCTCACCCATCCTTCAAGGTCAGCTCAATGTCCAGCTACTCTGAGGAGCCTCGTATCTATCATCACTCCTGCTCTGTTGATCTTTCTCTGTCTCAAGGACAATTATACACGGTTTTTATGCATCACATACATCACCCATTCTTTCCTCTGCAGAGCTTGCATTTCTAACGAGACTATGTATTCTTTGGGGGCAGGGATCATGTCAAAGTATTTCAGGGACTTTCACATGGCCTCACACACATAGGGTGATTTAACAAATAAACGTGACTTATCCTACTTTAGCGTTAGAGCCCTAGTATTTCTGGAGTGTTTTCCTTTTGTTTTAACATTGGAAAAAGCACCAACTTTTTAAACTTTTCAGCATCATGTTGATGAGGACAATTGAAAGTAAGTTTGTTTGCTTGCGAAGTAGAACAAACTTTCTGTCCGAGACAGAAATAGAATCCTCTCCTCCAACCCCTGCTGGAGCCTGCCATCTAACTATAATGGCCACATGGGCAGACCATACGAAGCAATCGAAGGTTCTGGGGATGATTAATGCTCAGGAGGAACTGTGGCATTTGTCAACAGCCACCAGCATTCAGCAAATGTGCTGCTGGTCACTGAGTGTGGGCCCACTGTGCAGCATTATCCCCGCTCTGAATGGGGCTGGCATTACGTAACAGGAGGACAGAAGGTGCAAAAGCAAAACACCCAGGAATAGGTGAATGCCATTTTTCCTTTGTATAAAGCACATTGCAGAAACACTTGCTTATGATTAGAGTTAAATTCCACTCCACAGACTCAATTCTGAGTAGTTTTCCAGGACTTGGGATTCGTGGGCAAAATGAAGAGGTGCTTGAACTGAAGGCTTAAGTTAAAGACGTGATACTCTGCCCCGTCCCCTACTGGGAATAAACGGAAAGTATTGGGTTTGGCGGTGCTTTTCCAGGTAACCAGTCCGAAATTTCCTCTGCTCTGACCCTAAGTCAGCACAGGCAACATCCGGGTCAAATTATTGTCCTGTGGCTGTGATCCACACAGCTGTAGGGGAGGTGCTCTTACCCTCGTGGGTTATATGAGAAGTCACTTTTAACAACCGCAGCCCCTACTTGCCTCACTGCCCCCACCCTACATACATACACACACACACACACACACACACACAGCGTGGGCCTCCAGCCTTCTTTCCAAGCCTGCTGCCCTCTTCATCCTTGCATTTCACACATTCCATTCCAAGTACAAACGTCCTCCACCTGCAGGTTGCATAAAAGATCAAAAGGTGAGATAAAGGCTGAGAATAAAGGGGACTTTGCTCTGGGTAGCTAGACAGTAGAGCCTATTGAGAAGTGGGCAGCAAACTGTGAATTGTGGGGCTCTGAGGCTGGACTGCCTGGGTTCCCAAATTGCTTTTCCTACTTCCTAGCCGTGTCAGTTTGAACAAACTGCCCAGCTCTCCTGGGCCTCGGTTACACTTCTTCACAGAGGGATGAGGCACAGGGATGGCAACAACAATATTCGCCTTGTCGTGTTGGGTTTGTGGTGGCACATACATGAGTCAATATGTATGGAGCACGTGGAGCAGTGCCAGGGACATGGAATGTGATGTGCCCAATAGGTGTTATTGTTATAGAGGAAGGCGTGCAAGTCCCCTCAGGGCCATGATAAGACCTACAGGAGGCAGTGCCAGCTCCTGCACATAATCTGTTCTGTCCATTTATTTTAGTCAGCAACTTTATTGAGACCTAGTATGTGCCAGGCACTTCCTAGGTGCATAGAATACAGAGTTGGAAAAGTCGTTCAGTCCTTGCCTTTGTGAGCTTACAGTCTAGCCTGTATGTCCATCCGTGGGCTGTCTTAGTGTGGGATGCCCAGCCACTCCACCCTGAGTGTGCAGCACAGTGGCTGGCCCGTAGGAGGCTTTGGGATTGATCCACCCCTGTCCTCCCTTCCAGTAGGCTCCTCATGGACATCCTTGATTCACTTCCCATTTGGACTCCAGAATCAGCCACTCACCCAAATCCTAGATAAAATCATCCCCTTGCCCAGCCGGCAAGGCTCAGTGGTTGAGCGTTGACCTATGAACCAGGAGGCCATGGTTTGATTCCCAGTCGGGTCACATGCCCTGGTTGCGGGCTTGATCCCCAGTAGGGGGCGTGCAGGAGGCAGCTGATCAATAATTCTCTCCCATCATTGATATTTCTATTTCTCCCTCTCCCTTCTCTCTGAAATATATATATTTTCACCTCCCTGGCTCTCTAAGCTACCACCTCATCCCCCTTTCTCTGCTTCTACTTCCCAGTATAGAATGTTGCTGCCTGAGCCGCACTGAATAAGCTTCCCCGGCCTAATTCCACCATGGGGATTCCCCTCACACCAATAAACAATTCCTGTGAACTTGCAGTCTAGCTGTATGTCCATAGCAGGGTGTTCAAGAATTCAACTCAATTCTGATACTATCTACTGGGAGATAGCATCAGATTCCACAGGTGAAGCGTTCAGTCCTACAAGACTGCTCCCCCACCCCCTCATACACACCCAGACGTCAGCCCAGCTGCAAGCCCAGGCTCTTCCCTGTGCTCCTGACGAGGAGGTTCCTCCTCCTTGGGGTCTGTGAATGTGAGAATATCTCACAGAACTGGGGGAGACCTGTTTACTCACTATGCTATCCGTTGATTACAAAGAATATTAAAGGGTAAGAATCAATATCCGATGAAGGGATACATTGAGTGAGGCCCTGAGCAAAGGAGGTTCTGTCTTCGAGGAGCCGGGGGCCCAGTCGGTGGAACAGGAAAGTGTTCTGGTTCCCCACTGAGGAAGCTCTCAAAAGCAAGGCCAATAATGAGCTGTCCTCCTGGGCCTTTATGGGGGCTTCATACACGGTCATGATTGACTCAGTCGCTGGCCATTGGCAAGGGCACTCAATCTTCAGCCCCTCTCCCTGCCCAGAGGTGGGCGGTGGGGGTAGGACTGGAAGTTCTAAACCTCTAATCGCTTGGTTGGTTGTCCTGGAAAACAGCCCCTACTTTTAAGTAGGGTTCAAAAGCCACTTCATTAGCATACAAAAGATACCTTGCTCACTCTCAACATTAGGAACTTCCAAGGGATTTGGGGAGCTGTGAGCCGGGAACTGTGGATGAAGACCAAATACTGTATGCATCACATGTTCGCACACACTCCATATTCCTGTTCTTTCATTTCATTTGGCCTGTGGGTTCTCCAAAGCATTGTCCTCCTCAAGCCTTCCCACCACCACCCTGCCACTTCCTACTCCGCCTCCCCCTTCTGAGCCACTGACCTTACTCTACTTCCCTGAGACCCAAGCTGGCCATCGGTAGCACTCTCTCCATCGCCTCCACCTCAAAGTCACCTCAGGCTGCAAACCCAACCTCTCTGTCAGCCCACTGGCATCAGCGGAAGGAGTGAGCCAAGACTGAGCAGTGACTGGAGCAGCCCATCTCACCCCCAAGCCAGTCTCTACCTGTGTTCTCATCCCCACCCTTGCCCACCCCTCCAGGCCTGACTCCCCTAGGCATCCCCTTCCACCATTCTAGCTTCCTTGGGCTCTCTCCACTGCCGCCTTTCTCAAAGCATATAAATGCACAGATTCATGCATTCACTCTTTTCCCACAAACACCAATTAAGTGCTAAAATGTGCTTTGAGCTAAACACTCTTGTAGGATCTGGAGATAGAGCAGTGAAGAAAATAAAATCTCGACTCTCATGAGCTTACGCTCCAGTGTGGAGAGCTGGCTAATAAACAGACAGACAAATAATGTAGCGTGTCAAATGGAGAAGACTACAACAAGCTGAAGCCATTGGCAATTGCACTCAAGGGGCGCTGGGCATGCTGTGAACTGCAGAGGAAGGACGGAGGGCCAGAGAGAGGCAGGCCATGCCACAGAAGGGCCTACTATGGGCGAGGCTGCTGCATGATGGTGGAGGAGAAGCTGCTACGGGCCTACAGCTTTGCTGATTTGTTGAGAAGCTTCTGGATTCTGATGTGGCATAGTGCAATAGTCTGGATAATGTTCCCACCACGCTCTTGGACCTGGCGTGTGCTGTAACGGCAAGAAGGCTACCCCTTTCTGCCCTAAAACCCCAGTGGGTCTGTTGGATAATGGAGTGCAATAGTTTGTCCAAGACAAACAATTCCCTCTCTTGCCTGTGGATGGGGAGTAGAGGGATGCATCAGCTCTTGGCTTTATTGTGTGTTTTGGCAAACGAACGTAATAACGACTTCAGTGTGGTCCTTCCAGCCTATCTCCTCATCTAGGCCCAGGTGAAGAGGAATTTGGGAGAGGATTTGACTGAGTTATAAATATAAAACTTCCCAACAACTGAGTAAGGAACCACCGGGCTGGAAAAATAACTCATTCTCATAATAAATATATAAAAATATTAAACTTTTATAATTTATAGCAGTGATGGCAAACCTTTTGAGCTCGGCATGTCAGCATTTTGAAAAAACCCTAACTTAACTCTGGTGTCGTGTCACATATAGAAATTTTTTGATATTTGCAACCATAGTAAAACAAAGATTTACATTTTTGATATTTATTTTATATATTTAAATGCCATTTAACAAAGAAAAATCAGCCAAAAAAATGAGTTCGCGTGTCACCTCTAACACGTGTGTCATATGTTCGCCATCACTGATTTATAGGGTACTTTCATATGCCTAATCTTATTGAATATTCAACATATTATATGACACAAAATCCGTTATAACTTATCATTGAGCTAAACATATTTCCCAGTTAGCATGGGAATACACATTCTTCGCAAAAAAAAATATATATTTTCATTGATATTTGTGTTTGGAGTCCGTTAAGAATTGTCTCAGATTACACAAGAGGGTCCTGGAGTGGACAGCCTTACATTCCACAGGCATTAGTAATGGTCTTCCTCCAGCACTCCCAGCAGATGCCCCAGCATACCAACCTCTGTGTTCCCGTGCTTGGAATGTGTGATTCCTCCATGAGCGACATTCTGCTCTGGGCAACTTCTATTTTGGGACTAAATTGTTTCTTTATATAGAAACCAGTACCTTTGTCAAATCAAGTGAGTACATGAGTCATCTGTGCATTTCCTAAAAACCGTAACAGCAAATTTTTCTCGTCTGCTATCCATTTTCGTTTTTAATCAGAAGAAAAATGCAATAACAATGCAAATGTATTGGTGAAATGCCTAAGCTTTCATAGGCCACTGCTAAAATGAAATTGCTTTCTGGTGGTAACTGAATTTCACACTTGTTTAAAGAATGATCACATCACCGTTTGCATTTTTACCAACCAAGTAACTATATGCCTCTGCTAACTTGGGGGCTCCACTTCTACAATTCACATATGGCCTTTTAGATAACACTGAATGGTCTGAGACGTTGGTGCTAATTAGGGCTTAGAAGGTATCTCATGGTGACTATAATTCTGACAGCACTTTCCCTGTGATTTGAGGAATCGGGGGAGGGGAGTGAAGCTTGTTCTTTCCTCATATCCTAGGTGGCTATATATGACGAGGTTTTACTTCTTGCTAGCTTAGTACATTATGCTAAGGAACTGAGGCTATGGGGAGAGGCTTTGCTTTCTGTGCAAAAACAAATACGGATGCCTAAAGAGTCACCTACGGCCCGGCCAGCGTGCTCAGTGGTTGAGTGTAGACCCACAACCAGGAGGTCATGATTCAACTCCCATCAGGGCCAGGTTGCAGGCTCCATCCCCAGTAAGGGGCGTGCAGGAGGCAGCCGATAAATGAGTCTCTCTCATCATTGATGTTTCTGTCTCTATCTCTCTCTCCCTTTCCCTTCTGCTCTGAAATCAATAAAAATATACATATATATTTTTTAAAAAGAGTCACCTAAGGATTCTTTAGGCATCCCCAGAAGAAATTAGAGGGCAAATAGTAGGTGTGTCCAACCTTCTAAGGAGTTTGAGGCCAAAGGGTTCCGTTAAACAATAGACTCAATTGTCTGAACCCTTCTGAACCTTCTCTGCCTGGGCCTTATCTCCTGATCACAGCAGCTAGTCAAGTGTCATGAGAACACTCATTCCTGCGGGACTGAGACTGATACCTATTTCTCTCTGCTCCTTTGTCTCTGTACAACCGATGGGTTAGAGAGAGAAGGGGTAGATGAACATGCTTGCTGGATTCTTCTCACTGGAGGAAAGAAGAAAAGAACTAAAAGAGCTAAAAGAACATTAGTACTGCTTCGCTGCAATACTGTTAGATCTTTCATTGAACTAAGGGAACTTCTGACAATGTCCTTGTGAATAATGCAGTAATGTTGGTTCCTAACGTTCTAGAAGGCTTTGGGAAAATGGGCACTATAAGTGTTCCTACTTCCAATGAAAACACAGTGGAAATTCACTAGTTATCCCAAGTAATGTTTTCATAAAATATGTTTTTATTGATTTTGAGAGAGAGAGGAAGGGAGATGGGGAGACAGAGATAGAGGGAAAAAAAAACCACACCAAATTAATGTGAGAGAGAAACATACATCAGTTGCCTCCCACACACACCCAACTGGGATGGAACCTGAAACCTGGGCATGTGTCCTGACCAGGAGTTGAACTGGTGAACAGTGCACGGGACAACAATCAACCAACTGAGACACACTGGCCAGGGCCCAAGTAATGTTTAAAACATGAAGTTATTCTGAGTTATTGTCATCAGATTGCTTATCAAATAGGTGTTCTATGTTCTTAGAAAAATGACTTGGGGTATTAAGACTCAAATCATTTGAAAGAAGAAAGTCTCAGATTTGCCCTGAATGAAAAAGAGAATTATTTTCACCTTTTCTTTTACCTTCAGTTTATATATTACATTGAAATAGAGAAAGAGGGTGGAGGAAACCTTCCAGAATAAGAGAGATAAAATCTGATAGAGCAGCAAGGCCATATAATTGTAGAACACTAGTACTTCTTTCTCTGGAGTGTGGAAGGGGGAAATGTGGGCCATTTGCTGCCATAGAAACCAACTGAGGTATGTGGGAGGGGGAGGGAAAGCCCATTGCAGGAACGTAAAGATCTTACTTTTTTTCAAAGTTGAAGTGTTCTCTAGTCAGTAAGGGAGCTTTCTCTTGTCCGAAGGTAGGTAGGTATGTGTGTGTGTGTCCTTTGTACTGAAGTCAGTTCCCATCTGCCTTCCCTATGACTTTGCCTTGTGAACCTGGATTTTCTGTCTTTCAGTCCAGTGTTTCGCTACAGTAGTGGTTCTCAACCTTCCTTATGCCATGACCCTTTCATACAGTTCCTCATGTGGTGGTGACCCCCAACCATAAAATTATTTTCGTTGCTACTTCATAACTGTAATTTTGCTACTGTTATGAATCGTAATGTAAATATCTGATATGCAGGATGTATTTTCATCGTTACAAATTGAACATAATTAAAGCATAGTGATTAATCACAAAAACAATGTGTAATTATATATGTGTTTTGATGGTCTTAGGCGACCCCGGTGAAAGGGTCGTTCGGTTCCCAAAGGGGTCGCGACCCACAGGTTGAGAACCACTGCCTTAGAGGAAGGTTAACAAAAAAAGAATCATTGAGCACCCTGTGCACCAGGCACAGCTCTCCGTAGTGGAGTGCAGAGCCAGTAAGACAGCGAACACACACTGCATAGAGCCACTGGATGAAACCCTCTCTGATGCTCAGTTACATCTGTCCCTATGCCCATGCTCAGAGATGTCTTAGAAAATGAGCAGCGCCGAAGGAGTTCCTTCCCCTCTCTAATTCAACAGCTGTGTCCAAATCACGGTTCTTTTAAATTTTTTAAAATTGAAAAAGATGATTACAAACAGATGAAGGGGGCACACTTCCTGTTTCCTGCTCCTTTGCAATCCGCATCACAGGCAGCCACCCTTTCCTTACCAGTCCGTCGGTCCTCTCCAACCTACCACGAAAGGCACAGGAGCAATGGACCAGGTGTTGGGAAGCTGCAGACCACACCAGGGTCTGTCCTTCTGGAAAGAGGCTGCAGGAGAAAAGATACCAGCTCAGCATGTGTGCTGCTGTGGATGGTTGGGAGTTCCCATTACTGGAAGATTCTAGACCAGGGGTGGGCTAACTTTTTGACTCGAGGGCCACAATGGGTTCTTAAACTGGACCAGAGGGCCGGAACGAAAGCATGGATGGAGTGTTTGTGTGAACTAATATAAATTCAAAGTAAACATCATTACATAAAAGGGTACAGTCTTTTTTTTTTTTTTAGTTTTATTCATTTCAAACGGGCCGGATCCGGCCCGCGGGCAGTAGTTTGCCCACGGCTGTTCTAGACTACGCTGGACAATTTCTTAGCAGAGACACTCCATATAACATCCCTACTTAAAAAAAAATAGACTATTTTTTAGAGCAGTTTTAGATTCACAATGAAATTTAGCAGAAGGCACAGATTTCTCATACAGCCCCTGCCCCACATAGGCCCAGCTCCCCCCACTATCCACATCCCCCACTGGAGCAGTACATTTGTTTCAACTGATGGACCTACCGTGACACATCACTGTCCCCCAGATTCCATAGTTTACATTAGGGTTTACTCTGGGTGTTGTCGATTCTAAGGGTTTGGACAAATGTATAATGACACGTACCCAGCATTATAGTATCGTACAGAGCAGTGTTACTACCCTAAAATTCCTCGGTGCTTCATCTGTTCACCCCCTCTCCCCACCCCTTCCCCGCCCTCCAGCAAACACCGATCTTACTCTCTTCTTAGTTTTGCCCTTTCCAGAACGTCATAGAGTTGGAATCATACCGTCTGCAGCCTTTTCAGACTGGCTTCTTACACTTAGTCATAGGCATGTAGGCTTCCTCCATGTCTCTTGGTGGCTAGTAGTTAATTTCTTCTAATTTTTCTTTTTAAATCCTCACCTCAGGGTATTTTTTCCATTGATTTCTAGAGAGAGTGGGAGAGAGGGAGGACGGGGAGGGGGAGGGGGAAAAGACAGAAACACCGACATGAGAGAGACACATCGATTGGTTGCCTCATGCACATGCCCCTACCAGGGCTGGGGAACCTACAACCCAGGTATGTGCCCTTGACTGGGAGTTGACCTTGAGACCCTTCCGTCCGAGGGCGGACGCTCCAACCACTGAGCGACCTGTCCAGGGCAGTTCATTTCTTTTTAGTGCTGATTAATTTCCCATTGCCTGTCTATTCCTGGAAATTGTCTGCTGATCTGTGTGTCATTGAAACCTCCTTACCCTAAGGGCTACTCCAGATCAATAAAAGATTGGAGCGGCCTGAGCATCGGGGGAAGTCCTTTGGGACTTGGCCGCCTGGTCCCCCAATAATCCAAAATTATCTCGTGTCTTTTTCTCTCATTTGCTGTGCGGCTCCTCTTTCAGATACCGAACCCTACTCCACACAGAACGTGGAGGGAGTGTTACTCAACAGCCTGGATGTACTAATATGTTTTTCAATTGTGTGTTTGTTTCTATAGATTGCTAGAAAGCACTGATGGGGGCAAAGGTGGAATGAACAGGAAGGGACAGCCATGATTTCCAGTGAAGGAGCAGGGGCTGGGCTCGGAAGAGGCTGACACCAGGGGACAGTCTCAGAGTGGCTCGTGCAGAGACCACAGCTCCACACAGCAGGATGTGCAAGGGCTTGTTCAGTACAAGTGACAGAGATCCAGGGCAACAGCTTCCTCTAAACGTGGCTGCGCTGGCTCCGGTAACCGGTATTTCAAGGAGTAAGTCTGGATTGTCAGGCACAGCTGAATGCAAGGCCCGAAAAGATGACACCAGGCCCGGGCTGTCTCTGCCTCTCAGGCTTGCTTGCTTCTGGGTTGGCTGCACTAGGAGGCGGACTTCCCCAAGAGGTGGCCACCTGGAGACCCAGGCTCGCTTTCTACTAGCTGACTGACACCAGTGTGTTACCACTCCTTTTCCCAGCAAAACTTCCCTCTGACGGTCGAATGTCAATGGGCCGGCCCTGAAATTAGGAATACCTGTGGCTGACTGGTACCCACCCCTGAAATTAGGAATTGATACCACCCCACCACCCACCTCCACTTGGAAAAACAGAATGGGGCAGGGGAGGTTTCCAAAGGAAAACTGGGGCGCTCTTCCAAAAGAATGGAAGAGGATTCTGAGCCAGTAAAATCCATAGGTGCTCCATGTGTCATACTATAGGAAAACAGAAATGGGTGCTGGTATGTATTACATAAAAGCAACGGAAATAGCGGTCTTGAACGGTATTCTCAAAGCAATCAATTGAAAAAGAACATTATACTCTTACCATTGCAAATTAAGTGTCTGAGGGGGCGCTATCTCTCCTTCTCTGGGACTCTATGTTCTTTGGGACGCACGAGAAGTGCGGAGGGAACAGTGGGCTCACACTCTGCTTCCTTTCCATGTCTAGTGTGTCTTCACGTATGGCTGAGACTAGAAAGCTAAACACATTTCCCAGACTCCTTTGCAGCGAGGGTAATGAGTACAAAATAGCTTCATTAGCTAGTGTACTCAAGTAAGAGTTGCCAGGCAGAAGCAGGGAGGAGGCCGTCTCTCTGTGGCTGGGTGCTTTCTGCTGCCAGGCTTCCCTGTGGAGACACTGGCCCCTTCTGCATGTTCAGCCTCTACCTTTGTGGGCCCCGAAAGACAGCAGCAGCGGCGGCAGTGCGACCTCCTGATCCCCCTCTTCTGGATAATGGGAGAGCTCCCTGGGCGGGCCAGCTCTGCAGCTCTGGGAATCGTTTCTGCAGACCCAGCCCAGAGCCCATCACTCTAGCCCTTCTGACAACACTGAGAGCAGGTAATTCCCTGTGTTAGAGTAATTTTCTGTTTAAAGGAGCTGAAAGGGTGTCTGTTTACTAGACCTCAACAGGCAGGGTTGACAAAGGTCAAGAAAAACAAAAAGTCTCATTGTTGACCCAGGCCTGGATGCTCAGAGGGGGCTGGTCTGGGAGAAATCTTGGCGATGCAGGCAGAGGGGAAGCTCATTTGGTGCCATGGGGCATGGTCTCCGCAGGGAGGGCTACACAACTTCTGGGGATGATTTCGTGGACACGGGTGTCCCTCCCTGCAATCACCGGCACTCCTCCCTCTGTCCACCCATTAGGAACTATCCTGTTCCTTGAATTCTCTCAAGGCAAGGCCTTTGCTTTCATTTATAGTCCACAAACAGAGTACCTAGTGTCTCCTGGCAAATCCTAGATCCTCTGCAAACCAACCCACCTCTCCCTCTCCAAGGCCCCTGCTTCACACACAAAACAAACTTTTCAACTACTTCAACTTCCACATACTCTTCCTTGACTCCCATAGTCCGGGCTTTTAGTCCTAGCTTGTAATCCCATAGCTCCTGAATTTCCCCTATCAAAGCGTTTCCTCTCAGGGCATTGAAACTGCTCATTCATTTCTCTGTCTCCCTTGCTAAATGTTAACTGCAGTGATGGCAACGTCTGGTCTTGTTTGCCAGTGTAGCCTCGGGACCCAGCATAGTGCCTGGTACACCCATGCCTCAGACATCCCATAAATAGTTACTGAGTTTATATTCGAGTATACTAAGGAATTTCAGAAACTGGATTATCTCTGGAAGCTCTCAGATCTAAGATCAGCTGTACAGATCAAAGGAGGTGACAGAAACTCCAGGTGCTGAGGCAAAATGAGAAGTAGGCAAGATGTTTCTTTCCTTTCCAAGTTTCTCACAGTTTAGCGCCCTCACCACCATTTCTTTTAGCTTAAAAGATACAAAGTGGGGAGAGAGCGAGGGAGAGGGGGAGGGAGAGCAGCTCAAACCACTTTGAACATTCGCCCTGTGCTCTGCTATTTGTCCTTTCAGATGTTGGCTCTGTGCCTCATAGGATATTTGACCTTGGAGGAATTTTTAACCTGAGACTCTGTTTCCTCATTTATAAAATGGCCACAAATGCTTTGACAGGTTGCTGTCTGAAGGTGTGAGCGATGTCCCTGCCACATGCCCTTTCACTTGGGGAGGCGGCGGGGTGTCTCTGTGACAGTCTGACCAACATCCCACAGCGGAAGGGATGCTGCACCAGCTTCCATGCAGGAGCCTCAACAGACTGGCAGCCTCTGGTTCCTGCCTTAGAATACTCACTCTACCAGGGCCATCCCGACCTCATCGGGGCTGTTTCAACCTCACCAGGGCCGTCCGGACCTCAAACGGCCCCAGTGAAGTCGGAATGGCCCCAGGGAGGTCGGGACAGCCCTGGTGAGGTTGAAATGGCCATGGTGAGGTTGAGATGGCCCTGGTGAGATTGAAACAGATTCAAGCAATAAAAATTATTTTAAAAAAAGAAAAAAGAATACTCACTCTACGGGAAGTCGCCCGCCATGCTATGAAGGCACCTGAGCTGCTACTGGAGAGGCCAGATAGAGGGAGAGGCTGGCTAGTGCCAGCTGTCCTGGCGTTCCAGCCGAAATGCAGTCGTGTGCGCGAAGAAGCCATCGTGGTGTCCAGCCCAGGTGAGCATTCGGAGGACTCCAACCCCAGCTGCCATCTGACAGCGACCACATGAGAGGTCCCAGGCGAGAACTGCCCAGCTGAGCACGGTCCACCCACAGAACTGGGAGCCGCTGAGGCTCAGGGTGGTTTGCTAAGCTGCAGTAGATAATGCAGCTGAAGTGATGGTGATAGGGTTGTCACCAAGGTTAATGAGTTTGTGGTACGCTAGATCCCCAGCCCACAGCCTGGAATAAATGAAGCCTTCAATATACATCAATGTCCCTGCCCCTTCCCCTCCCTCTTTGTTAATTCCATGAACTTCCGAGACGGGGTTACTTTCAGTATCATCCTCTGAGGGTAGGGTGAGCTGCAGCTGGGCTCTTTGCCAGATGTTTGGAATTTGAACAGCTCCCCTTTCTCCTCTCCATCTTTCTCTTGTTTCTTTTCCGTGCGCTTTAAAGCACAGACAGATCATCTAGACCTAAAATAAGAATACCAAATTCAGCCTTTGTGTTTCAGACAGAAAAATCATAGGCTTGGTACAGGCTCATGGTAATAAAAATCAAGCCCCAGAAGCCTTTTAGAGTCAAAGCAAAATTCTCCTTGGCAACTTCTGTCATGTCTGTATGTGAGTGTGTGTATAAAAAGCTTTAAACAAAAACTTCAGACTTCATAATTATTTCATCATGTGAACTTGGCTTTTGGGGAGCGGGGGTTAAAAAGTACATGGTTACCTGTAATTATAGTCTTGCTACGTGTGATTTTACAGCACATCAAAATTAAAATTTGAGTTAAACCATGTAGAAAGACATGGTACCTATTTTAAATGCTTCCCCCCCGCTTACTCAAATAGCTGAGTTTATTTCATTCTTGTGATCTCCACAGAAGTCAACCTTTTATTATGTTGGTTGCTAAGGTGATGCATCTTGCCAATCGTGTTGTGCATCCTAGAAAACTTGCTATCAAGGCCGTTTGAGATGACCTTTCCTCCGCCTTGAATGCCTGAGAACACCCAAACCAAGATAGGCAAGAGAGTTCACCTCGGTCTGAGTTGGGTCAGCATCCGAAATTCCATCAAATACCTGGTCAATCAACTTGAGGGTGGAAGAGGGACTCAAACTAGATGTCTGACATGTGTAGATAAGAGAACTGGTTTATACTTTTATATATATCAACCTTTGGTATGGCTGAAGATACAAAGTTACCATGTGTATCCCCAGGATAAAAGCTTCTGGAACCTTTGGGGATCCACAAGGTTAGAAAGGTGGGGGTTGAGGGAGGGGATGGGATGGAGGGGGTCAGCCTGGGTGTCTGGTGACATTTCGAGGTCAGTTCCAGCTACAGACTATTTAGGTGGGGAACCTAGTCTACTGTTGAAGATGTCTTACTTTCCCTGGTGAGGATGCAGGGGGCTGGAGCCTGGGGTTTTATGAGTCCAAGCACACGTCCTCCTTGGCATCCTCACTTTACTAACCTGGCCATGGCTCGTGTCCAGGGACAAGTGCGGACCGTCTGGTCTCTGCTTCCGGTGCAGTCGGTTTGCAGACACAGCTGGGGCAACTGTTTCTTGCCGTTTCACAGCTCCTGTCGGAGGTGTGACGGTGTGAGGCGCTAGAAAACTTCTTCTATAATTACTTCTTGATTTGCCTCTGGGAGTGCAAATGCACCGACCTCTGTGAGCTTGTCGGAGGGTGAGCGATCCGGAGAGTGTGGGTCTACAGACAAACGGGTGACATTATTTTGCCCCCAAATAAAAAGTCACATTGTAGGAGAGTGGTCATGGGGTCTTTGTTACTGATTGCCATTGTAGCCAAATCTATAACCCGAGATGCCACCCCAGGTGCACCCAATCACGCCCCAGAGGAATGAGACAGGCGCGAGGCGGGCAGCAGGGCTGGCCCCCGCCTCCGGGCGCAGGTTCCCACGGGGCTGGGCCCACAGGTCAGTGGCTTCAGGGAGGGGAGGG
>NW_006286303.1:3271695-3283333 GCF_000327345.1 Myotis davidii | reverse complement strand
TGGAGGAGGCGTGCAGGGGCTGCGGGGGTGGGAATTTCCTCGGGGCGGCTGGCTCCCTCTGGGAGAGCTGATTTCCAGGCCGGGTGGAGTGCAGAAGGTGAATGTAACTGCAGCGCGAGGGCTAAGCCTCTCCTTTCCTTTCTGCCCCGCAGCCCTGGTGGTCCGGTTCCTCACCAAGCGCTTCATCGGCGACTACGAGAGAAACGCAGGTGAGCCAGCGCCTTGGGAGGAAGCGCTCTCCGTTTGCACCGGGGCTGCTGCTCCCCTTTTCAGCGCCGCCCAGGAGGTCCCTCGGAGTGACAGTCAGCACCAGGGTTGCCACATCCAACTCTGCCCCTTGCCCCCCTCCCTGTGCGCCCCCCCCCCCATAACTGCCATCTGGCCTCGGTCCACTCCAGGCCCATTCATCACTTTATCGAGGGCCTGAAAGTATGCCCCTTGGTATGTGTCCACCATGGGGACCCCAGTTGGAAGCACCCTTTGTTCTGAAGAGCCTCTCCCTTCAAAACACTCCTGCCAAAGTCATAAAAAAAAAATGCTGGCCAGCTCCTCCCCCACCCGTCCCTCTCTGCGGGCTGCCTTTCAGAGGTGACCTTTTAAAGCAGAGGCCAGCGGAGAGAGCCGCTGTAAACTAACGTTCTCTTTTCTTAACAAAGAGAAAGGACGGCGCGCCAGAATTTTAGGAGAGTTCCTGGATAAACGCGAGGACACTGTTTCAATCCCTGCGATTAAGACTGGCCACTGGGGAGGCTTAAGGGCTTTCAGCCTATGTTCTGTTAACAAATTGTTTCATTCCTTGGACCATCTGAAGTACCTACAGGGGATTATTTGAAATGCGCTCTATAAACCATGGCGAGATAAGGCATGACGGCCTTCTGCTTTGATGTAGAGGTGGCTGTGGTTATGTCACATTTTTATTTCAGTTGGTAATGTTGGCTCTGCGTTTGCTAACAATGTTTGCCTACCCAGCCACTGTATCTGATAGCTAGAGTATGAATATATGTCTGAGTGATAAAGTACTAAAATAAAATAGAGACCCCACACATGCGGAGCAAGGAGATACTCTAAATATGGAAGCTCTGTTTAAAACAACCCAAACCAGTTTCCAAAAATGTGCAAACTTTGCCCTGGTTTTAATAAATCAACTAATATGGGAGTTAAAATTACAGTTGTTTCAAAAAAAAAATCTAAATTAAGCCTATTAACTAGGGTAAACTATAGCTTATTTTTGTCCAGTGGCTCAGATTATATTTTCTAAGTTAAAAAAAAATCCCATAATGTTTTCAAAGTTGCACAAGAAGGATGGACATAATTTTTTTTTTCTTTTGCCTGATAGGTAATCTGTACACCAGACAAGTCCAAATAGAAGGCGAAACCCTGGCTATTCAGGTTCAAGACACTCCAGGTATTCAGGTGAGAAGCTCTGAGATGCGTGACTAGGTCGATGGGGAGGTGGCTTGACTGTCGAACTGTTCAGTTCTCCAAGTACGAAGGCGAGGAGTTTGGGGAGCCAAGTCGGGGCTTTTACATGTGTGACACTTCAGTGCTATCTGGCTGTTGGTCAGTCCTCGCCTGGCTTCATTTGGAAGACGTGGCTGAGGGGCAGAAATCGCAGGAGTCTACCCAGCAGGAAAGACCAAACCAAACACACTGGGAACAGGCGGTTTCCGACTGTGGTTAAAAAGGTCACTTTTTACATTTGTGCCTTGCCATTCAAAATCAAAATCTAGGTATAGTCTCCACATACTCGGAATCACTTTTTATTGTGGAAAGTTCCTCTATAGACAAAAGAGCCACGCTAGTGTGTGTGTGTGTGTTTCCCTCTTGAGCTGGGCAGTTATCCAGGTTTAAATGCTTCCAGCTCCTATCTTTACTTCTCCAGACTTACTGTCTAGCCAGTTAATTTCCCATTTTATGCAACTACAAAGTCTCTCTGCATGGAGTTCTCTGCAGGTCAATTTTCCACTTGAGTGTGGTGAGCTGCACTGTTATTTATTCCAGCTCCGTGCAGCTGGATCAACATATTGTCAAGAAAGCTGAAGTGTGTGGGGATATAACTTGTTTATGGCCTGCGACCTGGCATTGCTGTCAAGGGCTCCTTGAATTCTCTATCCAGCCCGGCCAGGGCTCTCTTCACTCACCTTGCCGTTCCCCCTCTCTCAGGTCCACGAGAACAGCTTGAGCGGCAATGAACAGCTGAGTAGGTGCATTCGCTGGGCCGACGCTGTGGTCATCGTTTTCTCCATCACCGACTACAAGAGCTATGAACTCATTGGCCAGCTCCACCAGCAGGTCCAGCAGCTCCACCTGGGCACCCGGTTGCCCGTGGTGGTCGTGGCCAACAAAGCTGACCTGCTCCACATCAAGCAGGTGGACCCTCAGCTTGGACTGCAGCTGGCCGGCATGCTGGGCTGCTCCTTCTACGAAGTGTCCGTCAGCGAAAACTACAACGACGTCTACAACGCTTTCCACGTCCTGTGCAAAGAAGTGAGTCACAAACAGCCACCGAGCAGCACGCCCGAGAAGCGAAGAACCTCCCTCATCCCCAGGCCCAAGTCGCCCAACATGCAGGACCTGAAGAGGAGGTTCAAGCAAGCCCTTTCTGCCAAAGTGAGGACTGTCACCTCCGTCTGAAGCAGAGGCACTGGGAATGTGGTCTTCCCAGGAAGAGAGTCTGAGGCTCTTCAGGTGCAGGAACGTTGAATGCTGGGAGTAATTCGCGGTTCCAGAAAGGGCCGAGCAGGGAGGCCCTGAGGGCCTGTGGAAAAGGAAACATTGTTCAGAGCAGGGGGGACAGAACCTGTGAGGCTTGATGCCCACCAGGCCGCTCTCTGAGTATGTGAAATGGACTCCCTGTCTTGTCCTGTGGAGGGGAAGGGGGCATAATTGCTTTGGATTTTGTCCTTAATGCCTTGTAAATGATGCTCAGTGGTAGTTTCACCAAATATATCGATGTGATTTACAGTGGGGATGAAATAGATTCAGCTCTCACGGGCTTTCCTTTTTTACTTCTTCCTTCTCTTTTCCTCCACCCGTATCCCCCAAGGAAGAATTGCTTTTCTCTGACAAGGAGGATTTGCATCTCTGGAACCCTATTCCCTATAGAATGCCTTTCTAACTGGAAGGGTACCCAGTTTCTTAGGACAAAGAGGAAAATATTCCCCATTCCCCGCCCCCCCCCCCAAAAAAAAGTGTGGAGTTTATGGGCCAAAATGTGTACCCAGACATCTCTAAGCGTATATGGCCTGGCACGGGAGGCTGCTTAGTTGAGCCTGTGATCAGTGGGTGGAGAACAAGCTCTTCAGCCCCAAACTTTGAGTGGTGTGAGACTATAATTAAAAACAACAACAACAAGACACTGTTGCATCAGGTACAGAAAGAAAATGTGTCCATTGAATTTGGTGTGATTTGTGTAAATGGCTCATGGCAATGATGTTGGGCTGCTTCCCAGGCCTGGTTGAGTCATAGCTTAAATACCAAAACACTATCTTACAGCGAGTGACAGATGCACTTTAAAGCCACCCAAGCTTTGGCTTAAATTGTAATTAATTTATTTTATGTACAATAAATTTCCTTTTAAAAGAACCGACATCTGACTTGGTCTTTATTGAGACACTCACCTTTTGTCCTTCCAAGAATTACTTAGCCTCTTGGGTATGTTGAGTTAGGCATTGTGCCTTCCAAAGGTTATGTCTTTTTAAAATATATATATATATATTTTATATTGTATTATATAACATATTATATACATATTCATATATATATATGTGAAAGCCTTTTATATTGATTTCAGAGAGGAAGGGGAGAGAGAGAGACATCAATGTTGAGAGAGAGCCATTAATCAGGAGCTATGAGGGCCTCCTGAACGCCCCCCACTGGGGATGGAGCCTGCAACCCAGGCATGTGCCCTGACCCGGAATTGAACCGTAACCACCTGGTTCATAGGTTGACACTCAACCACTGAGCCACGCCAGCTGGGTCAAGGGTTATGTCTTAAATGTCCCAACCAAAGACATGCATTCAACTGTTATTCCCACTTCACAGATGAGGAAACAGGCTTACAAACAAGTTGCATATCTTGTCAAAGGCCACAACCTATGATGTTGTAAGCTGTGATTTGCCGTTTTATAGTCAAGAATAGCATATCTCCTATCCATTTCCACCATGATCTTCCAGGTAAACCAGACATGTCTGGCTGTATGTTTTATGTTGTGAAGACATCTTAGCCAAGCCTTGAAGATACTAATGCTTCTACCCAAGATTACTGCTTTGCCATACATGCTCCATTTGGCAAACCTCTTTTTTGAGTATGCTGCTTTCAAAAAGTGCAATTTGTTCTCATTGTAGAAGCTTGGAGCCATTGACCTGGGCCATTCAGGAGCCCCTCATAGCTCCTATCACAAAAGTCTGTGCTAAAACTGCCAGGCCACGCATCTGTGTCCATAGGGGCCAGAGAGACCGCTCGTGCAAGCTAAATGAGCCACCATCTTTATGGGCAAATGATCACACCTTATATTTGGGTTGTGCTTTCACATACCTGATCTCATTCATTCCTCCAGGGAACCCTGTGAGGAGGGTGCAGGAGGAAATACTATCTTCCAGATGAGAAAAACAGGCTCTGAGCTTTGAGTGATGTCCTCAAGTTCCCATAGAGGACCTGAACCAACGTCTTCGGACTAAATTGTAAACTTAAAAATAAGAAGGCCTTTTAAATTGAAAGGCAAACAAGTGTTTATTTCAGCTATTCGGGAATCATTAATGCCTCAATTAGGAGACAAAGGCAATGGGTCTTGATGAGAAAGGGAAAGGGAACAGTTAGTTACAGCAATAGAGGAAGGCATTTCTATTGGTGCAGATAACATAACCTAGTGATGCTAATTCTAAACACTTTTTAATGTTCAGCCCTGTAATCATCCGTCCAGTAGTCATCTTGTTATCTTTGTAAATAGTTCCTTGGGAAACAAGGTTGCTCAGGCCCAGTCCAAAGGTCATTCTGCCCTGTTTTTAACATTCCACAGTTTGAGGTGTAAGACATGCAAGGCAATTCCTTGGGCATGGCAGCTCCAGCTCCATTTTAAAGTGGCTCTGTTCATGTTATTGTTCACAATATTCAGCCTTCTTATTTCTTTATAAGATTTCACATATGAGATGCTGTTGCAAATGCAGGGCCATGGAACCAAGGGGAGCAGCCAAAATGAATAGCTACTGAGGACCTACCTGCCAGACTTTTAAATCTGTTTTCTCCCTGCCTGCTCTTGACAGGGCTTTTGGTGATGCCCCAAACCTTACCTTATATGGAGAGCAATTTTTTTTTATATACATCAAGCCTAACTAACCCTGGAGAAGGGGCTGTGTGTTGGGGGCAGGGAGGGGAATAGTGCTAACATGAGATTCTATAAACATTTCAACTCAAAGGCAGTGACAAGTACCTCCCACTAGCTTCTGCTTGCTTTATTTCCGTTCATCCTACGTGGTTGTGTGAATCATGTTGATGAGTGAGAGGTTAATCTTCATATGCTTAGCAATGGTCTTCTACCCATGCCCGGGAACTAAAAGCAGAGAATTTTCCTGCGGGCTTTATCTTCAAAGGTGCTGAGCAGTGCTGCATTCCGTTTATTCCTGGCAGCAGCTCCGTCCCCTCTTCTCCCCCTGCTGTGTGAGTGTGCAGTCCCCGCAGACCCCGGCAGCCCTCTCCTGCCCCTGTGCTGAGTGTGAGCTGCACCCCACTTCCCACTGCGCTGGACTCAGTTTCTCATACTTCGCCCTAGGAGTTCTGGCTGGAAGGGGTCAGGGAGCTCTATTCCATTATTCCATCCAGAGGGACAGGGTGCTTTGTTCCAGGAGAGAGAGAGAGAGAGAGAGAGAGAGAGAGAGAGAGCTGGAAACCACCCAAGTCCCAGTCTGCCCACTGTCCCAAGCGGACATGACTATTTATAGTTCTAGATCTAGAATGTGCCTTGTTTCCTCTCTTCTCATGAATTTTAGCTTCATGTTTCATTACCTTGGCTCCTCTCATTATTAGTATCTCTCAAAGCCTGTTTTTCTGTTTTAAATTTCTTTTTTCTTACTTTTTAAGATTCCTTTAATAGGTCGCCTACTCTAGGCATTTTACAGACATAATTCTTTTTTTTAAAATATATTTTTATTGATTTCAGAGAGAGGAAGGGAGAGGGAGACAGAAACATCAATCATGAGAGAGAATCATTGATAGGCTGCCTCCTGCATGCCCCCAACTGGGGATTGAGCCCACAACCCAGGCATATGCCCCTGACCGGAATTGAACCCAGGACCCTTCAGTCCGTAGGCGGACACTCTATCCACTGAGCCAAACCAGCTAGGGCCAGACATAGTTCGTACAATAGGCTATGGGGTGGGTATCATTTCTCCCATTTTACAGAAAGGACAATTGAGGGCCACAATCCTGTGGCCAGAAAATGGCTGGGGGTGGGTTTAGATGCAGCTTTGCTCCTAGCCGGTGTTCTGCAGCCTCCCATGGCACACAAGAAACACTCCAAGTGGTATGACTAGTATTTAAATGTCCGAATACGATGACCATCAGGCACTGAGGGACACCCTCTCCCGCCTGGGCGGGGAACACCTGCTTTGCCATGTGGGCAAGGGAAGGCAGGGAGGGATGTGCGTGTGCGTGTGCGTGTGCGTGGGGATGGGAGGCAGGGGAGTGGAGAAAGGAAAGGAATTAGAATTTATTGAGCACTTACAATGTACCAGCTTACAAGTGATCTCCGTTGACCTTTTGAAGAAGCTTGTGAGGAAGGTAATACTACCACTTCCGTTTTAAAGATGAGAAAACGGAGGCTGGGGGAGATGAAATCACCTGCTTAGGACCACACAGGTAATAACAATGACCGTTTCTACGCATTGAAGACCGGGTGCCAGGCACTGTGTGCAGTGTTTCTCCACACCAACCCCACACTCTGTCCTTAGTCCCTCCGCAGATGCGGAAAGAGAGGCTCAGAAGACTCAGTAGCTGGTGCAGTGTGAAATGGGAGACCTGCATGGACTCCCCCAGGCGCGTCTGAGGCCACAACCTAGACCCAGGCAGTGCCCACAGCGCCCCAGCTCTGCTTCCTCAGCAATGCCACCCCCCCCCCCCATCACCCCCGCGAGCTCTCCTCTGTCTTCCACACGCTGCCTCCCTGCCCTGGCCCACATGCCCTGGCTGCTTTTCTCAGTCTCCCTGCTGCCTCGGAGCCTGTGGTCCCCCCTGGCCAAGGCCGCCCGGCTGCCCGGCTGCCCGGCTGCCACAGCCACATCTGCTGCTGCCATCAGCCGGCTGCTGCCTGGCCTCCAGTCCCAGCTCAGTAATAAAGACGTCTAGGCAGCGGCGGCCCGGCCCACAGCTGTCTGCTTCAGAACCAGATCCTTGTCTGTCCCCCTGTCTGGCTTTCGAGTTTTCTCCCTGCTGCAAATCAAAAACATGCGGAGCCCTCTGCGCGGTGCAGCGCTGGCGGGGCTTCCTGTCCTCCCCTCACCCCGCCCTGATGCGCCCACCCAGCCAGCCCCTAGCCATGGCCTGTTTACAGGAGCCCTTCATTCTGGTGAAAAATGGGATTTCAGCATTCATCTCACATTCCAAAGAGGGAGAAACCGATGTGTTTTCCAGACAAATGAACAAGCTTGTGGCAACTCCCTCAAGGCAGGGGGGTGGGCGCGGGACTCCTGGGCCGGCCCCTGAACCCTGAGGGAAAGGGGGCTGCCCCAGGCGGCAAGAAGTCAGGCCAGGGCCCCCGGAGGGAACCACAGGGCTTCCTTTATTATAATACGTCACGGTGTTCACTGCACTCCAGCGTCTAAAGAGAGAAGTTTCCAGAACGTTCTTATTGTTCTCCCTCTTCTCACTTGGTGAGAAGAGGAGTAGTTTATTAGATTGTGGAAAGACCTCAGCCAAACTCCCCACCCCGCACCCCACCCACCCCGTGCTCCCTTCTCAAATACCCTCCATCATCTGGTTTTGTCTGTTAAAATTCTGTTTAAAATAGAGACGGAGTTCCTTGGGCAGGGGCAGCAGACGGCGGTTGGAATCCTGGGTTATTTGTTGCTGCAATTCCGTTCCTGGTAATCAGGCTAAAATAAATAATAGTGGTCGTGGGGAAGCTCCGTGGAATTCTTTGTTATTGGGATGACGTTGTAACGGAGGGGCCTGGGGTAAACAGAGCCATTTCCCTTGGCCCTGGCCCCCTGGGACGACTTGGCTGACGCAGCTCCTGCGCCTCCACTGGGCTGGGCCCCGTGTGTGCTGGGGAGCAGACTCCAGAAAGCGGTCACGAAGGCGGGGGTCCATTGTTGCAGAGTACTTACACCCCTGCCGCTTGTGTTTACAGACCGGCCTGCGGTCCTTGCGGAAGGTTTGCGTTTGCCTGTGCTTGTTTTGGCCTTGGCCCGCCAGAGGTGAGGCCCCCGAGGAGAAACCAGCATGACCACTCAGCCCAGCCTTCACGCCGGCTGGCATCTGGGAGGCGCATCTGAAGGAGGCGCACAGCCTAAGTCAGGGTGTCAGTCTAGAATCCACACGGCTTCTTCGTGGGTAACATCAGTGATGGAGACATAGGCACGAGCAAGCATCGGACATTCGCTACGATAATGGCAACGTTGGCATGTGCGCAGCCAGCTTGCCACGTGCCCTGTTCTAAGTGCTTTACAAACTTAATTCTTTTAATTCTCACAACAACCAACCCGTTGCGGTAGGTCCTATAGTGAGTCAGGCCAGTAAGCCAGGACAGACGGAATAGGCAAACAGACAGATAGTTAAACAGCGGTTTGCAGCCATCTGGTAAATCTTTTATTCCCTAAATCAAGGACTTTTATGAGAAAATGGTTTGTACTTCTCCTCCCCAACCAGAGGGTAAGTAGCTTAAATCACCCCACTCAGGGAGATAGAGAGCAGAAATCCAATTCGTGCCATTTGCCAACCTCACCCAAGGACAGAGGAAGTTAAGAGAATAAACCTCATTTTGATACATCAGCATAAAACTGGTGAATATTCTACCAAGATCCTCCCCTAAACACCTTTAAAAACCCTCAAAACGAAGGTCTAGTGCAAGCAGGTCAAACTCAAAGGCTAACAGGGCCAAATAAAGGAGGCATGCGGCCCCCGGGCCTCTAGTTTAACATACTTGGTCTAGTAGTGCATGCTTTCCCTCCCAGGAGCACGCCCCTGCCTTCCACCTTACCTCCCCCCACTTTTCCCCCATGAGGCTTGCAACCAGGGCAGCGATGGGCAGCAGCAGTTCCTCCCAGGTGGACCCTCTCTTCTCTGACTTCTTGGTGAGCCAAAGTAGACCAGCCTAGGCTTACTTCTCCAGCCCTTTCTTGCTAAATTGTCCCCATATTGAATAAATATCCTCTAAATTTCACCTGGACTCCTGTTGTGAAATCTTTCCTGCACCAAGTAAAGAACCCATATACTACCCGCTGGCCCCAGGGAGACCCATTCAGGGCCAGGTCCCCTGTCTGGTAACACTATCATCGTCCAATTTCATAGTCAGCTGAGGTGGGCGAAGGAAATACTGTGTGGAGAGGTAGGATTGGACTCACAGCACTGGGTCAGGCTGCAGGCCCTGCTCCCGGCCTCTGGGCGATGCTGTCTGGGAAGCATATGGGACCAGGAGTTCTTCCTCCATTTTCTCATGTGGATCCAATGGTGCCTCATGTCTTCTCTGCATTATCCTCCTGCTGAGACTTATCATTTTGTGAGGCTCTTCCTTGGTACCTTCTAAGGACCTGCTAGGAAGTACCCACACTCCTTGGGCTGCGTGCTGGCCGCCAGGTTAGGGATGGCTCCCCTCTCCAGCAGCCTTCTCATGAGGGAGGTACCCTTCATCATCATCTGGATTTTACAGGAGGCACTGAGGCCTGGACAGACCCACAGCATCATGAGTGGCAGAGCTGAGACTTAAACCTAGAGAAGACCCTGGAGTTCAGTTCTAACCACTGCTCCTTCCCAGGGGCCAAGAGCACTCCCACTTCTCCCCCACCCTCCTACCCTCGGGCAGTGAGCACGAGGAGGCTCAGGAGGCTGGGCCAGGGAGCCAGGTGCTGTCGCCTGGGCCCCTCTTGTCCCTTATCTGGTGAAGGCTCTTTGCGGGATTTATACCAACTTTCCATTATACTCCTGCTTTTTATTTTATTTTTTTAATCCTCACCCAAGGCTATGTTTTTATTGAGAGAGAGAGAGAGAAAGAGAGAGAGAGAGGAGAAACATTGATGTGAGAGGAAAATATGTCCAACGGGGATCGAACCCACAACCTTCTGGTATATAGGATGACACTCCAACTGAGCCAGCCAGCCAGGGCCATTATGTTCCTGCTTTTAACTGAAGAAGCAGTGCTCTGGCCTGTGTCTCCTACTTTCTTATTCAAACCAAACTCTGGTCACCACAAGCTCCTTCCATCTCACCTTTTGTCCAAAGCCTTCCTTCCACTCACTACCTGATGGCCTGCCTCGTGCAGTTCCTGCGGAACCAGCGACCACAGAGATGGGAAAACATGATTCTAAACCAAACATCTTCCTCCACCCTCAGAAACTGCCTGTGGCCACAATTAACATAGTTCTGAGAGTATTACTGGGACATAGGAACTGCTTAATGATAACATTCACAATCAGGAACTTCCACCTTTTATCTCAGATTAGGAGCTTTTGAATGTTCATTTTTAAAAGAAAAAATTAAGTTGTAAAAATACATCAAAGGCACAAAAGCAATACACAAATACATGTTTGCTGTGAAAAAATTCAAACAACACAGAAGTATATCGAGGGAAAGACCCCCAATGTCGGGGGCTGTTTGACTCATAACAGCTAAAAAGCTGGAAACAACCCAGACGTTCAAGAGTAAATGGATAACCACATGCCCTGTATCTGTACAGCGGAGCACCATCAATCCATGCGAACAGAGAAGGGAGAAAATGACTGATACACAACAGCATGGACGAACCTCAAAAACCTTTTACTGAGCAAAAAAGGCCAGATACAAGACAAACTGTATGATTCCATTTTTATGCAATTCTAGAAAGCAAATCAGTGTTTGCCTGGGGCTGGAGGGAGAAGGGAATCTTAGAGGCGGTGGAAATGCTCTATTTCTTGATTGTGTTGACAGTTACATGGGATACTACAAATTTATTAAAATTCATTTATCTGTGCATTTCAAATAAGACCATGTTTGTCCTATGCAAATTATACTGGGCAGATTAAAAAAAATTTTTTTTTGTCAAAACAAAAACTCAGACAATAGGATTATGTGATTCGGAGTAGACTGGAATTAAATAAATAGCTATTAAATAGGAATAAATATTTGAATGTATGAACAACAACAGAAAAAGCAAGACTCTCCCTTCTTTTAGCTCTCTTATTCAAGCTCTCTTATTCTATACTCCTTCCCAGAGGGAGCCACTGTTAGTAGTTTTCTTTTTGTTGTTGTTATATCCTATACTAATAAAAGAGGAAAATGGTAATTGGCATACGACGCTACCCTTTTCATTGGCTAATCAGGGCTATATGCAAATTAACTGTCAACTAAGATTGGCAGTTAACTGCCCACAAGATGACGGTTAATTTGCATATGTAGGCACAATGCAGGGAGGCGAAAGGGAAAGCAGGAAGAAGCCCCCTGCCACTGACAGTG
>NW_006286303.1:3266514-3271074 GCF_000327345.1 Myotis davidii | reverse complement strand
TTTTTTTAATATAGTTTCCAACATATTGTGAGAAACCTAGATTTAAAAACAAGAGTAAAATAGTAGTATAGCAATGACTACTGTGATTGTTTCTTTAAGTAATTACAACTATTCTTTAACACGAATTTCGTGCACTGGGCCCCTAGTTTATTTATATTTATTTATTTATTTATTTGAGAGAGGAAGAGAGAGAAACATCAATGATGAGTGGGAATCATTGATTGGGTGCCTCCTGTACATTGGACAGAGCCCGCAACCCAGGCATGTTCCCTTGACTGGAATCGAACCTGGGACCCTTTGGTCCACAGGCCGACCCTCTATCCACTGAACCAAACCAGCTAGGGCAGCAGTTTGGTTTCTATATTCCCGGAGTTTCCTTTGCAGATAGACATATGGTTTAAAAGCTAACCTTGAGCAGACACTCACACTGGGCCTGGCCATCAGGAGAAGCACCAGCAGCTCATTCGTGAGAGCCGCTGGGCCAGGACGCCTTGGGCTCATTCACCACCGTGGCCGGAGCCAGTATCACACAATATCTGGGAATGAATGGAATGACTGGTGAATGAAGGATCTGAGACACACCGCAGGCTCCTTCTTAATTTTTTAAATTTTATTTGAGAAAATAGTGACTTCTGCCATTTTCTTATTCAGGTTCACACATCTAGAAGCATCTGAGGTCTCCAATATTGAGCATCATTAAAGAACTGGTTGAGGTGGACAATATACTTGGACAGAAAAAAAACCTCCACGAAAAAGAATGTCTAGTGCCTATAAAACCTGGTTGGATTTCATCTCAGAATGATTTCCCACTTCACAGGTTTTTCATAAAATGACAGCGTTTTGTCGAGAACTAAAACTGAGATGTGTTTTGATTTACATTTTATTTCCTCCACACTAGACACCATGTTTCAGGTTCATCTCTGCATTATAAACACGTTTTAGAGATGCTAGAAATATCCACCAACTACACACCTACAAATGTGTGGGTTCATTTCTGCCAGAATTCTTACATAATTTCACTAGGTGGGTCTAGGCTTTTCTGCTATGGCCAGAAGGAAAATTTAGACTTATAGAAAAGACAGCTTTATATATCAATGGAAACTAAATCACAAAAGTCTCTGGGGTTGGGGCTCAAATGTGCACTCCCTGGGACCAGATGTCTTTATTGGGGCCTTCTTTAGGGAGGGAACCTTTTCCAGGCACAGTCAGCCATCCAATCAACCTCTCTCCCACCAGGTTCCAGGAGGCGGTGGCCCTGCCCGCGAGTGTGCAGGCCTGGACAAGGCAGCCCTTTGTCGTGGCGGCCCATTGACAACCAGAGCAACCCTGGCCCATCCCCGCCCTGCCTCCCCTTTGCAAAAATCTCTCAGATCAAGACAGAAACAAAGCCTCAGATGCTCTTTGCAATGTTCCCTCCTCAGTAACATAATCCTAAGAGAGAAAAAACACATGCACACAAACTTTCCTCACATTTATAATCTAAAGCTTGTCTCACTTCTTTCTGAGCAACTGCAGATCAAAGGGCCTGTCATCCATCTACCAACACTCACAACGAGCACTTATTTAAAATGACTGAGCGTGCAGGTGGAATCAGGAAGATCACACGTAGCGGATTAAGAATACGTGGGAATTATTACGAATCAGGCCAGCCGAAAGACAGTCTGACGCCTTTAGAAGAATGAAAATAATTTTTTTTAAAGGGAATCACAGGAATCCAAGCAAACGACTTCACTGGGTGGTTCTCAAGACCTCTGGGCAGAATTCAGCCATACAGACCCCTGGTACCAGGGACACCGGCTTTGGGGGCTTATCTGGAATGACGGCAGCTGATGGACGGGTATTTCCATCTCGGGAGGTCGCATTCTCTCAGGAGATGCTCAGAGGCCAAGGTCTGGGTGCAGCCGGTCAGTGGCAAATAGCAGCTCAGGCATGGTGAGTGGCTTCAGGAGGCGCGTGGACAGCACAATCACCTAACAGGAGGGCAAACACCACAGGCAATTAGGGAAGACAAACTCAGGTGATTATGATGAGAAAGAAAATGCAACATGTTTCTTTGGGGGGAGCCAGGAGTGGGTACCGTGGAGAACAGGCAGAAAGCGGCAGCTGGAATACCTCCGAGTGCTGGTGCCCTGGTAGAAGGATGGCCGTGGGTCAGCGTGGCTGTGCCTACTGAACCTTTAACCAGCAGCACCGAGAAGGCCGAGCTCAGCCCCTCCTTGCTGCCGAACTGAACCTGATCATATCGTCACTTTGCGAAACAGTAATTTGACTTTGATGTAGAGGGTTCTCCTTCCTTCAGGAGCATGAGGAGGTACACCCAGAGGTAAATGCTGTTGTGGGTGATGATGATGATGATTGTATTGACTTCCTAGTACCCCAAACCGGGTGGCTTAGCGAACAGAAATTTACTGTCTCATCGTTCAGGAGGCCAGAAGTCCAAGCTCAAGGTGCTGGCATAATTGGTCTGAGGTGGACAACATACTTGGACAGAAAAGAAAACCCCCCAAAAAGGAATGTCTAATGCCTATAAAACCTGGTATGATTACGTCTCAGAATGACTTCCCACTTCACAGTTCCTCCCAAGGTCCCGAGGGAGACTGCCCCGTGCTCCCTTCCTACTTAGCTTCCTCGTGTCTTCACATCGCCTTCCCCTCTGTGTGTCTGTCTCCGCGTCCAGGAGTCACCCTAATGACCTCATCCCCATTTAATAATCTACAAAGACCCATTTCCAAACAAGGTCACCTTCACGATACTGGGGGTTCGGACTTCAACAGCTTTTGGGAAGTGGATACAATTCAACCCGTAACGACGACGGTGATGATGATGTCAGCTAATAGTTGTCAGCCCCCATGATGTGCCAGCACGAAGGACGGTCTCATTTAATGGACAAAATAGGCACACACATTATTCTTACTGTGCAGGAAAGGAAAATAAAGTTTAGAGAGGTTAAGGAACTTGCCCGAAGACACACAGAGAGTAGTGAGGCCAGGGCTCCAGCTCAGGCAGGCTGGCTCCAGCATCCAAGTGTCCGCCTGGTCATTTCTCCAAGGTCAGCACTCTGGGAAAGGCTGTGTCACTCCCCTGGTCCACATGGACCTTCGGGTCTCTCTGGCCTGTCCCTGCGAAGGGGACCCTCCCTGCTTCCCTCACCGGGGCCTGTCCTCTGGGGCAGACCTGCCTCTGTAGCACGGGCGAGTGTGGTCCCAGGGCTGGGCGAGGCCGTGATGTGCTTGGTAAGAGCTGGTGAGGTCTTGCTCAGGCAGGCACTGAACGTTCACGGGGTGAGAAGGTGACCATGGGAAATGGGGAAGGAGGTTCTAGAACCAGAATTCCACAGCCCAGTACCTGAGCGAAGACAACTGCAAGGCTGGCAGCAGGACCGAGCTCTGCCTGGCCACACTGCCAGGTTGTGCCTCTGGGGAGAGAGCAGGTGGACATCGCACACTCACTGTCTCCCCTCCTGCCCCTGACTGTCCCAGGTGCAACCAAACCTATGAATTAATCAACTCCCACTTCCCAGCTCACTGGTCAATACCAGGGTCTACATACCCCATCAGGGAGGAAAAGCAGATGGGGATGAAGCCAAGGTTGGAAAGGGAGAAAGAACCACTTCATAATTTTCTTGTTTAGTTAAAAGAAAAACAAAAACGAGGGCTATTAAAATTTTTTCTTTCTAAAATAAAAATTAGAAGCAGCTATTTCACTTTTCCTTGAAAGGGAGTAAATTTCAGCTTAGTTATGCTTTTGTCAGAAACGAATGCACTAGAATCTGTGCTCGCTTTTCCCTGAACCGCACATGATGGGAGCTTGAGAGCAGGAGTGAGTCTGAGCAGCGACCACCCACAGGCAGTGTAGACGCCACAGGAAAACATGGCTCTGGGGTGTCTACTCACTCCTCAGGGTCCTCAGGTTAAGAATGGGGGCCCCTCAGCAGGCCCCGCGCAGCGCGTGCTGACTGGCTATGCCCTGGGAAAGCCACTGCTCTGGAGCCTGGCCTCTCTGAAGGCAAACAGCCCCGAGCCAGCTGCTTGTACAAAGCTCACATAAGGTCAAGTGTGCAGGGCAGGGGGGCGCTCAGCAGTCCTGTGCTGCCACTTCGTTGTGTTTTGTGAATGGGTCATAGGCCTCCTTCTGAATCGCAGGAAAGCTGAGAACTCTAGAAAAATATGCATGCTCACACACACAAGGGCCTGAATACGGTTGCAGGTGAGGTTCGGGGACAACTAAGTTTCAAGTTAATAAACACTTCTAGAACCACAGGAAGGCTGGTTGAATGGAAATTCTACAACTAGAAGGGAAGAGAAAAGCACTGAGACTCAGAGGAGGTGCGGAAGTAAAGTGCAGAGGTGCAGAGGCGCACGCCGAAAGGGCTGGCAGCTCAGGACACGGTTGTCTTTTTCAGTTGGGAGGGAGTCTCAAGCTCCCGACTGCTCTGAACTCCAGTCCCGGGTGAGTCTCTGGGGACCCAGACTCATACGGGGAGAAACTGGACTGTCTGGCATCAGGCAGAACTTGAGGGCGGCTTTCTCTCAGAGGTGCTTGCAGAGATTACTTTGGGAC
>NW_006286303.1:3262865-3266064 GCF_000327345.1 Myotis davidii | reverse complement strand
GCTCAGGCCACTGGGGAGGCTGAGCCACTGGGCCCTACAGGACACCTAGCACACAAAGCCTCTCTAGCAACACAGGGAAGCAGCCAAAATGCGGAGACAGAGAAACAGGTCACGATTGGCAGAAATAGAGGAAAGCAAACGATTGGATATAGAATTCAAGGCCACGTTTATAAGGTTTTTCAAGAATTTTGTGGAAACCGCCGATAAATTTAATGAGTCTCTCATTAAGTATAATGAGACCATGAAGGACATGAAAAAGGACCAACTAGAAATTAAACATACACTGACTGAAATAAAGAATAATTTACAGAGATCCAACAGAAGACAAGAGGATCCCAAGAAACAAGATAAATACAAAGAAACAAAACATACCCAACCGAAAAAGAAAAAAAAACAAAAGAAATTCCAAAAGTATGAAGATAGTGTACGGAGCCTCTGGGACAACTTCAAGCGTACCAACATCAGAATTATAGGGGTACCAGAAGAAGAGAGAGGGCAAGATATTGAAAACCTATTTGAAGAAATAATGACAGAAAACTTCCCCTACCTGGTGAAAGAAATAGACTTACAAGTCCAGGTAGTGCAGAGAACCCCAAACAAAAGGAATCCAAAGAGGACCACACCAAGACACATCATAATTAAAGTGCCAAGAGCAAGGGACACGGAGAATCTTGGAAGCAGCAAGAGAAAAACAATCAGTTACCTACAGGGAAGTGTCCATATGACTGTCAGCTGATTTCTCAACGGAAACTATGCAGGCCAGAAGGGAGTGGCAGGAAATATTCAAAGTGATGAGTAGCAAGAACCTACAACCTAGATTACTTTACCCAACAAAGCTATCATTCAGATGGGGAGCTTCACAGATAAGAAAAAGCTAAAGGAGTTCATCACCACCAAACCAGTATTGTATGAAATGCTGAAAGGTATCCTTTAAGAAGAGGAAGAAGAAGAAAAAGGCGAATTTATTATGTAAAATAGAAAACAGCGTTTTAAAACCTCCATTCCTCAGACCAGTTAATTGCAAATTTTTCTTTAAAAAGTGAAGGAACTGAGTGGGGGAAGTTTCATAAAGGAAGGAGCCCAGCACCTGCACACAAATTCCTTCTCATGTCCTGCTGAGTCCCAAAAGGCAACGGCCTGGGTCAGCACCAGGGAACCCCGGGAAGAGCAGTGACTAGAAGCTAAAGCATCTGAGGAGCAGTTTTCAAAACACTAAGTCCTGCGGAGTTAGAGATGCGAGGTAAACACCTCGAGCTTCTCCCAGAAAGCAGAAGGACCAAGCCTTAAGAATAAGGATTATCTCCCAGGACTAAGGCGTATGCCCTAGGAATAGGGCTAAATCAAACAGACCCACATCCACAAGGTGTAAAACGAAGCTTTCACTGTTTCCAGGAAGTTATCAGCTAGAAGAAAATATAATTGTATTCAGAGAGCGACAACAGAATCTAGCATCTACAATGTATCCAGCATCTAAAATGTATCCAGCGTCTACCATGTATCCAGCATCTATCATGTATCCAGCGTCTACAATGTATCCAGTGTCAACAATCTATCCTGCCGGAAGCTGGTCCATCCTTGCTGCTTGACACAGTCGCCTCAGGGAAGAAACATCTGCACAGCATATGGTTCAAGGGACCTGGGGTATATGGCATACTGTTCTTAATATGTTTGCTCCCCTTCTTAGCGCTATGTGTTTTAACCAAAGTCACTTCTCTGAGAAAGGTTGTTTCCCTAGGTGGGGATTTCCCCCTGGAGTTAGGGAGGGAACAAAACCCCTGAACTAAGTGCCAGGTGGGTAGTTAATCACTTTAACTATGAATAATCATGCTTAAGCTACATAATCTTTACTTAAGATAATCTCCTTCAGTTACTTCCTTGTAGCTTAACAGAACAATCCAGTAACCTTGGAATGGAGATAAGAAACGCCCTAACCTTTGTAATAGAATGGATAGGATTAAAATCAACTGGTATAAATACAGATGTAACAGGAGAAATAAAGACAGAACTTGGCTACAGAACCAGGCTAGGCTGCTGATCAACTGAACACTGCTCCGTGTCATTCCTTCTTCGCCAACTCCGTCCACACCTTTGGGAACCCCTGGACCTGCTGGGGTTGCACCCCAACAGTATCCAGTGTCAACAATGTATCCCAGCATCTACAGTGTACCCAGCGTCTACAATGTACCCAGAGTCGACAGTGTATCCAGCGACGACAGTGTACCCAGTGTCTACAGTGTACCCAGTGTCTACAATGTATCCAGCATCAAGCATTGACAGTGTATCCAGCGTCGACAGTGTATCCAACGACGACAGCGTATCCAGCGTCGACAGCGTATCCCACCTTTGGGAACCATCCAGTGTCGACAGTGTACCCAGTGTCGACAGTGTATCCAGCGAGAGTGTATCCAGCGACGACAGTGTATCCAGCGTCTACAGTGTATCCAGCGTCTACAGTGTATCCAGCGTCGACAGTGTACCCAGTGTCAACAATGTATCCAGCGTCGACAGTGTACCCAGTGTCTACAATGTATCCAGCGACGACAGTGTATCCAGCGTCGACAGTGTATCCAGCGTCGACAGTGTATCCAGCGTCAACAATTTATCCAGCGTTGACAGTGTACCCAGTGTCTACAATGTATCCAGCGTCCAGTGTTGACAGTGTATCCAGTGTCTACAGTGTATCCAGCGACGACAGTGTATCCAGCGACGACAGCAAATACAGGGTGGGGAGAAAGTAGGTTTACAGTTGTCAGTATGTGAGACACAGAGCTTTGTCCTTGAATGATTATTTATTAACTAGAGGCCTGGTGCACGAATTAGTGCACCAGTGGGGTCCCCAGCCTGGCCTGTTGGGATTGGGCTGAAACCAGCACAGTGTATCCAGCGACGACAGTGTATCCAGCGACGACAGTGTACCCAGTGTCTACAGTGTATCCAGCGTCTACAGTGTATCCAGCGATGACAGTGTATCCAGAGTCGACAGTGCATCCAGTGTCGACAGTGTATCCAGTGTCAACCGTGTATGCAGCGTCGACAGTGTATCCAGCATTGACAGTGTATCCAGTTGTGGGAAACCACCTATTTTCTTCACTAGCAGAGAGGTATAGACAGAGAACCCGGAAGGCTGGTGACCTTTGAAGCCCTAGCAAAGGTCAGAGCTGTGCACCACCTCTGTTAATCCAGATTATGGTAGCTGAAA
>NW_006286303.1:3261164-3262258 GCF_000327345.1 Myotis davidii | reverse complement strand
CTTGGAAGCCCTAGCTAAGGTCGGCGCTGTGCACCACCCAGTTAATCTAGGGACCACTCAATTAATCTAGATAATGGTAGCTGAAGCAACCTCCCTACCTTTAAGCATGTAAATCCTTATTGATAAGAATAGTCTGTGTGTCACTGGAACCTCCCTGCCTAAGGGCTATACTATGGGTGGATCCCAAACCAAATAAAAGCTTGGCAAGGCCTGAGCACCAGTGGAAGTCTTTCCTCTTGAGTTGGACCTACCAGCCTGGCCCCCATTATTTCCAAATTATCTCTTGTCTCTTCTCTTTCCTTTGTGTGTGGCTCCTCTTCCAGATCCTAAACCCTGAACCATGTGGGATGTGGAGGGAAACATTTACAACATCCAGTGTCTACAATGTATCCAGCGCCTACAATGTATCAGTAAAATATCCAAAACACCATAGCAAACAGCCGGTATGTGAAGAGGGAGAACAGTCGGTATAAGTAGACACAGAGATAACCCAGACATTTGAATTAACAAACAAGGACTTAAGGTTACTCTTATAACCATGACAAAAAGAACCTGCAGGAAAAGAGAGCTGTAATGGTGGCAGACACAGGAAATTACTGGGTGGTACTAATATATATAAAGGAGAACACAGGAGAGAGATGGAAACCTGAGGGAAGAGGGTGAAAAAGTGCCTTAAGAGATACATCAGCCCAAAGCAACTTGTGGTTCCTGTTGGGATCCTGATCGAAATAAAGCGACCGTAAGAACAACAACAATAAAAAAGAAACACTTCTGCCCTGTGACTTCCAGTCCCCACCTCCCTGCCGGCCTCCCGGGGCCTCAGAGCCAGTGCCCAAGGGCAGGCCCTCCCTGGTGAAGGTGAGGCAGCATCTCTCAGGATGCTTGCTGGAAAGACTGAGGGACTTGGAGGGACTTGGGGAGAGAAGGCTACCGACTCCGTGGACATTGACCCCTCGGAGCAGCAGTGACTGAGCCGAGGGAAGCCACCACCTCGGGCTGTGTGCTGGCTTCCAGCCACACTGACAGGGACTCGGGTCTGTCCCCTCCACGGAGCTGAACCAAAGGCCAGGCCCCGCCGCGGCCCCCCCCCCCCC
>NW_006286303.1:3252607-3261102 GCF_000327345.1 Myotis davidii | reverse complement strand
AGGCAGGTAGTTGCATGGCGTGTGGGCTGGACCAGCGCGTGTCTAGGGCCTGCCCCATGGAGGCTGAGGAGACACAGGAGGAAACGCTCAGCATGGCGGGTAAGTGGGGGTCTCGGAGGAGGGAGAAAGCCACAGAGACCAAGGCTCTTGCCGCAGAGCTAGTGGCTAAGAGCTCAGGCTTAGGAGCGTCCGTGCTGAGCGGGCTCCGCCGGCCATTTGCCAGACAGAGGACTCTGGAGAAGTCACTGTATGACTCTGAGACTCAACGTCCTCGTCTGTAAAGTGGGAATAGTGATATATCCACCTCACATGATTGTATGAGGGTGGAATGTGAACATGTATGTAAAATATTTAGTCCGTTGACAGGCTCTAGAGGGGCTTAAAATGGTAGCTGCTGTCGCTGTCCTGCTCCTCACCACCACCTCACTCTCCCACCCTCTATTTGGCCCATAAGGGTCACCGGGGCAGAGGTGGTGGTGGTGGTGGGGGGGTGCACAGCCATCCTCCGGAGTGCAAATCCTTAGGCCTCCTCCCTGCCTTTGATAAGCCCAGCCCTCTCAGAGAGCAATTCAGGAGCTGAGACTCTGATGGGGGCTCAGCACTCCGCGCCCAGTTCTTCCCACCAACCCCCTCACCCTCAGTTCTGTATTCTCTCCGTCCTCAACTATTTCGGCCTCACCGCGGGAACGCCCGAGATGCTTCTCTATCTGCAGCATGAGTTCCTCCATCTCTGCCTGAAGACTTGCCAGTCTGCTCAGGCATCACCACCGCCAGTCTTCCCAGCTACCTGCCCCTGGAGACTGACTGTGTTCCCACAGCTGTCTGCATGACCCTGCCTTCCCTGTTTCCTTAACTGGTTCTTTTCATTGATGCTTAGCACAGGGCTTGTAATGAGTCAGTGAATGACTGAAGGAATGAACAACTCCTAACAACCCTATGACACAGGTACATATATGATCCTTATAAACTGTGACTGTATCCATGACTGTGTCCTAAAAAAAGACAACGAAGGAGGCAGTGAGTTAGCAGCGGTTGGCTAACCTAGGAAGTTTCTCTAGTAAAAGACCGCTCAGACAGCGCTGGGTAAATTTGTTCCAAATCAATTCAACTAAACGCCTATTTGTCTAGAATTCCCATTTTGAAGAACAAGCAGGATTGCACTGCTAACATTTCATTTACAGCAGAACAGCTGCTGGGCCTTAAGCATTTTCATATCTTAGGCATCTTTTGGTCTTCAGATTGCTTTTCAGCATTTTCAGAGGTTTTTGTTTGTTTCTTTTTTTTTTAGTCCATTTAACTAATGGCAGTTCTGCATGACTTGGCTAAAATAGCCCTCAAAATTCTAAAAAATGAAGCAAATGAGGAAAAAAATAGGCACTCAAAAATGAACAGGAAGAAGCTTAAGAGAGCCTGAGCCGAGCCTGTGCGGTAGCAAGCATACATTTTATGAACACAGTAATCAAATGTGCAACATTAGGCAAATTGAGTGCTAGAGAACTCCCTTCAGAGAACCGGCTTTTCCTAGGCACCTAGGACACTGGGGGAAACTGCCCTCTGTGAGGTGGGGGCTCCCCGAGGGCCTCAGCCGGCGGCTCCAGAAAGGCCAGGCTCCAGCGGGAAGAGGGATGCTTCCGCCTTGGTCCTCAGCCTGCCCTGGGCTCCGGGAAGCAGGCCAGCGCTGGGAGAGAACCCCCTTCCCTCCACGTCCCACTTCTGTGGGCCAGCACTATAATTTGCAGGTGCCAGCAGCTACCAGTTCTATTTCTGCAGCACAGCGGAGGCAGGCAGTGCAGGACGCAGAGCCCACCACCCTCTCATTTCTCATGTTGTGAGTGGAAAGGAGCAGGGGATACAATTTTTTTCTCCATTTCTTTTTAAACTTGGGAGATTCTTCCCAGGAAAAGTACCCCGTGGAAGCACAGGTGCCGGCATTCGTATTCACCCAGGTGATGGAATGGTTTTGGGCACATCTCATATTCAAGGCCCTGCACATATTCACACACCTGCGCTAAACATAAAAGATTTGTTCATTAAAGCAGTGGGACAGTGGATTAATTACAGTACAGAAACTCAGTGTGAACTGTTCGACCGGCTGGCACGTCAGAGGCCAGTGGGCTGTGCTCACCTCCCCGAGAACGGGAGTGGGAGGCTGCAGGCCATCTCCTCACCTTTGTCCCTTCTGATGTTTTGTTTTGTTTTCAGTCATTTGACTCCCCTTCTTGGGCTTCCCATCAACCTCAGAATAGCCAGGAGCCAGGCTTTTGAGCCAGGATTTAGGTGTCCTTGAATCCCTGAAGCTGTGCAAAGCTGGGTGTGCATGAGCATATGTTTGGGCCCAGTTTTTTAAAAATTACACTCTCACCAAATATTTAGCCCAGGGATGTAGAACCACACGAAAGTGGAGGCAGGCTACACGCACGTGCCTATGAAAAGCAGTGGGCGGCTGGGTCGAGCTGCCCACATGGTCTTTCTACTTCCTGAGCTGGCCTGTCCCTGTATTTCCTGGGAGGGTCCCTCCCTGTTATTTTCCTCCCACAATCCCAGGCTTCTGTTGGCTTCGGGCCACCACCCAGCTATGGAGTTCAGCCCACAGAGCTGTCTGGGCTTGGAGCCCCAACCTGGCGGCGAGTGAGCCAGACAGAGGCCGCACCAGGCACCCGCGCTCCAGCGAGGAAGCCGTAGAGCCGACCTCGTGGCGTGGCTGTGGCTGGGGCAGGGGCTGCCTCGTCCAGCCACCCCTTCTTTCTGGTAGTCAGGAGAGCGGCCTTCTCCAACTGCCTACTTCCCCTCATCAGCACGTCACCAGCCACCCAGGCGGAGCGTGGAGGAAGCTCTCCCACTTGAGAGGGCGGTCTCAGTCCCATGGGAGTGGTGGGTGCGGCTATGGTCTCCGGACTCCACTGTTCCAAGCGATCGTGTCACTTTTGTGAAAGAGAATTCATTTCTGGATGTGCCTTTCCCGGATTCTATTGGTTTCCTTGGAAGAGCTGACCCCTGAAAGCCTCTCTGACTTCAGTTCACAGCCTTCTCGGTGAGGAGCCTGTGCCGTCTGCAGGAACCCCCTCGGTCATTCCCCCCTCAGCACTGGGTGCTCTCAGTACACGAATCTGTGGTGGGTGCTTCCGTGTGTAATGCCCGTCACTCACTATTAGCGGGTGAGTTCCTGGGGAGCAGGAAAGTGTCTGGCCTGGTCACCGTTCCATCTTCAGCACAAAGACCAGAGGCTGGCACAGAATGTGACTACTCAGTTGGTCCAATGTAACAGGTGTGACGGTGCGTCCTGGACTTGAGAGACACCCCATAGAGCAGACCTGGGTGAGTAGCACTGATACAGAAGACAGGGGTTTTAGCTGTCCAGCTCTATGTGAACACAGACGCTGGTGTACCTCCAGAAAAGTCGCTTTTATCTACGCTATAGTAACACAGCAAAGTTTCTAGTGTTCAACACCCGAATCCAACGAACAATCATGACACTCAGCGCCAGACCCTCTTTGAGGAGCTGGGAAGAAAACCATGAGAAGTGCAGAGTCCTGAGGCTGGAGGGGAGCATGCGGGAGAAGGGAGGTCAGAAAAGAAGGCCCGAAGGGGGGCCTTGCAGGCCATGGTGGGGAGAGGGGCAGGGGCCACCTGCCTCTGCACTGATGAGGCCGCCCCAGGACAGGGCTCTCAGGTCCGGCTGAGTGTGAGGGAGACACTGGGGCCAGAAGAGCCACACACAGTAAGGGTGCTCTGACCCACATCACGGGCTGGGCAGGGGGGCTGCAGAAACCGAGGATGCTTGGTTTGGACACCAGCAGGCTGGGGGAGGACCGGGAAGAGGGATGCGCCTGACTTGGATTCTGGGCAGCCCGAGAGCTAGACCCTGCACTGGCGAGTGAGAGCTCTGGGGAGGCCGATTTGGATGTGTCTAGAGGAAGCAGAACAGTCATAACAATGAAGCCCGTGAGATGCAAGGAGGCCGCCTGCTGTGGGAGGGACAGAGCCTCGTCACTGGGGTGTTCCTGCGGATTGAGGAGGCCAGATGTTAAAGACAGAGGGTATGAGACACACATACTGTCACTGTACTTTGCCGGCTAAGTCCGAGTCACCCTCTTGGCGGCCAGGCGTGTCTTTGAGAGCCCGTGGGTGCACAGACCCAGTGTAGCTCACACACACTCCCTGGCTGGGAGTCCAGGCAGAGGCCAGCTCCATGTGCGCGAGCCTGTGTGCAGCTGGGCCACAAGGCCTGGCTCTGCCCGCCCAGCAGCAGGGAGGTGCTCACACCCTGGTCGGACAGAGTCAGCGGCGGGGCCAGCGCATTTGTGAGTCCATCCAGCGCTGAGAAAGGGAGAGCTGCCTCCACAGGTGGCACCCAGCAAGCATCCAGGGAACCGCCTCCTCTCAACCACCTGGAGAGGAGGGCGGATGATAAAGAACTGGCAGGAGTCTTCCTTCGCCTGTTAACTCTTTGGGGAGCTTCACATACAGGACAAATGGCAGCGAGGCTGCTCCTGAGGCCCAACGTTCTTCGAGAGCTCGCTGTGCAGATGACTGGGCCCAGGGTCAGAGGCAGCAAAGCCACTGCAGACCCGGTTGCCGTTGTCAACCTCAGGCCACTCGGCTCTGACACGCCTGCACTTTATCCCTTTAGAGAGGGATTAGCATGCCTGTCAGGCTGTTACAATGCATGGCTGCTCTGAAGAGCTAGGAATTTGGTTCTCACTCATTAGGGGCAGCAAGAAGTGTGCTTTCTGATGAAAATAAAAGTCGTGCTGAAAAGGCAATCGCTCACTAAGCAGATCCTCAACCCTGCTGCTGACAGAGAGGGTGTTAAACGAGGCAGAACCTACCACGGTATCAGAAACGTCACCAGCTATGACCATGACAGTGATAGTAACAGCAGAAACGGTCACAGGCGATGACTGGCCTCTCCTTTGCTCAGGAACCTGCTGTGGCTCCCAGATACCCAGTCCCCTCAGTCGGGTATCTGGAGATCAAGAGGGACCAGGTCTTCTCTGCCTCACCAGGTGGCCCATGCCAACACCACCGATCTGGTCCTCCTGCAGCCAATTGTGTCATCAGACCACAGGGCCTATGGGGCTCCTGCCACCTGCTCAGGCCTGGGAGGCCACAGCCTGTGTCCTCAGCCTCGTGGTTGATAATAACTGTATCCACCATTCACTGAGGTTGATGTCCCAGGCACTCCCCACTTATCTGATTTAAGATTCACAGCCACCTCATTTTCCTAAAGGAGAAAACTGAGGGCCTCACTCTCCTGGATCACCTGGCTAGCGAAAGGCAGAGGTTAGGCGCAGCGTTTCTCAACCTGTGGGTCGCGACCCCTTTGGCGGTTGAACGACCCTTTCACAGGGGTCGCCTAAGACCATCCTGCATATCAGATATCTACATTACGATTCATAACAGTAGCAACATTACAGTTATGAAGTAGCAACGAAAATAATTTTATGGTTGGGTCCCAACATGAGGAGCTGTATTTAAAGGGCCAGAAGGTTGAGAACCACTGGGTTAGATCCAAACTCAGGCCTGTAAACCCAAGCAGTCTGTGTTCTTAACCACCCGGCCACTTAATTGGAGAGTAAGATGGGACCCGACAGGAGGCTACACTCATTGTTGTCTTGACAATGCACCTTCCCCAGCTCCTCCAGCCGGGTCCTCAGACTGCCACAGAGGCAGGCGGTCCTGGGAGTTACCCTCAGTCCTCTGGGGCCCGGAAAGCAGTGAAAGCTCTGGAGTAATTCAGCGCTGACGGACGCTGGAGAACACATGCAGGAATTGGGCATAGGGACAACAGCGTGTTGGCTCTTGGAGCCCAGAGGCAGGAGAAGGCCCCCCCCAGGGAGGCTGGCTGGCCTGGCGCAGGCAGAGGAGGAGGACGTGGGAAGGAGCAGGTGGGGGAGAAGCGGGGATGACGATGGGAGCGCTGGGAAGTCTGATGAAGGGCCCGCGCCGCCCTTCCCTCTCCTGCCCCAGGACTCATAACAAGGAGGACTCGGACTGGTACCTGGGTTCCTGGCTTCAGGGTCGGCACAAGGTCTTTGATCATTTTGGCTTCAGAGACTGTGACGCCACCCACCACGAAGAGGATCAGGAGAGGGTGGTCGCTGGGATGAGGCCGGCTCACCTGCAAAACAAACATCCTCTCTTAGCGATCGGAGGTGTGAGAGGCGTATGGGCCCATGGACCAGTAAATGCACACGTCTCCTTATGACAGCCCTCCAAATATTTTATTGAAAGAAAATTTCAAGGAGTGAAGGATATTCCATAAGAAGAGAAGACGGAGGGGCACCTTATGCCTTCCTTATCGGTTCCCGCTCTCAGCATAAACACGCCCCTTCTTTGTTACACAGCTCTGCTTACTTCCTAAGAAGCACCCGCCACAGTCTGGGGTTCACCTGTTTGTGGCCGTCTCCTCTAGTAGAACATAAACTCACAGGACGGGGACCTTGCCTGCCGTTCCCAGTTGAATTTCCAGCTTAGTGCAATTTCTGGCACACAGTAGGTGCTCAATAAATATCTACAGAATTGATGAGTAGTCAAAGCCCTAAGTAGGTGTTGGTGAAGGATGTGAAAAGATGAAAGAGTCTGCCATCCACCCTTGAAGAGTTACTCTACACCAAGCACGTCAAACTCGCAGCCCGCGGGCTGCATACCGCGTTTATTTGGCCCTTGTTAGCATTTGAGTTTGACATGCTTGCTCTGCATGGACCACTCCACCAGGGGCTGCGGAGAATTCCTCCTGGTGCCTTCCAGGTTCACCCATGAGCCAAAGTGTTATTATAAACTAAAACACGAGTGACTCACAACAACCCCTCAGGAAATGCAAAATGCACAGCACATTGACTTAGTGACTAACTGAAGAGACAGCACATTTGAGCCCCATCTGGAAGCCAGAGTTGGTTGGTTGAGGAGTGGCAGGAGGAGAGGAGGGTGTGTGAACTGAGTTTCGGAGGCAAGCAGTCACCAGCTGGGTGGAGCAGGCCAGAGGCCCAGCCAGGACATGGGGAGCAGAGCATCATTACAGGAAGGATGCTGCCGACTGCTCAGGTGGCCACTGAAGCCAGAGGGGGAGAAACAGGCTTCGGCTCCAGAGGTGGAGAGTGTATTCACTAATTCACACTCGCCAATGCGCAAGCCCCACTGGGGCGATTGGACAGTCCCCGGGAGCAGTGGGGCAGGGCAGGCTGACAGGGAGCCCTTTCTCTTATCCCTGCTCCAGCTCCTTTCTCTGTTGGGTTCTTCTGGCTGCCTTCCCTGAATATACCCACTTTTCAACATCTTATTTTAAAAACACAAAGAGAATACGCTAAATGCTTTCCATTATATAAGCTACTCCTTGGCTTCTGGAGAGGAAATTCAGAATGGAAAGGAAGGAAGGACGGAAGAACGGAAGGAAGGAAGGAAAGAAGGAAGGGAGGGAGGGAGGGAGGGAAGAAGGGAGGGAGGGAGGGAGGGAAAAGAATAAGGCGGAGGAAGGGAGGGAGGGAGGGAGGGAGGGAGGAGGGAGGGAAGGAAAAAGGGGAGAAAGGAAGGAAGGAAGGAAGGAAGGAAGGAAGGGAGGAAGGAAGGAAGGAAGGAAGGAAGGAAGGAAGGGCGAGCGCAGAGCTGTATCTCTAAACTTTTCCAAAATGGGCGGTGGTGAATAAATACTGAGAAAAGTTAGGAAACTCTGATCGTTAGAGAAAGACTGTCACTCCTTCCCCCCTAGCTTCCTGCCCATAGACCTCCTTCCCCTGGACTGAACTTGCTGATTTCTTTCTTCTAATCCACACCCCGTGCACCATGAACGTCCTGCGTGTGTCCCTGCCCCTGGAGCTGCTCTCCGTGAAGTCCCCAATGCCCAACATATGTAGGAGTCAATGGACACTAGTCTTCATTTAACTGGCCATTTCTGTGCCATTTGTTACAGCTGATGACATCTTTCCTGGCTACCACAATAGCACCCTCTCGGCTGTTCCTTCTACCTTTGCAATGGTTTCTTCTCAAATTTATTCATAGGTTCCATTTTTTTTTTGGCCTGCCCTTCTAAATGTTGATGTTTCTTGGGGTCCACCTTTGGCACCTTGCTCTTTTCACTTGATATGTCATCCCTGAAGGGCTTCATCTACTCCTATGCCTTCAACAATCTGTTTTGTATTTCCCAAATCTCTGTCTTTATTGCAAACATCTCTATTGAGTTCCTGGATGCCTCCCTCATCTCAACAGGTCTCACTTTTGATGCACCGTCTCCCCCCTGGTCTATTCCTCCTCTTCACTCTCTAACAGCATCACCTCCTTACAGTCACCGGAACCAGGTACCTGAGAGTAATCGTAGACTTGCTGTCTCTTTCATCTCCTGGATCAAGTCCTGTCCATTCTGCCCCCTCACATTTAATGATCTCTCCTTGATTTACACTGTCCCTGTCCTGGTCAGGCTTTCATTCCTTCCTCACAGATCACTGCCAGCATAACGCATCTCTGTCCCTGGCCTGGCTTCCCCATCCATTCTCCTCATTCCT